>NC_137068.1:12504338-12541838 GCF_032717465.1 Coenobita brevimanus | reverse complement strand
AGACGTCCCTCCATAACCCTCCCTCAGTGGCCTCTCCTCCTGTCCCTCCTCCCTCTCCATGATACATATTCCAACTTGCTGATCTCACGCCTTCCCCTCCCCCTCCCTTCCCCTAACCACCTCCTGTTACCGTCCCCAATACTCCTTCCATCTCTCGCCTCCTTTTCCGCCTTGTCCTCCTCTTCTGCCTCCTCCTCCTCGCACACATTCCCTCAATCTCTTCTCTGTCTTTAACTTTCACACTGTACCCCTCCCGCCATTCCCCTCTCCCCTCCCTCCACTTTCATGCTGGTAAAGTCTAAAATGCCTAAGTGAATTACTCATTATTTAACCCCTTCAAAACGGTACCTTGGTGCTAGAGCACGACGCCTTAAAGTGGTGGCATCCATATAACCAAGCGGCCCCACTATCCCGTTATGCAACCGTCCCTCAACTCCCCATCACCCGAAAGGAGGATAGTGGACTGCAGGAGGAGTGCATATTCAGCCTGCAGTCTACAGGGTTCACGGTCACCAGCCTGCAGACACACCGCCAACAACAGACTGGTGACTGTTTAAAGTACGTTCTTGCTGTCTACACATGATTTTCTTCAGCTTAGGAGAGACTATTATACTGTATGGGTTAGATACAGCCTTCATCAACCCCTTCACTACCAGGTCTGCCCTAAGCTGAATACAATGGTACGGTGAAATCAAGAATTAATTTAACAAAGCGATACAAGACTGGAGGGGTTAAGGCTTTTTTGGTAGTACACTTTTGGCCACGGCGAAGATGAGTAGTTTTATGTATTAGATTTGCTTGTGGGACAAATTTCTGATAAAATTACACACACACACACACACACACACACACACACAGTCTATCATATTCAATCCCACAAGTTAACAACCATATTGCGTTTTCTAATTATCATATTTCAATACTGAAGGTGAAACTAACATAAAACTGCAATTCTTTAGTAAGCTAACTCCTTCACTCGGATCGACATATTTTTTGTTTTTATTTCCGCTGCTTCCAGACGATTTTATTCAACTTAGGAAGTAGTGTAGTTAAGAAGGGGTTAATGAAGGCTGTATCTAACTCCTCCAGTTCTGTAAGTCTATCCTAAGCTGAATAAAATCGTCTGGAGGAAGCAAGAGTAAGAGTTAAATATACATCATCGGTCTGAAAGGGTTAATAAGCAGGTTATACCATCTGTTCAAGTCTTGTGTCCATTTTTAGAGAGGAAGCAAATACTGGAACAATGGATGAGAGAGAGAGAGAGAGAGAGAGAGAGGAACACCAACGTAAAAAGTCGAAACAAATGAAAATAAAAACCGAAAATAAAAATAAAATGAGGGACAACTTAATTATTCTTCCCACAAAAAATAACATCTGATTCCCACTTACACAAATATTAAATCTTGCATCGCGGCTGTTCCGATTGTTGTTATTGTTGTATATTTTTTATTTTTTATTATAAGTCTAAAAGAGAAGATTATACTAACTTCTTTATTTGACTCTCCTAGGTGTGGCGTTTGTAATATAACTTCCCTTATTCTGTACCGCCTTCCCCTATTCTGTACTGTCCTTCCCTATTCTGTACCGCCTTCCCCTATTCTGTACCGCCTTCCCCTATTCTGTACTGTCCTTCCCTACTCTGTACCGTCTTCCCCTATTCGGTACCGTCTTTCCCTATTCTGTATCGCCTTCTATTCTGTACCGTCTTCCCCGATTCTGTACCGCCTTTCCCTATTTTGTACTGCCCTTGTTCTGTACCGTCTTCTATTCTGTACCGTCTTCCCTTGGTGTGTGCCGTCCTCCCCTATTCTGTACCGTCCTCCCCTATTCTGTACCGTCTCTCCCTATTCTGTACCGTCTTTCCCTACTCTGTACCGTCTTTCCCTATCCCACCTTTCCCACACCTTGGCATCGGTCTACAACTCGACATCATCAGCGTGTTCTGTCTGTTCTCCTGACCCGAACCTATACTGTTCTACAATCAGCCCTTCCCCCTTGCCGTTCTCTTCATTTCCTTCTTCCCTTGTCTCAAACTATCTCACTTTCCTACGCCTCCTACCTACTCTCTCTCTCCACACACACACACACACACACACACACACACACACAATCTCCATCCTCCTATCACCGTCTCAAACTCACTCTTATGTCTGCTCTCTTCCCCCCCTCCCACCCAAACACCCAAACTTAGAACCCCTCTCACCATTTTTCCTAAGCATATTACCTTATTCCATATCAATTCACTATTCCTGTCTCAAACTATCACATTTCCCTACCTCACCACTTTCATCTCTGGCTTCCATACACACCTCAACACCCCCCCCCTCTCCCCACCATCCCACCACCCTCTCCCTCCCCCTCCTTTAAACCCCACTCCCTCAACCCTCCTCCCAT
Source organism: Coenobita brevimanus (assembly GCF_032717465.1). NCBI lineage: Eukaryota > Metazoa > Arthropoda > Malacostraca > Decapoda > Coenobitidae > Coenobita > Coenobita brevimanus. The sequence goes on along the minus strand of NC_137068.1, from coordinate 12,539,444 downwards.
CCCATCCCCCACCACCGCAAACCCACCTCAATAAGTTACCTGTTGCGTCCACACATCCATTCTCCGCAACCCTGTTTTAATTCAGCCAAAGTGAGTGCCCGAACCAACCACTATATTGACACTGCTTCACTTCCCACACTTTGCCTTGTGAACAGCCGTGACGAGAGAAGTTAAAGATAACTGATAACGGGAGAGAGAGTTGGCTGATTACAGTAAACTGTTGCTGACAGGAAAAAGTGACAAATACAGCTGATGATCAGTCAAAAATAAGTGCTGACGGAATGCTGCTGACAAGATACAGCTGACTGATGAAGGTAAAGATTGTTGATAAGAATAAAATTGCTGATGCAGGAAGAAAATATCCCTGATGAGATTCAATGGAGATAGCTGCTGACAACTGAACGACAACTGCTGACGGAAGGCTGCTGACGAAAGTGCCAGGGAGAGATTCCAAACAAGACATTATTTGTATTCGGCCTAAGTGAACGCTGGAACGAACCACAACAGCCAGACTGCTTCACCTGCTTCTTGCCTTCTGAACACCTGGTGCTGAATGAAACAGTTCCTGACTAGGCAAACCAAGTGCTGACACAAAGTTGCTGACGAAAAGAATGCGAATTTCCTGACGAAACTATTACTGACGAGGGAAAAAATAAGTAAAAGTAAGTTGTTGATGAAAAATGGTTGACAACGAGGAATTCAGCTGCTTATAAAGAGATAAGGAAGCGTTGACGGCAAGTGGCTGAGTCTGAAATCTGCTGACAAGACTGTTGCTGAAGAAATGGAAAAAACTACTGTTATATGAAAGACAGTTCGGTGATGAGACAGTTATGACAAATTACACAGTTGGAGATAAGTGATGGGAAATGCTGACGAGAGAGAGAGAGAGAGAGAGAGAGAGATTGTTAAGGAAGACAAAGATATTGTAATCAGGCTGCACTGCCTCCGCCTGGCCATCATGGCTTATAATTATATAGGTAAAGTTTGGTGTGGTGTGGGAGTGCAGAGTTGGCTGCCTTTGATTGTACTTGACACACACTCAGCCTTATGGAATTATGCCCATCAGTTCCGTCACGTTTACAATAATTATCGGCACCGAAGACGTAGCTATTATCACGGGTCAAGGTCAAAGTTCAGGTGCGTCGTCGGTGTACTCTCTGACCATCCTCTCTATACTCTTTCCACTTTAACTTGACCTAGAACTGTTAATTTTCCATCTTTTATGCCGAACTGCAAAAACAGATTAACAAGAGAATATGATGTTAAGTCATACGAAATGCTATGTAAATGCTTTAGAGCCATAGCATTGTTTTTCTGTCTCTGAGCTTTGTGAAACACGCCGCAAAAGGATAAAAATCTGGGCCAAGTTAAGGTGAGAAGCATATAGTTTTCATGTTCCTGTCTCCAGCCAACCACGTGAGGCACACTGGTGAGGTGAGGTACGGATAAATACTGCATGAGGGTAAAGCCGACCTGGGCTGTCACCTGCCTGACGTAATACAGGTGAGAATCAATTATTTACGCACTGCATAATGCAACGGTAAATGTTATCATCCTTCCTTCCGGCAGACGCGCGCGCACACACACACACACACACACACACACAATTACTGTAAGGGTCAACGAATTTTCGCAACATATTTATTCTCTAATAAAACATAACTTCCACATCCTATCTTCTCCATCTTTTCTCACTCTATAACCTATGCTCACTTCCCAGCAAGCATATAATCATTCATTCATTCGTTCTCTCTCTCTCTCTCTCTCACTCACTCACTCCTCTGCTGCCATTAAAAAAGTGCCCGCAAAGTATCTTCATCCAGGTAATAACTAAATGGTTTCACAACGACCGCTGTTCCTGTTAATTTTCTCATCCTTAAGCAAATAATTAGCTCTTTATATTGCATTAATAATAAATGAAAGAATGCATATAAGTGAGACGTTACCGGGGAATATCATCATCATCATCATCAATCATCATCATCATCACAAAATCCTGGGGTGGGAAAGCTTCAGGAACAGGAAAATAGAAATGTTGAATTATCAAACGGCTTTCAAAATTTCATCCAGTGTGTCCAAATGTAAAGACGAGAAGTGTATATGGCAGTGAGTGTTGGAAGCAATGGTGGAAAAATAATAATGTGCTGGCACAAAAATACTCCCACCCCTTCCCCTACAAATTTCCTGACAATTCAAAAACGCAACAACGAAAACACGTGATACAGCAGATTAATAAAAACACCAAAATAACAACGGAAACAAAAAGTATCAAAATACAATATACGATAATAAACACGAAAAAAAAAAACGGGAATAGAATGTGATAATATAAACGAATGAATCATAAAACAAAGAAAATGTATGAAAAACGAAATACAATAAACAAATACTGGAAGATGAATACACATCTATAATTACACACACACACACACACACACACACGCTGATATAATGCACACAGATTCCCAAACTGCCAAACCCTGCACGTCTGACACCTGCCAGACACCTGACTCGACTGACTGACATTACATTAACCAACCTGCCTTCATATCATTAGTCTATCTCATGCATTACGATGGAAGAAAAAAATAGTAATGTACCTAAATTTTTCAGTGCTATCACGGATTTTGTTTTATCTGAGGTTTTAGAGTATATCATCATCATCATCGCATTTTCTTTTCTTCATTTACACATTCTTTTTCACATCCTACCTAGCCTCTTTTCACCACCACCACTACTACCATCCTCCTCCTCACACCCCTCTTCTCTCACCTTCTCTACCTCTCCTGGTTGCATTGCTGTTCTCTTATTCCTCGTACTTCCCTTCACCCCTCCCTGGCTTCAACTCCACACTTTCCTTCACCCCTCCCTGGCTTCAACACCACACACTTTCCTTCACCCCTCCCTGGCTTCAACTCCACACTTTCCTTCACCCCTCCCTGGCTTCAACTCCACACTTTCCTTCACCCCTCCCTGGCTTCAACTCCACACACTTTCCTTCACCCCTCCCTGGCTTCAACTCCACACTTTCCTTCACCCCTCCCTGGCTTCAACTCCACACACTTTCCTTCACCCCTCCCTGGCTTCAACACCACACTTTCCTTCACCCCTCCCTGGCTTCAACTCCACACACTTTTCTTCCTTCACTCTGTCTCTCCATAGGTCTTTCCTTCCCCTCTCTCTCTTCTTCCCACTTCCACACGCACACGATATACCGTACACAATCTCTCTCCCACACAAAATACACAATTCTCTCTCTCTCTCCACCACTCACTTGTTGCTATATCGCAACTCCTGAGATTCTTTACAAGGCCGAAGTGGCTTTAAGGTTGTGGCAGTGGCCCAGATCCGTCAGGTGAAAACACACACTACAGTAACCAAGGAGACTCAATCCTACCGTGTAACTAAGGCTCATCGAATTTCATGCAACTATCATTCAGTATTCGAGTTGTGGACGTTACCCAGTTCCGTCAGGTGAACACAAACCCACTCCTATATACTGTGCCCTTATCAATATGTACTTTGATACTGTACACACTGGTGCCTGTATACTGTGCCCTTATCAATATGTACTTTGATACTGTACACACTGGTGCCTGTACACTGTGCCCTTATCAGTATGTACTTTGATACTGTACACACTGGTGCCTGTATACTGTGCCCTTATCAATATGTACTTTGATACTGTACACACTGGTGCCTGTATACTGTGCCCTTATCAAATATCCCCATTTCCAAAAGTATTGAAATTCTTGGCGTTTCGCTTAACAATGCCCTCAGCTGGACCTCTCATGTTAGATCACTTGCTAAAACCGCCTCAAAGAAACTTGGATTATTGAACAGAGTCCGTAACTTCTTCACTGACAGTTAGTTATAATTTATAAGAGTCATGTGCGCTCTCAGCTTGAATACTGCTCACCCTTGTGGAGCGGATGTGGAGAGGTTACATTAAAACTAGACAAAATTCAGAACAAAGCTGTTAGGATTATTAATAACCCTGCTATTACTAATAAACTACCTCCCCTACAAGTAAGAAGGAATGTTGCCTCCCTTGCGTTATTTTACAGATATTTGTACAGCAAATGCTCAGACGAAGTTGCATCTATGATGTCACCTCTCCATGTCTTCCCTCGTGCTACACGGGCAGCTGGCAGCGCTCATGACTGGAATGTCACACAGTCATACTGCAGAACTTCTGCCTATCAGAATTCTTTCATTCCCCGAACTGCATCTCTCTGGAACTCGCTTCCCCAGAGTTGTTTCCCTCCAAACTTCAACCCACAGCTGTTCAAGTCTAACTGTTACAGATATTTTATGAGCAGAGGACACCAGTAATCTAGTGAATGGATTTTTTTTTTTTTTATTCATTTGTTTTTCCTTCCTCTGTTCTGTTATATATATATATATATATATATATATATATATATATATTGTTACGGTGGCGCCAGCCCGGGGCTATTACAAAAAAGACAACAAGTCAGCCTTAGATGATCGGCCTCCACTGCGTTGCAAAAATAACGCAGACCCCGGCACTGACACTCCGCAAACTAGAGAAAAACTGCGCAACGGAAAAGTACTTACTTAAGAACGCAACACTCTGTACTTTGATAATAAAACGGAACAGCCTACCTATAGATCTAGCCTACTATCGTCACTACCGGAAGTAATACCGCCCGAGACAGTATACAGGAACACCTCCCACTTACTTCCGGTGGTGACGACTTTCTACTTAACCCGTGTCCAAGGGGAACGCAGTTAATAGCTCACGATGGTTCTCACTAGCCTTGAGCAAAGAGATGGGATTAACTGTGTAGGGGTTAGGGGTGTGTGTGTGTGTGTATGTACGTGTGTTGGGGAACGTTAACAAAGGCAGCGAGAGACTACGGTGAGCTAGACTGGCCCTCCAAAGACAACAAGGTCACAAAAACAAATAAAATATCTACTTCCCTCAGTCAGCAACAAAAAGAATAAAAATAAACTTAAATGAAAACGCCAGCTCGGCATAAAAATGACTGGGGAGAGAGTGTGCACACACGCACGATACGGAAGCTAGCTGGGAAGAGACTGACTCTGATCAAGGCTCGCGCACGGCCAAGCGCGAACGCATAATCAAATTAATTAATAAGAACTTATATTCGTGCCCCTCTCTCTCTCTACAATAAACTGGTACTTCTAATGCAAGCAAAACATCATTAAATATACTGGTAGCTCACACAAGACAATCAAAATAATCAAATGCATACTCAGCATGGTATAAAATAAAATTGCCCTCAGTGGCGGGAACGAAAGAAACAAAAGAATTTGTAGCACTCGCTAATATAAACTCCGCGAATGACGCGGATACATACTGCATAATCCCCCTAGCCCAGCTGTAACGGCTGCATCCGTGGGAACGGAAAGGCGGACAACGTAACACGCCCTTCCCCAAGGGAAAATTTTGAGCCCTGGATCAAAATTTTCGAATCAAGACCCTGACCCCTCCCTGGATAAACAATCAGCAATTACGTTATCAATCCCCTTAATATGCTTAACCTCTAAATTGTACTCTTGCAAAAGCAAACTCCAGCGGGTCAAACGCTGGTTCTTAAATTTAAACTTGTTCAAAAACTGCAGGGGATGATGGTCTGAATAAATCTTGATCACAGGGCCAAAAGGGGGCAGGTAGACAGCAAAGTGTTGCAGGGCCAGGATAATCGCCAATAACTCCTGCTCTATGACGGAATAGTTCTTCTGGGCTCTATTAAACTTCTTTGAGAAGTATGATATGGGATGTTCAACCTGGCCCTCATCTGGCTGCATCAACACTGCTCCTACCCCTACTCGGCTAGCATCAACTGCCAGCACAAAAGGTTTGTCAAAATCTGGTGCACGCAATATAGGGTGGTGGCACAGCAGAGACTTAACCGTAATAAAAGCTTGCTCACACTCGGCTGTCCACTGCCACTTCTTATCCTTGCGCAATAAGTCAGTAAGAGGGGCAAGCACTGTGGAGTAATTCCCAATGAATCTTCGGTAATAGCCGATCATGCCCAAAAATCGCTGGAGGGCACGGCGACACTGGGGTGCTGCAAAGTTGGAAATGGCATCCACCTTAGCCCGAGGTGGAGCCACTTGCCCATGTCCCACAACAAATCCAAGGTACTGGACCTTAGCACGTACGAACTCGCACTTGTCTAAGTTGACTACTAAGCCAGCTTCCTCCAACCGCTTAATGAGCATTTCCACATGATCAAGGTGCTCCTCCCACTTGGTGTCATACACAATGACATCATCGATGTAAACGACGCAATTGGGTATGCCATCCACCACTTTATCCATAAGCCTCTGGAAAGTGGCTGGAGCATTCTTCAATCCATAAGGCATCACCTGGCACTGATATACTGCACCACTGACAACAAAGCTAGCCACTTGTTTAGCCCGTTCCGTCAGCGGGACCTGCCAGTATCCTTTTACTAAGTCAAGTTTGGTGATATAAGTGCCATTTCCCACCTTGTCCACGGAGTCATCGACCCGAGGTAAAGGATAAGCATCGGTCTTAGACAGTGAATTAACTTTCCGGAAGTCCACACACAACCTAACCTTCCCATCTGGCTTCGGCTGCAAGGTAACTGGTGAACTCCACTCACTGAAACTCCTCTTGATCAATCCATGGTCCAACATATACTTGATCTCATTATCGAGAGCTTTCTGTCTGATAGGGTTGATGCGGTAGGGAGCTAATTTTACAGGCTTACTATCCCCAACGTCAATGTCATGAGTAGCCCAAGTTGTCAATCCCGGTGAATCTCCAAAAACTTTCGGATGTTTCCATAATCTGTTGCACAGCTCTTCTCGCTTTACTGGATCAAGGTGTCGCAATTTCTCCACCAGAGCTGCATAACCATTGCCCTCCCATAGGTCAGCTGGTAACATCTCACCACGACTAAGCACTTCCTCCTGCTCCTCCAACTCACTACCAACCGCCAAAACTACAGGAGCGCTCTTATCCCTGGTTCCCTCAACGTCCACTCCAAAATCACCTTCCAGGGACTGTGGCTGTAACCCTGGTCCACTACTCACATCACCGGCACCAACAGCTCCCTCCACAGCACGTTCCTTTGATGCCACGTCCTCCTTTCCCCGTCCTTCACATCCCAGGTGAGAGACATCAGCAGTCATCCCACAATGAGAATCAACTGGGCGGTAGTATGGCTTCAACATATTAATGTGGCACAACTGAGTACTCTTCCGCCTATCTGGGGCAACAATTAGTCAAGTTCCCCAACTCTCTTCTTCACAACACAAGGACCACTGAATCTAGCTGCCAGAGGTCCTCCTTGCATGGGCAGCAGTGCCAAAACTTCACCTCCTTGCTTAAACTCACGACTTCTGACCTTCTTATCGTAATGAGCCTTCATTTTCGCTTGAGCCCCGATTAGATGGTCACGGGCAAGCTCTAAAGCGCAATGCAGTCTCTCCTGAGTGCGGCAGACATAGTCAAGCATGGATTCCTGGTTGCCAGATTTGTTGTTACTCCAGGCCTCTCGCACCACATCCAAGGGACCACGAACTCTGTGCCCAAACACTAACTCATTGGGTGAAAACCCTAACGACTCAGTTGGTACCTCTCTCACTGCAAACATAACAAAGGGTACCGCTAAGTCCCAATCCTTTCCACTATCATAGCAGAAGGTTCGCAGCATGGTCTTTAAGGTCTGATGATGCCTCTCCAGGGCACCTTGTGACTGCGGATGGTAGGCACTGGACAAAATGTGTTTGATGCCCAACTCTGTCATTGTCTGCTTAAACAAATTAGATGTAAAATTCACTCCACGGTCTGACTGCAACTCCTTGGGCAGGCCAAAATGAGTAAAGAACAGGATAAGTTGCTTGACTACTGACTTCGCCTGCATGCTTCTGATTGGTATAGCCTCTGGGTATCAGCGTTGTAACATCCATTATGGTTAACAAATACTTGTTTCCAGCAGAAGTAGGAGGTAAAGGGCCCACAATATCAATGATTACCCGGGTAAACGGAGGTTCAACTGCAGGAATGGGAGTCAAAGGGGCCACAGGAAGAACTTGATTGAGGCTTGCCCACTATCTGACACGTGTGACAGCTCTTGATGTACGCAGCAACTTGTCCCGGCATACTTGGCCACCAAAAATTATATCTTAAGCGCTGCACTGTCTTTCTGTTTCCCAAGTGACCTGCTAAAGGTCCCTCATGTGCTAACTGTATTAACGGCACCCTATACTGCACAGGCACCACCACCTGCACTAACTCACCCACTCCTCCATCCATCGTGGCGCCAGTGGGCGTCCATCGGCGATGTAAAACATTGTCTTTAATCAGGAACTCCTCCTTACCACACTCCATACTTCTTTCTTCCCCTACTCGAGCAAACAAGGGCTTTAATGTTACATCCTCCTGTTGCTTCACCCTCAATTCTGCTGGCCCAACACCCGCCAGCTCTACTGAGGACTGAGATAAGGGACTGGTCGGGACACTGGATTGCGAAGGGCGATCAATCTCAGCGTCACCTCTAGTACACTCGACAGGGGGAGGAATGTCAGACTCCACACTGACATCATCATCACCTCTACCCTCAACAGTGACACTCTGTTCCTCAGGCGCGTTTGACGGTGGTCCTGCATCCCCGCAGTCGACCCCAGCGTCCTGAAATTCTCCTAATTCAGTCGATGGGCTGGGTTCAGTCTCCACACAGACACACGCAGCACCACCTCTAGTGTCCTCAGTGGGAAGTAGGGCGGCACCCATGCACGCATTCCCACTCTCCTCACCCACCACAGCAACACTCTGCTCACTAGGTTCCTCCATTGGTGGCCCTGCCTCACCACAGTCGACCCCAAGAACCTGTGACTTCACCAGTTCTTCCTCCCGGGCTGCAACCTGTGCCATAGATCTTGTAATTGCACAGACCGGGAACATGGCTTCCACTTCTGCATCAACTTCAATACCAATTTCTGGGGCGTCAAAACACTTCTCTGCCACAACAACTGGTGGGGGAAGAGATGGAAATACTTTCTCCCCAGCCAGGTCGTTCCCCAGCAGAAAATCAATCCCCTCTACTGGCATTACATCAGCAACAGCTACTTGAGCTGCAGCCTGAACAATGGGGCAATCGAGTTCCACATGAACATAATCATAGTATTCATCTGAGTTCATGCCTCTACACAGCACATACTTCCCTGAGTTTACAGGCCCTCCAGTCACGTTTCTGCACACAGACTGTTGTGCACAGGTATCACGAGCCACAGTAACTGGATAACTGATCCCATGAATTTTCACTGTGCCGTGACATATAAAAGGTTTACACCAGTCTAGGGACGATTTCTGAGGCAGTTCATCCGGAGGTGGCGTAGCATGTTGGGTAACCTTTTCAGCCTGAGCTGGCAGCGAGCACAGCCGGCTGCACTCCAGCTTTCCACAGACTTCTCCCTCACCATTACCACTCTCCCAACTCCTCTCGTTCACCTGACTCGAACCTACAATTAGTGCCACTGGTTTGGCATTTTGGGAGGCCTTCCACTTAGGGCAGTTAGGCTTGATGTGCCCACTCTGTTTGCAAAAGTAACAAACTAGCTTCGAACTGGATACAGGGCTCTTTCTCCCTGAATTCTTTTTCTCCTCTGAACTTCCCTTGGACTGATTCACGGGAGATTTATCCCAGGCAGGGCCACTCACAGTCCTCTCCCTGGAATACTGAAAATTAGCATACTTGACCCCCATACTCCGCAAGGCAAACACCCGGTCATCAGCCCACGTCGCTGCTTCCTTCACGGTCTTGAATCTCTTCTCCCTAATTTTAACACCAATTTCTTTGTCAGCCATGTTGGTAAAATGTTCCATCAAAAGCAGTTCACGCACCTCGTTATACGAAGTGGCGCTCTCACTCAGCAACCACTCGTCTAACCTCTCCTCCAGATACCTAGCGTAGGCCATATAGGTGTCAGCAGGCCTTTTCCGAGCACCACGGAACAACAACCGATAAGCCTCTGGTCTAAGTTCATATGCCTTCAGGATGGCTGTTTTAAATTCATCATAATCATCTACATCCTCAGGGCTCAACCTATTATACACTTCCAAGGCTTTTCCCTTCAGCACATTAGATACCAACCCCACCCAGCGCTGCCTTGGCCACTCAAACTCCCTAGCCTTCTTTTCAAATCTAACAAACCATTCTGTCACCTTCAACTCATCAAATGCTGGCACTAATTTTAGACTCCTTGAGAACCAACTCTCCCTATCCTCTACACGGCCTGAGGTTTGGGTATCTGAAGTTGGTCTATTGGCAGTCACCTCCAAGCGAGTCTTCTCCAGCTCAAATCGCATTTTTTCACGCTGCAACTCCATCTCCTCTCTTGCACGCTGCATCTTCATCTCCCTCTCTTCTTTTGCACGCTGCATCTCCATCTTTTTCAACTCCAACTGCAACTGAGCCTCCGGTGACAAGACTCCAGGGTATATGGGAGTGGAATGAACAACTCCAGGGAAAGCACTAGACATACCTGGGGGAACTGCTCTAAACTGGCTCGGCGGCATCATAGATGGTAATAGCGGGGTAGCAAAACGAGGCATTTCAGCACCATAGTCAAACTCAGGGCTCACACGGGGAGTACCTTTGCTATGTGCCTCTCGTTGTTCCATATTTTCCATATCCACAGGTGACTCAGCACGTACGCGATCTGGTGTAGACACGCGTGACTCCATGGCGACAAATCAATGGCAGTACTGAATAATGAAATACTAATGCTGACTGAGAAACTACAAACACATCAACTTCACCTCAAAGCACAGAGAACGCCAAGGTAACGATATCCTAGCAAGAAAAAGGCACTGTTAGGATATCCTGATGCGAGGTCGCCACTGTTACGGTGGCGCCAGCCCGGGGCTATTACAAAAAAGACAACAAGTCAGCCTTAGATGATCGGCCTCCACTGCGTTGCAAAAATAACGCAGACCCCGGCACTGACACTCCGCAAACTAGAGAAAAACTGCGCAACGGAAAAGTACTTACTTAAGAACGCAACACTCTGTACTTTGACAATAAAACGGAACAGCCTACCTATAGATCTAGCCTACTATCGTCACTACCGGAAGTAATACCGCCCGAGACAGTATACAGGAACACCTCCCACTTACTTCCGGTGGTGACGACTTTCTACTTAACCCGTGTCCAAGGGGGAACGCAGTTAATAGCTCACGATGGTTCTCACTAGCCTTGAGCAAAGAGATGGGATTAACTGTGTAGGGGTTAGGGGTGTGTGTGTGTGTATGTACGTGTGTTGGGGAACGTTAACAAAGGCAGCGAGAGACTACGGTGAGCTAGACTGGCCCTCCAAAGACAACAAGGTCACAAAAACAAATAAAATATCTACTTCCCTCAGTCAGCAACAAAAAGAATAAAAATAAACTTAAATGAAAACGCCAGCTCGGCATAAAAATGACTGGGGAGAGAGTGTGCACACACGCACGATACGGAAGCTAGCTGGGAAGAGACTGACTCTGATCAAGGCTCGCGCACGGCCAAGCGCGAACGCATAATCAAATTAATTAATAAGAACTTATATTCGTGCCCCTCTCTCTCTCTACAATAAACTGGTACTTCTAATGCAAGCAAAACATCATTAAATACACTGGTAGCTCACACAAGACAATCAAAATAATCAAATGCATACTCAGCATGGTATAAAATAAAATTGCCCTCAGTGGCGGGAACGAAAGAAACAAAAGAATTTGTAGCACTCGCTAATATAAACTCCGCGAATGACGCGGATACATACTGCATAATCCCCCTAGCCCAGCTGTAACGGCTGCATCCGTGGGAACGGAAAGGCGGACAACGTAACAATATATATATATATATATATATATATATATATATATATATATATATATATATATATATATATATATATATATATTTTGATACTGTACACACTGGTGCCTGTACACTGTGCCCTTATCAATATGTATTTTGATACTGTACACACTGGTGCCTGTATACTGTGCCCTTATCAATATGTACTTTGATACTGTACACACTGGTGCCTGTATACTGTGCCCTTATCAATATGTACTTTGATACTGTACACACTGGTGCCTGTACACTGTGCCCTTATCAATATGTACTTTGATACTGTACACACTGGTGCCTGTACACTGTGCCCTTATCAATATGTACTTTGATACTGTACACACTGGTGCCTGAACGGTGTAAAGTTACTCCCTTTAGCCTAACTGGTATGAATGTGAGGGTGGGTTGGAGAGAGAGTTCCGTCAAGTGAAAACCAAATCACTATACTGTACCTATATTACAATATACTTTGGGATACACAATAGACACTTGCGTGTGACTACCGTACAGTTACTCACCTTGGCTGGCTTGGGATGGTGTCAGGGTGGCTTGGAGTGGTGAAATGGAGTGGCGAGGAGTTGATGATGAGATCAGGCAAGGCGTCCTGCAACAGATAAACAATTACTTGTAAATAAGAGGCACAGACCACGTTAACCAACACTACATATTCCAGTAACAAGTATTTTATCTTCCATTCTCACCAAGACATGAAGGCCAATTACCCAAACCCCAGACCAGAGCCAACCACATGAACCTGGCTTATCAAAGGCAGGACATGTGCACAACCTAACCAACGAATTTTTTATCTACTTGCATCAATTTAAGCTGACATATATTTCACAGCTTCATCTCACCTGCATCTACCTGCAATGATATAACACAATCTACTTTAGGTACAATATTTCACCTTTATTCACCTCTACCAACAATGACATAATTTCATCTACTTTTATCCCGAACGGTATTTCAGCTTCACACTATTCCAGCTTTATCTACTACAACTAGTGAATAACCCAATCTACCACGCCACCACCACAGTGCCACACCTTCAACGCCTCAAATATGTTCAGTGTCACCTTCTCCTCCACCACACCACCACACTACCATCACACTACCACACCCTCCAAGACCTTAAGTACCGCAAGTACAAAATTACCTCCCTCCACCACCACCACCACACCACCTCCCTCCACCACACCACCAACACACTACCATCACACTACCACACCCTCCAAGACCTTAAGTACCGCAAGTACAAAATCACCTCCCTCCACCACCACCACCACCACCACCACACCACCTCCCTCCACCACACCACCACCACCACACTACCACACCGCCTCTCTCCACCACACCACCACACACTAAGCCGTGAATCTAGTGTGGCATCACTGGAATACGACTTAATATCATATTTCCTGGCTTGGGTGAGATACCATGCAAACAGAGCCAAGGGAAAAACATATTACTGTGTCTTACCAGGGCAAACCCGAAATTATTGTGGTTTTACTCTCTCTCTCTCTCTCTCTCTCTCTCTCTCTCTCTCTCTCTCTCTCTCAGGATCAAATGAGTGTGTGTGTGTGTGTGTGTGTGTGTGTGTGTTTTACCTCTCATGTAAGGCATTAGAAAATATAGTCACCATTAGCGTCTTCAATACCTGTACATCTTAGTACTTCTTATTATCACACCTTTAATTAATCTGAAAAATCAGGATATTAGATAAATGTGTAAATATAGACAGAAAGACATAGATAGGCATAGATAAACAGGCAGATATAGACATATATAAACACAGATACCTTAGTTTATTCTGCCTAAATCGATAGTAATGCATGAATTAGAAAGAACAACGTATAAGAGCTTAATAAGAAGTGATATGCAGAATAAATCGCACAAAGGGAATGTGTTAAGTGCGCCCCTAAAGTCACACAGCTGGCAAGGGGTCAACGCTCTGGCAGGCCGAGAGCAAAACCATAGTGTAATTGATGATTAGAGTGGCTGGAAGGGTTTTATACGGAACTTATTAGTTATCATTATTATTATTTATTATTGTTGTTTTTGTTGTTGGAGATTAGGGTGGGTGGCAGCCCAGTAATTAGTGTTGTGTGATAAGTGATGCCTTGCTCCCGGGGTCGCCTTGCCCCCGGGGTCTTCTCTTCTCCGGGGTCGTCTTGCCCGCGGGGTCGTCTTGCCCCCGGGGTCTTCTCTTCCCTGGGGTTGTATTGCTTTCGTGGTCTTCCTTTCCCTGGGGTCTTCTTGCCCCCGAGGTCTTCTCGTTCTCAGGGACGTCTTGCCCAACGTTCTTCTTGTTCCAGGGTCTCGTCGCTCCCGGTTTTCTCTTTCTCGGGGTCGTCTTGCGCCTGCGTTCTTCTTGCACCAGGTTCGTCTTGTCCCCGGGGTCTTCTTTCTCAAGGTCAGCTTACCGACGAGGTCGTCTTCCCCTGAAGGCTTCTCTTCCTCGGGGTCTCCTTGCCCCCGGGGTCTTCTCTTCCCCGGGGTCGTCTTGCCCCCGGGATCTTCTCTTTCCCGGGGTCGTCTTGCCCCCGGGGTCTTCACTTTCCCGGAGTCGTCTTGCCCCGGGGGTCGTCTTACCCCCAGGATCTTTCTCTTCTCCGGGGGTCGCCATGCCCCCGGGGTCTTCTCATCTTCGGGGTCGTCTTGCCCCCGGAGTCTTCTCTTCCCCGGGGTCGTCTTCCCCCCCGGGGTCGTCTTCCCCCCGGGGTCCTTTCTTCCCCGGGGTCGTCTTGCCCCTGAGGTCGTCTTACCCCTGAAGTTGTCTTGCCCCCGATGTCTTCTCTTCCCCGGAGTCGTCTTGCCTCCGGGGTCTTCTCTTTCCCGGGTTCGTCATGCCCTGGGATCGTCTTGCCCCCGGGGTCTTCTCTTCCCCGGGGTCGTCTTCCCCCGGGGTCTTCTCTTCCGCGGGGTTGTCTTGACCCCAGGATCATCTCTTCCCCGGAGTCGTCTTGCCTCCAGGGTCTTCTCTTTCCCGGGGTCGTCATGCCCCGGGGTCGTCTTGCGGTCGTCTTGCCCCCGGGGTCTTCTCTTTCCTGGGGTCGTCATGCCCCCGGGGTCTTATCTTTCTCGGGGTCGTCATGCCCCCGGGGTCTTCTCTTTCTCGGGGTCATCATGCCCCCGGGGTCGCCTTGCCCCCAGGGTCTTCTCTTTCCTGGGGTCGTCATGTCCCCGGGTCTTCTTGCCCCCGGGATCGTCTTGCCCCCAGGGTCCTCTTGCCCCTCGGTCTTCTCTTCCCCGAGGTCATCTTGCCCCAGGGAGCTTCTCTTCTCCGGGGTCGTCTTATCCTCGGGATCTTCTCTTCCCCGGGGTCGTCTTATCCTCGGGACCTTCTCTTCCCCGGTGGTCGTCTCTTCCGCGGGACGTCTTGCTCCCGGGGTCTTCTCTTCTCCGTGGTCGTCTTGCCCCTGGGGTCTTCTCTTTCCCGGGGTCGTCTTGCCCCAAGGGTCATCTCTTCCCCGGGGGTCTCTTACCCTTGGGAGTCTTCTCTTTCCTGGGGTCGTCATGCCCCCGGGGTCTTCTCTTTCTTGGGGTCGTCATGCCCCCGTGGTCGTCATGCCCCCGGGGTCTTCTCTTTCCCGGGGTCGTCATGCCCCCGGGGTCTTCTCTTTCCCGGGGTTGTCATGCCCCCGGGGTCTTCTTTTCCGGGGTCGTCTTGCCCCTCTTCCCCAGGGTCGTGTTGCCCCCAGGGTCTTCTCTTCCCCGGGGTCGTCTTGCCCCAGGGGTCTTCTCTTTCCCAGGGTCGTCTTACCCCCGTGGTCGTCTTGCCCCCCGGTCTTTTCCCCAGTGCCATCTTGCCCCCGGGGTCCTCTCTTTCCCGGAGTCGTCTTGCCTCTGGGGTCGTCTTGCCCCCGGGGTCTTCTTTTCCCCAGGGTCGTCTTGCCCCGGGCACTTCTCTTCCCCGGGGTCGTCTTGCCCCCGGGGTCGTCTCTTCCCCAGTGTCATCTTGCCCCCGGGGTCCTCTCTTTCCCGGGGTCGTCTTGCCCCTGGGGTCGTCTTGCACCCGGGGTCTTCTCCTTTCCGGGGTCGTCTTGCCCCCGTGGTCTTTTCTTCCCCGGGGTCATCTCTTCCTCGGGGTCGTCTTGCCCCCGGGGTCTTCTCTTCCTCGGGGTCGTCTTGCCCAAGTGGTCTTCTCTTTCCCAGGGTCGTCATGCCCTCGGCGTCTTCTTGCCTCGGGGTCGTCTTGTCCCAGAGGTCGTCTTGCACAAAGGGTTTTCTCTTCCTAGGGGTCGACTTGCCCATGGGGTTTCTCATTCTAGGGGTCTTCTTGCCCCCGGGGTCTTCTCTTTCCCGGGGTCGTCATGCCCCCAGGGTCTTCTCTTCCCTAGGGTCTTCTTGCCCCCGGGGTCGTCATGCCCCCGGGGTCTTCTTGCCATCGAAGTCGTCCTGCCCCCGGGGTCGTCTTGCTCCCAGGGTCTGCTCTTCCCCGGGGTCGTCTTACCCCCATGATCTTCTCTTCCCAGG
Source organism: Coenobita brevimanus (assembly GCF_032717465.1). Taxonomy (NCBI): domain Eukaryota; kingdom Metazoa; phylum Arthropoda; class Malacostraca; order Decapoda; family Coenobitidae; genus Coenobita; species Coenobita brevimanus. The sequence goes on along the minus strand of NC_137068.1, from coordinate 12,523,107 downwards.
GGTCGTCTTGCCCCCGAAGTCATCTATTCCTCGGGAAAGTCTTGCCCCCGAGGTCTTCTCTTTCCCGGGGTCGTCTTGCCCCAAGGGTCTTCTCTTCCCCGGGGTCGCCTTGCCCCTGGGGTCTTCTCTTTCTTATGGTCGTCATGCCCCCGGGGTCGTCTTGCCACCGTGGTCCTCTCTTCCCCGGGGTCGTCTTGCCCCTGGGGTCGTCTTACCCCTGAAGTTGTCTTGCCCCCGATGTCTTCTCTTCCCCGGGGTCATCTTGCCCCCGGGGTCTTCTCTTCCTCGGAGTCGTCTTACCCCTGGGATCTTCTCTTTCTCAGGGTCGTCATGCCCCCGGGGTCATCTTGCCCCCAGGGTCTTCTCTTACCCGGGGTCGTCTCTTCCCCGGGGTCATCTTGCCCCCGGGGTCGTCTTGCCCCCGGGATCTTCCTTCCCGGGGTTGCCTTGCCCCTGAGGTCTTCTCTTTCCCGGGGTCATCTTGCCCCCGGGGTCTTCTCTTTCCCGGGGTCGTCTTGCCCCCGAGGTCTTCTCTTCCCCAGGGTCGTCTTGCCCCCGGGATCATCTTGCCCCCGGGGTCTTCTTTTCCACGGGGTCGTCTTGCCTGCTCCTGGGGGCTTCTCTTCCCCGGGGCCTTCTATTTCCCGAGGTCGTGTCACCCCAGGATCTTCTCTTTCCTGGGGTCGTCTCTTTCCCGGGGTCGTCTTGCCCCCGGGATCTTCTCTTCCCCGGGGTCGTCTTGCCCCCGAGTTTCTTCTCTTCCCCGGGGTCGTCTTGCCCCCGGGGTCTTCTCTTCCCCGGGGTCGTCTTGCCCCCGGGGTCTTCTCTTTCCTGGGGTCGTCTTGCCCCGGGGTCTTCTCTTTCCTGGGGTCGTCTTGCCCCGGGGTCTTCTCTTTCCTGGGGTCGTCTTGCCCCGGGGTCTTCTCTTTCCTGGGGTCGTCTTGCCCAGGCGTCTTCTCTTTCCTGGGGTCGTCTTGCCCCGGGGTCTTCACTATCCTGGGGTCGTCTTGCCCCGGGGTCGTCTTGCCCTCGGGATCTTCTGTTTCCCGATCCTAAAATTCCGATCAAAGACACTCCGGCCAAAGCCGCAGACGTCCTGATCACAGACGCCATCACAGACGTCCTGATCATAAACGTCCTGTTACAGACGTCCTGATCACAGACGTTCTCATCATACGTCCAGATCACAGAAGCCCTGATCACAGACGTCCTCATCACAGACGTCCTGATCATAGACATCCAGATCACAGACGCCCGCTCACAGACATCGGGATCACAGACGCCCTGATCACAGACGCCCTGAGTACAGACGTCCTGACGTCACATGCCATGACCACAGACGTCCTCATCACAGACGTCCTGATCACAGACGTCCTCATCACAGACGTCCTCATCACAGACGTCTTGATCACAGACGCCCTCATCACAGACGTCCTGATCACAGACGTCCTGATCACAGACGCCCTCATCACAGACGCCCTCATCACAGACGTCCTGATCACAGACGTCCTGATCACAGACGTCCTGATCACAGACGTCCTCATCTTCCCGGGCCACTGGCGCTACTCGGCCAGCTCTCACTCCCCCTCCAGTACCAGTTGGAGTTGTGGGGGAGCCTGAAGGTGGCGCTGGAGGCGTTGGTGGCGAGGGTGATGGCGTTGAGGGGGGCGTCCAGGGTCGCCTCGGTGTAGTTAGCTGCGTTCATGGGATGGGTCGGAGGCATGCTGACCTAACTAAGTCTTCGGGTTCGCATCGCGACTTTTTTGTCGCTAACTTTTATCGTAAACTTTTCAACGTGTGAGCATCTACGACTCGTAAGATACGTTCGGCAGGTGTGAGGAATCCTTGCCGTGAATTTAAGATGCAGGCCAACTCAAAGCGATACCTCTTGTAACAACTACCTGTGTTTTTTAACGATAAATATTATACTGTTTATTGTATACTGGGAGGAATACGTGATACGGTTTCTAGATTAATTATCACACTCTCAAATGTCAGGTAATTAAATGCTGCATAATTATAGCAATAAAATAAATCTCTAGTCTTTTCAGCGCAATAATATTTTGTCTCCATAAGATTTCTGTATGTATTATGTATGTGTGTGTGTGTGTGTGTGTGTGTGTGTGTGTGTGTGTGTGTGTGTGTGTGTGTGTGTGTGTGTGTGAGAGAGAGAGAGAGAGAGAGAGAGAGAGAGAGAGAGAGAGAGAGAGGAGTAAGTAAATATAAGAAGGAAGTACCTGAAACAGGAGGGAGGAATGGACTGCAGCAGGGAGGAGAGGATAATGAAGGAAAGTGGGAGGAAGGAAAGAGAGAGAAAAGGAGAATGGAGGAAGACGAGGAGGGGAGATAGGCAGAGAAAAATAAAAGGGATGAATGAAAGAATAGCGAGGAAACAGAGGTTGAAAGACAGATGTAGAAGAGAGAGAATGAGAGTAAATACGGACGAAAATGCGAAAGGGAAGAAACAAAAAAGCATCTGATGAAGAGGAAATTAAAAGAGAGCGAGGAAAGGTGGACTGAGAGATGCAGAAGAGAAGAATGTAAAAAGGAAAAGGAAAAAGAGGAGGAGGACGAGTACGGAGGGAAGGAATGATGGAGAGAAAGGCAACAGAGTAGAACATGAGGAAAGAAAAGAGAGAGAGAGAGCGAGAGAGATAGAAAGAATGGGCTGAGCGAGAGAGAGGGGAAGAATGGGCTGAGAGAGAGATGCAGATATCCAGTAAAAAGGTGAACGAGAAAGGAGACGGAGAAGGAAAGAATATAAAGATAGAGAGATGAGTAACAGGGAACAGGAGGAGATCATAACGACGAAGAATCGAAGGAAGGAGGGGACGAGAGACATGTAAAAGAAGGAAGGCTTGCGCAACAGTAACATGAGAGAGAGAGAGAGAGAGAGAGAGAGAGAGAGAGAGAGAGAGAGAGAGAGAGAGAGAGAGAGAGAGAGAGAGAGAGAGAGAGAGAGAGAGAGAGAGAGAGAGAGAGAGAGAGAGAATAAAAGGGAGCAATATGATGAAAGACAAGAATGAAGGATGGTGAGTGAAAAGAGGAGGAGGAGAAGGACGAGAGCAGGAAGGAGATTAATGACAAAAGACGACTAAGTAGGACAAATATGAGCAGAGGAGGAAAAAATATGGAAGAAGCGAAGCTGATATGAGGAAAAATGGCAAAAGAAGAAATGTTAAGGAGAAGCGGGCAGGAAAAGGGATAAATATGAATAAAAAAGGAGAATAAAGCGTTGGAGTACAAAAATGGTAGAATGAACTGAAAAAAAAAAAACTAAAAAATTAAGAATGGTAACAGAATGAACGGATAAGCATAAAGAACAGGACGGGTTTGAGATGCGGCAGCATGAAGTAGGGTTGGGCAGAGTGATGTAGGGTTATGCAGGGTGAAGCTGGATGGGATAGGGATGAGGCAGGGTGAAGCTGGATGGGACAGGGATGAGGCAGGGTGAGGTAGGGATAAGTCATGGTGAGGCAGCGATAAGCCAGGGTGAGGAAGGATGAGGCAGGATGGGGTCGGTAGGACCCCAGAATTAACACATCTGATCTCTGTCGAGACAGACAGACAGACAGACAGACAGAAACAGACGGGTTCGCAGACGTGAGGAATTCCCCTCCAAGGATCTCGATTTTATTTACTCGCATTTTTCGAACTCCCCCCCCCCCTCTCTCTCTCTCATTCCCCGAAGTGGAAGGGTTCGGTCATAAAGTGCGTGGAGAACTGCCAACCAAGGACTCCACCCTGCATTACCTTGTGAACACACACACACACACACACACACACACACACACACACACACACACACACACACACATCCTGGCACTCACACACAACCCTCAGAGTGCATTAGTCTGGAACTCATAAACACACGCATTACACACACAACTCCAGGCCTGAGAGAGAGAGAGAGAGAGAGAGAGAGAGAGAGAGAGAGAGAGGGGGGGGGGACTCCCTTCACATATTACTTGGGTACTTCATTCGGCCACTCTATCCTTAAAGGTAATGACGTAAAGAAGGAACACAAGTTTCCTTGGATACTCGTCTTATCCTCTTAGGTCTACTTACACTCACTAGCTTTTTACCAGAGAAAGAATCGAACCTGAGAGAAAGTAGAGCAAGGGAGAGGAAATTATTAGCATTAGGACATACAGGGCTGGAAAGAAAAGAGAAGTATAAGTATAGTACACCGGCAGAGAAAAAATATACCGTTAAGATCTGAATCAACTCCTTCTTTTAAAGAAGCAGAATTTTAGAACAAAGTTACGCACACATGTACACCCGATAAAAAAAGTATCGGTCCACATTTGGCCCGAAACGATTTGACGCCACGGACGATTCACTCTAGGAATGCTGGATGATTTTTACCCCTTGTTGTCAAACACATGTACATAGTTATGTTGTGGATAGGTTTCATATGACAATTTATGGTTGATATTGTTATCGCCCGCCTTTAGAAGACGGAGCGAAAATATCTTTCATTTGTGTGTGTGTGTGTGTGTGTGTGTGTGTGTGTGTGTGTGTGTCCATTATATCTCATGAATGGACAGAGCTATGAACGTGAAACCTTCAGGGTATCAAGATAAGGCCAAAATCTTGGACAAGTTCGAAAATAGGCACTCGGGATCAAGATCAAGGTCACCAAAATGGCTGCCAAAGGTCAACTAGATTTTATCGCCCGCCTTTAGCACCATTATATCTCATGAACGGCTTGAGCTATCAGCATGAAACCTTCAGGGGATCAAGTTATAGCCTAAATCTTGGACTTGGACAACAGCATATTCTGGCGGGCGATTAGCATTCGGCTCCCGAATGCATTTCATTCATTACTGAATGCTTATTCAGATGATAATTAATTTTCCCGGTACTACAGAAGCTATATTGATCATTTCAGAAATCATCGTATCCCTCCTGCGCGATACTTTTTTTTTACCGTGTGTACAGTAAGCAACAATAATCGTGTCGTGAAATTTGGTGAAAACATAAGCTAACGGGCTAAGCGTCTGGTACATTCCGCCGTCTGTCATACGGACGGTTCATAATGTTTCACGAGTTACATTTAATCTTCGGACAAAACCGCGACACGACTACTGTTGCTCACTGTACACACACAATCACACGCAAGAAAAAGGAAATTAAAAGCAAAATACACAAATATGCATCGCACAAACCATCATCCACAAACATACACATACATACACTTGCATACATATATACATAATTTCAAACAAACATACACAAGCAATTATACCGTCCACGTGTGTGTGTGTGTGTGTGTGTGTGTGTGTGTGTGTATGTGTGTGTGTATCTAGTGTCTTTCTTGGCACAAGTTGGAGGGGTCATTTGAATACAGGCGAGTGGAAACTGGGAATGATGGAGAATCATGAGAATAGTTAGGGAAGGGAAGGAAAGGGAAGGGAAGAGAAGGAATTGGAGGGGAAGGGAAGGAATTGGAAGGGAAGGGAAGGAATTGGAAGGGAAGGAAAGGAACTGGAAGGGAAGGGAAGGAATTGGAAGGGAAGGGAAGGGAAGGAATGGGAAGGGAAGGGAAGGAATGGGAAGGGAAGGGAAGGGACGGGAAAAGAGAAGGGAAGGGACGAGAAGAGAAGAGAAGGGGAAAAAGAGAAGGGAAGGGAAGGGAAGGGAAGGGAAGGGAAGGGAAGGAAAAGGCAAGGGAAGGGAAGGAAAAGGCAATGGAAGGGAAGGAAAAGGCAAGGGAAGGGAAGGAAAAGGCAAGGGAAGGGAAGGGATGGGAAGGAAAAGGAAAGGCGCACATAACATCCATCTCCCTCCCCGAAAAAAAAAAAAAAAAAAAAAAAAAGGCTCTCAGAGAACGCACACTATCCACACCCTTTCCTGCTCTGAGTGTTAACCGTGACCTTTGACCTTGTTTGCCCTGAATTTAACCACTTATATATTTATCTGAAGGTCTTCAACCATTATTCTAAAGTTAGTGCACTTCCATCTTTTTTTTTTTTTTTTTTTTTTTTTTCAGACACAGTCAGCGGCTGAGGTAAACAAAAACAAACCAAGAACATAACCCAGGTGGAGAATCACACACACACACACACACACACACACACACACACACACACACACACACACACACAGGACGAGAGAGAGAGAGAGAAACTATAGTGAGAACAGCAAAAAATAAAAACGATCCATAGGGAAAGAACAAAGGAGAGGCAAAAACAACAGAGAATGAAGAGCATTAAGAGAGAAGGATGGATCTCTCTCTCTCTCTCTCTCTCTCTCTCTTCATCCCTTAGGACTGGAGGAAGATGACAGTTTGGAGAAGTGGCGAGGGAGTAAGAGACAGGCACGACGGAAGGAAGGCAGAAAGAAGGAAGGAGGAGAGATGGAAGGAAGGAAGGAAAGAAGGAAAATGGAAGAAGGATGGAAACAGCGACAAAAGGCATGAAGGAAGGAAGGGAATGTGTGTCATGTGGTGGGGTTGGGGTGTGGTGTAAACCCCCTGGAAGGTTGGGGTTGGGTAGGAGTAAAGGCACAGGATCAAGCGTTTGTAAAGTATTTTGTTAACAGAGATATTTAATGATTATACAAAAAGGAGAAACGGGCCGCATCACACCTCTGGCTGCTACAAACAAACAAAGAAGGAATAAGGAAAAGTCTACCCAAGAAACAAACACACAGGCCCTCCAGAAAAAGACAATTTACACTGCCACCACCAGCCAGGTCGAGACAGTGCCACCAAAAGGACACTGTAGACAACAACACCTTCCTTCCCGTGACCGGATCTATCCAACTCTATTTTACGATCCAGTTGCCAGTGTCTCCCTCCAACGGGGCACTGAGCAAGGCAATCAAAAGACTACAGGATTATTTACGCCAACGACATGTGCTGATGGACACGTAAATGTAAGCCTGTTGTGGCTGGTGAGTGTGATATTTTTACCTGTGTCGCTCAACAATTGGTCGTTGTTGTTGTTGCTGCTGTCCCAGGATCATATTAAATGTAAATCGTGTGAATTGCTGGCATAAACTGTCCTCCTCCCGCAGTCCCCCATCCACCTCCTGGGGGATAGGGAAGATGAGGGATGTTTGTACAACCAGTCAGAGGAGCCGCCTGGTTAAATCTGTGCCACTACATGAAGGCGTCCCTCTCTAGCACCAAGACACCTGGTAAATGAGACACACACCAGGTTATCCTGTTCTTATTCTTGTTGTTGGATAAATTTTGAAATAAACCTTCACTGTACTCCAACCATTATATAATCCTACATCATCTATTTTTACACGATACTCTCATGGCACCTCACCCCCTTCCCCACCACAATTCCAGCCCATCCCACCCATTTCATTATCTCTCACGCCTATTTCTTTATCTCCTGATATTTTGAAATAAACCTTCACTGCACTCCAACCACTTATCCTACAACACACATGTCCACAGACTATACTTTCCTGTGCCAACACCACCACAAACCACATCCCCACCCAAGCCCACCCACTCCTGTGCCAACACCACCACAAACCATATCCCCAGCCCAGCCCAGCCCACCCACTCCTGTGCCAACACCACCACAAACCATATCCCCAGCCCAGCCCACCCACTCCTGTGCCAACACCACCACAAACCATATCCCCAGCCCAGCCCACCCACTCCTGTGACACCACCACCACAAACCATATACCCAACCCAGTCCACCCACTCCTGTGCCAACACCATCACAAACCATTTCCCCAACCCAGCCCACCCACTCCTTGCCTCAACACACACACCAATTTATTAACTCTCCTTAACTGTTTAATGGCGTGACGCAGGTCTTGCAACACAATATACTTTGTCTGACTTAACTTGGCGGAAATGTTAGTCCTTCTAGAGCTTCTTTCCCGCAGTTCAATGGCACACTAAGACATTACTACGGCTCTTCATCTCTTTAACAGCAATTGTTCGTGGACACCATCACCACCTGGTGTATAGGACTGACTCTCTTACCTACTACCCACATTTTACCTTCACACACACACACACACACACACACACACACACACACACACACACAGTTTTTGCCTCCATTTCATTCACAACTTCATTCCTCTCTCTCTCTCTCTCTCTCTCTCTCTGGCCAGCTATGCGAAGATGCGAGTGTGTGAATGTCTTTATATGAACCATTACTGAAACTTGTCTCTGAGAGAGAGAGAGAGAGAGAGAGAGAGAGCCATGAGGCCACAGGGGCAGTAACCCGTCATTTAGCTTCTTAATCCTGCCACTCCAGCGCCTAATTGCCCATACTCCACCCAACCACCAGCCACCCACCCACATACACTACTACACACTTGGAGAGGGACAGAAAGAGGGAGCAGGGAAAAGAGAGAAGGGAAAGCCAGGGAAGGAGAGGGAAGGAGGGCTGGGAGGAAATTAGGGGGGAAGCTGGGGCCTAATTGATCCTATTCCACGCAAGGACCATCCAACTACCCATCTACAACACTCCACACTATGAGAAGGAGGGACGGAGGGAGGGAAGGAGGAGAAGAAGAGACAGGGGGGAAGGAATGTAGGGAAGGAGAGAGAACAGGGAAGGAGGGAAGAGGAGAAGTAGCCTAATGGACCCTACTCGATATAAGGACCACTTACCTGTCCACCTACACCACTCCACACTATGAGAGGGAGGGACGGAGGGAGGGAAGGAAGGAAGGAAAAGGTGGAGGGAAGAAACGTACGGAAGCAGAGGAGTAAATGGAGGAATATGGAAGAGAAAATATGTCAATGGAAAAAAGGAGGGAGAGAGAGAGAGAGAGAGAGAGAGAGATCCAATATATACCCCACACTACTCCACAGTTCCCATTGGTCTTGTTCTTATTCCGTTATTCCCATCGTCCCTATTGTCAGCATCCCCTATCGCTTCTCTCTCTCTCTCTCTCTCTCTCTCTCTCTCTCTCTCTCTCTCTCTCTCTCTCTCTCCAAGATCACTGGTCACTCACAAACTCCATATTACAAGTTCCTATCCTTCCCTTCAAACTTTTCCCCTCCCCTCTTGTCCACCTTCCCTCATATAACTGCTGTGATTCTCTCTCTCTCTCTCTCTCTCTCTCTCTCTCTCTTCTCTCTCTCTCTCAATCAATCAATCAATCAATCAAGCACACACATCACTGGGACTTTTGATCATACCTGAGTTCTTACCAGAGCTTATTGATCTATATTAGACTTCTGCCTGTCTATCTAGATATTCATTTATCTATTCATTTATCTTTGCTTGTTCATCTATAGCACCTATATCTATCAATCTATCTATATTTATCTGCGTATCTATCTGTCCTAATGTATTTCCATGTCGGCATAGAATAAGCATGTTTAAAGCATACGTGAAACATCATGTGCTGGAAAATAGTTTTTTGGTTCTATTAGCTAAGAGTTGGCAGAAAAATAGACACTAAATGAATGATCTAATTAAATAAACACTGCATCAGGACTGCCTAATACGTCACTGAACGCTCCGTAACTGACCTCACATTTTCCAGAGACATTTCATCAAGGCATCTGACTTCTCCATGATGGTGATTCTCATTACACCCCTGTACCATCTCATTAATTACATATATTAAAAATTACTACGCATTAAGTAACCTACTTAACATTTGTCCTGTGAAATATCCTGCAGGTGCTTCTCAGTACTTTCCTGTACAGCATATAACTCAAAGGTATTTGTTTGGGTATCAGTTATCCAATTGGCTGAACGATCAGATCATCTCAGGAGTGCATGTCTGTGTCATCTATGTATCTATGTAACACTGCAAACACCCACACCCCTGTTTCTAAAACATCTCTTACTTCCTCTCCATCTTCATCCCTCCCTCCTCTCCCAAACTATCGGTCCACATCTCACTCTCCTTAATTAATCAATCACACAAGTTGGCAGATTTTTACGCCTAAGTATCGACCCAGCCTTAGCACTTCACTTCACTTCACTTGAGAGAGAGAGAGAGAGAGAGAGAGAGTGTGTGTGTGTGTGTGTTGCAGGTGTGGTGTGTGGGGTCATAAACACACTAATCATACCGTTATGGTCACACTTGTGCAACAACAACACACAGAAACACACAAACGGCTCTTTATCTATCTACGTAACTACCTATCTACTCTCCGACGCCGCATCCTGTAAGAGGTGTCCTCAATTAGAAGTTGCGCAATGATATGAAGGTTAACCAGTTCAGGCCGAGGAGGTATTGTATTATATTAGGGACAACGGCAGACAATTATATTCATTGCAGTGGAGGCTTTGGCTGCTGCAGGAGGTACACAAACCTCCATTTACCCCTTCCTTACCACAAGTCCCAAGTACCAAGGACAAAAATATATACAGGATGTCCTCGTGGTGAAGGGATTATTGTACATCAAACAAAATTTTGTAGAATGAGTGGGTGTGCCTTTGGTAATGTGAGATTATGATTGGCATAGGAGACGATACTTATTTTCGTGTGTGTGTGTGTGTGTGTGTGTGTGTGTGTGTTTGTGTGTGTGTGTGTGTGTGAGAGAGAGAGAGAGAGAGAGAGAGAGAATAAAATATATGCAGGAGAATTATCCGTGTGTGTGTGTGTGTGTGTGTGTGTGTGTGTGTGTGTGTGTGTGTGTGTGTGTGTGTGTGTGTGTGTGTGTGTGTGTGTGTGTGTGTGTGTGAGAGAGAGAGAGAGAGAGAGAGTAAATACCACAAAAATATACAGGAGAATTAAGTAAGAGAGTAAGAACAAGATATGGAAGACGTATAAAATGAAGAAGTGAAAAAGAATGAGAGTAAGGCAGTAAATAAGTGCTGGGGAGGACAAGAGGTTATGAAGGAGACGATGTGGGACTGAACATGGCACAGACATGCCTTTCTTTCTTTCTTTCTCTCTCTCTCTCTCTCTCTCTCTCTCTCTCTCTCTCTCTCTCTCCTACATCACCCGTCCTGTCCTCTCCTTCCTCTTACACACCACACTTCCTCGTTCTCTCCATCTCTGTCATGATGTCTATCAGCTCTCTTTTTACTCTCCTCATTTCCTTTTCCTTCCCTCTCCATTAGGGTACCGTCTCTCTTCAATACGATGTTTGTTTTTAAACGTATTCTTGTTACCGTCTGGCAATGTTATTCTGCTTCGGGTTACTGGTGAAGACTATCCACTTAAGTCAGAAAAGTTTCTCCTACACTGAATAAAATCCTTTGGAGGCAGCCACTGTGAACACAATACATCACCGGACTGAAGGAGCTGAGAAAGACTTTTTGAACCACAGGGGTTGGATACAGCTTTTAATATACCATTAATGGCACAAGACCTAACTTACTAGGGATCTCTGACGGGAATAACATTTTTCAGGAAAAAAAAAAAATAGGACAGAATCCAACCACGAGATGTGACACACAAATTATTTAGGTCTTGCTGGACTTTGTAAATACACGTGTTATAACTTGTGGAGTGATATACATAAAATTATGAGATTTGAAATGGACAAACGAAATCTTCTGCGATAAGGCTGTGTGTGTGTGTGTGTGTGTGTGTGTGTGTGTGTGTGTGTGTGTGTGTGTGTGTGTGTGTGTGTTTGTGTTTCACGCTCTTAGCAGTGTTCGCCTCAAATACTCGTAGTCCCCACCTTGTTTATAGACCAGTACATTTCTCTCTCTTGCTCACTCACCTATATTTCATTCAGTATGTACAGTACATTCATTCACCTGAGGTAATCAGTTACTGATTACTTTAAATACAGGTATCCTAATATGTTTATCTACTGTACACATCAGCACCCTATGTAATGGAGTGTTAGTGTTTTATTGTAGTTAACACCATACCAGTGTTAGTGTTTTATTCTAGTTAACACCATACCAGTGTTAGTGTTTTATTGTAGTTAACACCATACCAGTGTTAGTGTTTTATTCTAGTTAACACCATACCAGTGTTAGTGTTTTATTCTAGTTAACACCATACCAGTGTTAGTGTTTTATTCTAGTTAACACCATACCAGTGTTAGTGTTTTATTCTAGTTAACACCATACCAGTGTTAGTGTTTTATTCTAGTTAACACCATACCAGTGTTAGTGTTTTATTCTAGTTAACACCATACCAGTGTTAGTGTTTTATTCTAGTTTACACCATACCAGTGTTAGTGTTTTATTCTAGTTAACACCATACGAGTGTTAGTGTTTTATTCTAGTTAACACCATACGAGTGTAATCAGCTTAGGAAAGACCCCTTCCCTAATATCCTGTGCCTGACTCCAGCATTTTGACTGTCATTTATCTGCTTGTCTCTTCCCTTCCCCTCCACTTAACCCTGCTTCATTTTATGCTGCCTTCATTAGTCTCTCTCAACTTAACTCTTCCTCCCTTCCATTCGCTCTCTCTCTCTCTCTCACCACCAACGCAGTAAGACAACACGATATATTCACTGCCAACCCCGGTCTGGGTGCCAACGTAAACAACACACGGCTCAACTTGTTTGTGTCCTGTGTTGGCACAATGGATCGATTTTTCACTGTGTATTACAGATTATTACTTATTCTGAAAAATTTCTCGTCTACCTACTCTCTCTCTCTCTCTCTCTCTCTCTCTCTCTCTCTCTCTCAGAAAAGTGGCAGAATAGAATGGCCTTTCAATATATGTTAGATACTTTCACCTAATTATGAAGAATGTGCGCAATAACTCTCCCGTGTACTTTCTCTGACCCACTTAGAAGAGAGGGTGGTGGAGAGAACTGAGGTGAGAAGAGGGAAGAGAGGGTGGTGGAGAGAACTGAGGTGAGAAGAGGGAAGAGAGGGAGGAAGGATACAGAGATACACTCAGATGGATAGAGATGTGGACATATCCAGAGACAGACAAACTGGGGAATGCACAAAAAGATACACATGCTAGTCAGCTTGGTAGTGAGACAGACTGATGAACATAACACATAGCTAAATGTATATACTGTACATGCATACATACATGAGAGAGAGAGAGTCGGTGATGTTTCCTTTGTACTCTCACCATGTACTGTATTGTGGATAAACGGACGGACAGACAAAAAAACAGACAAACAGATGGGACGACAGGGAGACAGAGACGGACAGAAATCTTTTGAGAAATGAAGAAGAAACAGAAAATATTGACCTTGACGAAGGAGGCGAGGTGAAGAGAAGCGAGGAAGGAATGAGGAGAGACGAAAAGTGCCGAACTGACAAAAAAAATGAACAAATATTAAACTACAGACATGAAAGGAAGAGAAGGAAGGTACGAGAGGTGAAGAGGAGGAGGAGGAGGAGGAGGAAGAAGAATAGGTGAGTTAATGTGAAGTGGAATAAGTAAAGATAAAATGTAACTGCAGAGACGAGAGAAGAGTTAAGGACGTGAGCAAGAATATGGAAGAAATGCGAGAACATGGAGAAAGTCAGGTGAGGTGGGGTGAAGATGAGTAGGAGGGAGATGCGACAGTGTGTGACATTTGAACGCGAAGGGAGGGAGGCAGAGTGATGTGCATCATAGCCTCAGGGGGACTGTGTGTGTGTGTGTGTGTGTGTGTGTGTGTGTGTGTGTGTGTGTGTGTGTGTGTGTGTGTGTGTGTGTGTGTGTGTGTGTGTGTGTGTGTGTGTGTGTGTGTGTGTGTGTGTGTGTGTGTGTGTGTGTGTGTGAGAGAGAGAGAGAGAGAGAGAGAGAGAGAGAGAGAGAGAGAGAGAGAGAGAGAGAGAGAGAGAGAGAGAGAGAGAGAGAGGGGCGAGGAAAGAATGACACGGGAGTGGGAGATAGTGGGTAGTACTGTGGAGTGGAAGAAATGAGTGGGAGTGGTAGAGGGAGGGGAAGTAGGATGCAGAGGAAGAGGTTTGAAGATTACAGAGAGGCTGGGAGTGATGACGTGAGGAAATGGGGGAAGGCACGGCACAAAGTAGCAAAGAGGAAAAGGAAGTGTACAATGAAGAGTAAGAGTGAGAGAAAAATTAAGGAGGTTACAGCTGGGAAGGAAGGAGGGGAAAAAGAGGTAGGGAAAGGAAGAATGAGAGACGAAGGGAGAGGGAGACTAATTATTTTATGGATGACAAAAAAAAAAAAAAAGAGTAAAGGAGTATGAATAAAAGAGAGAGGACGCCAAGGATAGAGGTGGGGCGGCAAGGACTGACGGGGGGACTGGAGGGGGAGATGGGGGAGAGGATGAGGTGTGAAGCCTATTGAGAGGGCTAGGTGAGGTGGTGGGGGCTTGGGGAGGGGGTTAAAGGGTGGTAAAGGCAGAGCACAAAGCAGACAGGACACAATAGCGGGTGACATCTTTACTGCAGGCTTGGGTCACACAACGATATCTTACGAGTAATTCACACACTCACAAGAGGGAGGGCGGTTAGGAAACGGTGAAGGGGGGGAAGGTGCAGGTAGGCTGGGAGGGACAAACATTGGGGTCCAAGGTGGAGGTAGGTGAACAGGGGAGGGAGGAGGGTGGGGGAACAGCATGTGAGGGTGAAAGTGTACGTATAGGGGTGACTACGGATATATCATCATTGTTACCATCATTCAAACTCTGATTCCCAACAAAGATATGACTAACAAAAAAATAAAATAAAAAGCACACACGCACAAAACGCCAATCACACACACACACACACACACACACACACACACACACACACACACACACACCAAAGTGACCTCACAATCACTAACACCTTAACTGCTAAAGTTTCACCACCATCACACCACAGCCAATGCGTCGCCCAACGCACAGTCTATAAGAGCACCGTGATCTGTAACACGACCCTCTTGGCACAATGGGGAAAAATTCTCAAGAAAAATTGTCCTTTGTGGTGGCAATTAATGAGTAATTAAGAAATTTAGAGGCTAACTTCCTTCATTAATAAGAGAGTAACGGCATGCAGCCCACACCATAATTGGCAGAGAGAGAGAGAGAGAAATGAAGTTGAGTGAAAGGGTGAGATTGAGAAGCAGTGAGAGGGGAAAATGAAAAGTGTGAAAAACAGGAAGAAAAGTGAGATAGGATAGAAATGAGTATGAGGGGTAAGAATGTGAGGAGAGAAGCAAGAGGTGTGAAAAGTGAAGAAAGGGGAAGGAACAAGAAAGAGGGAAAAACTGACTGAGGGAAGAAAAGACAAGTGTGAGGAGGTAGACAGCTGCGACTCAACTGAAACCACTTTCTCGCTCACAAAGAGATAAAAAAAGTGTTGAAGGTAGTTTTTTATAACAGCTTCCCCTTCTACACCAATCACCACTCATACGGGAACTCCCTACGATGATTTTAAAACCTGTTTAGTTTTTTTTTTATTACTTACAGGCACACACAGGATATGCAGTTTTGTGTGTTTTGTATGAGTTACTCACATAAACATCTTCCAACATCATTTTCTCTGGAAATTAGCAATAACAGATATACAGGCGCTGACAGCACAAGAGGGGGGTGGGGGGGTTGGCAAAACGGCAGATCGGATATGTAAACAGACAATGAACTTTAAAACAGCTCTTCTTATCAGTAAGGTATTTGTTTTATGTCCCTCCAAATTTCGATGAAGTGGGGTTCGGGGGCCGAAGCCTCCCAGGTAGTTAGAATGAAAGAGGCGAGGTTCGATATGGTCTGGTTAGATGCGGTTAAGATTATACCTTAAAATCGCTGGCTTAGTTGTCCCGTTTTCATTCCGTGCGGTCTGGTTTGCTTACATGATACTATATTACTGTTTGGGGGTCTGGGGGATGAAGCACTACAGTCAGAATAGATGTGGTTAAGTCTGTATAAAACAAAGCTTTTCTGATGTCCCTCTCTGTGACTCCTACAATTGTCATTTTCCAGTGGAAACGTTTGTTTTGCCTACAGTTACACCACAACACCACCACATTACCACGGCAACCACTGTCCATGTCAGTGGGGTGGAGGGGCAGGAACAACTGGGTAACGAGGCATTTCCGTAAGAAGTGAGGGACTAAATAAAATTAAGCAGAGAACTGACTCCTTTTTACTATTATGACAACGTTTTTGTCCTAACTACTTCCACACGATCTTATTCAGCATGAGAGAGATCTTTCAACTCTACGGGATGGATATATCCTTCGTTTATCTTTCAGTAACAGAAGTATGATATAAAATCATCAAATGTAACTGTCACAGACAGATCGCTTGCCGGATGGATTAAATTGGAATTTGGATACAGACCTGGAATAGACCTGAAGATGATGGCGGGTTTAGGGGAGAGCCAGTGAGAATTGACGGAGCTATGAATTTTTGAAAATCTGCCCCATGTTGTGCTTCCTGGTCTCTCTCTCTCTCTCTCTCTCTCATAAATTAGGGTTTGCCAACACCTTCGCGTACTCAGCTTTGATAACACATCCATTAACTGGAAAAAATGGGAAGAATATTAGAAAAGATTAGTAACTGAGAGTTAGAGAGAGGGGGAGAAGGAATACAAACAGAGAGACGTAAACGAAAAGTTAAAGGATATATAGGAAAAGAAATCAAACTGAGATCAGTACGAATACAAGGAAAAAACTTGCAAAGCACACACACACACACACACACACACACACACACACACACACACACACACACACACACACATCCTCTTGCCAGTTCGAGGAAGTTAATGAATGAGACAGTGGGGGAGGGTGGGGAAGGAAAAAGCTAGAATGGTAGAGATTGGAAAGAGCCCGGTAAAGGTGTCGAAAGAAAAAAAAAAAGAATAAGACAACTGACACGAAAGAAAGGGACTGGGCAGGGAAGGGGATGAAAAGATTATGTATGTGGGAAACATTCGAGACAATCCTCTGAAATATTTTGAGAGAATGAAGGAACAGAATAAGAGAGAAAGAAAACAGTGAAAATGAGGACAAGGAAGTGAAAGAGAGGACAAGAATAAAACAGAAAAGAAGATATAACGAAAAGGAGAAGATAGGAGGTGGGGAACAAAAAGGAAAAGATGACATTACAACTATACAAAGACTGAGATAAGAGGAGGTAATAACATAAGGAAAAACTGAAGAGAGAAGTGTAAGAGACAACAGGAAAGAATGAAGAAAACAACAAATGAGAAAAAGAAAAATATCAAAAAGAGAAGAAAAATGAAACGGAAAAACAAGAACAGAGGAAAGGAGGTGAGGGAAGACTGGAGAGAAGCAGGTAGAAAAGGTGAAAGAAAGGATGACAGGACAGTAGAAGAGATAACATTTAAAAAAAAAATGAAAAGTAAATAATAACAGTAAATGGGAGAAGTATAAAACTGAAGAAAAAAGAAAAAAAAAAAAAAAAAAAAAAAGAGAAGATAGCGGGCGAGACCTTGATAACAAAAGATCAAGGTTGCCGGAAAGACAATAGAGACTAGTGTGAGAGCATTTTACACACACACACACACACACACACACACACACACACACACACAAACTAAATTATAAGTTAAGTTTTCTTTCTCCTTGTACAAAGTTTTATTAATTTTTCTGGTTCTCATCAACTTCATCCCATCTATTCGTCTTCTTGTCTCAGCTCTCTCTCTCTCTCTCTCTCTCTCTCTCTCTCTCTCTCTCTCTCGATATGGTTGAAAGGATGAAAGGAGGAAAGCAGATAGTATTAATAAATGAAACTAAGTCGGATTGGGGATTAGTAACTAGTGGTGTACCACAGGGTTCAGTACTCGGTACATTATTATTTATTATATATATAAATGATCTAGACTTGGGAGTCAATAGCAGCATCAGCAAATTTGTCGACGATACGAAAATAGGGCGTATCATTAACTCGACTGACGATTGCCATAACTTACAAAAGGACCTCGATACATTGTCAAATGGTCTAAAACTTGGCAAATGGATTTTAACGCTGAAAAATGTAACGTACTTAACGTAGGCAAGACCATTGGCGATACTAAATACAGATTAGATAACAAAGAAATCAGCAAATCGGAATGCGAGAGAGATCCAGGAGTTATGATTAGTAACGACCTGAAACCAAGGCAACAGTGTATTAATGCGAGAAACAGAGCAAATAGGGTCCTAGGATTTATTTCGAGAAGCGTGAGCAACAGGTCAAAAGCAATACTGCAACTTTATCTAGCATTAGTAAGGCTACACTTAGACTACGCAGTACAATTCTGGTGTCCTTACTATAGAATGGATATTAACTCGTTAGAAAATGTACAGAGAAGAATGACAAAAATGATACATGATGCTCGGAACCTGTCATATGAAGACAGACTGAAAAGACTAAGTCTGCACACGCTAGAGAGGCGTAAAGGGGAGACTTAATTGAGGTGTTTAAGTGGATGAAGAATATAAATAAGGGAGATATTGGCAAGGTACTTAAAGTGAGCATACAGGATAGAACTAGAAGTAATGGTTTCAAACTAGAAAAACTCCGTTTCAAAGGAAATAGGTAGAAATTGGTTTGGTAATAGAGTAGTATACGAATGGAATAAGCTACCTAGTAAAGTAGTTGCTGCCTCTTCCATTGAGAGTTTCAAGCATAGGCTAGATAACCGTAAGACAATTAAGGGGTGGGTATAGAAAAAAAAAATCTTATAACCAATACTAATTCATACTTTTTCCTTTTCAGGTTACACTACCATAGTCTCTATTCTCCTTTCACACTTTCCTGTAAAATGTCCACGCCAGTTTTTCTATACTGCGTTGTTCTTCTTTCTGACTTTTTCCTGCCGGCTTCGGCTGGAGGGCGGGGGAAAGCCTTCATCTTTGCTGTCCTTATCTCATTCTAGTAGTTCAGTTACTCTTCTAGGAGCTGCCTAGCATGGGCCAACCGGCCTACTGCAGTTATCCTCTCTTCTTATGTTCTTAATAAAGTACAGTTTAAGTATACTAAACATCAGGAA
>NC_137068.1:12496838-12499338 GCF_032717465.1 Coenobita brevimanus | reverse complement strand
AGAAGTGAGAGAGGGGGTGGGGTGAGGGAGAATGGGTAAGAGAGGGGGTGGGGTGAGGGAGAAAGGGTAAGAGAGGGGGTGGGGTGAGGTAGAGAAGATTAAGAGAGGGGGTGGGGTGAGGGAGAAAGGGTAAGAGAGGGGGTAGGGTGAGGTAGACAAGATTAAGAGAGGGGGTGGGGTGAGGGAGGAGTAAGAGAGGGGGTGGGGTGAGGGAGGAGTAAGAGAGGGGGTGGGGCGAGGGCTAGTGCAAGCAACATGACAAGGATGAAGGGATGAATGGTAGAGTGGGTAGGGGGAAGGATGAGGAGGTGAGGTGAGGTGAGAGGTGACTGGGTGAACAGGGAAGACTAGAGAGGGTGAAAGGAAGGGAGAGAGGGTGATTGAGAGGGTAAGAGAGGTTGTGAGGAAGGGTCAAAGAGAATGGGGGTAGAGGACGGGTGAGAGAGATAAAGAAGGAGAGAGAGAGTGCTGAAAAGGGTGAGAGAGGGAGAGAAGGATAGCTGTACTTGTTCTTGTTATGAAATTTAAACAACGTAATGAGTTAAGGAGAGAAAGGTCTGGCACAACTGTATAATACAGGGTGTGTTTGTATGGTTTCATGTGTTAGTGCATGTGTTGGTAGAATTGTATACCATGGTACCTGTGTTTGTTGACAGGTTAATGACTGTATTTATTTCTCATGGAAAAGATTCAATCCCTTCTCTCAGACGAAGTATTTTTCATTTTATTCTTGCCACTTACACGTGATCTGGTTCAGACTAAGTTACACCTTCCTAACTTGGGGTAGCAAGAACATTGTATAGAAAAAACGAGATGTAATTTTGCTATCGTAATGACTAAAGGGGAGTAAGGATTATTAGGATTAAAGTGGTTAGTCTTATAAGGTATCGTGTAATATACAATGTACAGGTAAGGCTGCACCAACGAATGGAAAAACCTGGCGTGTTTGTTGTAACCTGACAAACATCCCAAACCCCTTTTACTCGTAGCTCAGTTGATGGCCAAGTGTGGTCAGACTGGAGGGTGGATTGGACTATACCCAAGAGACTCACTCCTGCCTCATAACTAAGGTTCAGCGAATGTCAGGCAACCATGACTAAGTATTCACGTTACTGGAGTGACCCAGTCCCGTCAGGTGAAAACAAACCAATTTCAGTATAGGGGGTAATGGAACTGTATTTAAGCCATCCAGTTCTGAAGTTCTCCACAGAGCTGGATATATTCATGAAGAGATGGCAAGAACAAAGACAATATGGCGTCCTATGGCTGAATGGGTTAATATAATTATTATATTTATTTCTCCTGGAAACTATTTAACCCCCTCAATTAGCTGATAAATTACACTGTTTATTTTTGCCGACACCAGACCAAAGTACACAGCTTTGCAGAAATTTTCCCGCTGAATAACAGACGTCAGTCGTAGGATGAATACAATCGCCTAGCTGCAAGAAAAAAAAAGTAAGTCATCGGACTGAGGGGGTTAACTATCCTAATGAATACAGGTGTGTGAAAACTGGTAGGACTGTACTGATAATTTCGTACTGATTAAGCTGCAACAATGAAAGAATTAAATGATGTGTTTTACATCTCATACTGAATTACCACTTAAGTTACGAGATAACCATTCACTACGGTGACATACCACTTTTATTCAACTTAGGAGAGGCTTTGAACTAGAGAGGTTATAGTCTGCCATCACACAAACTCTTTCACTACTAGAGGTGGCAATACAAACGTCCCTCAGCTTCCTCCCTGTCCCCAGAAAGAAGGATGGAGGACACCAAACGGGCAACTTCAACCAACAGTCCACCAGGCATCTAGATGAACCTCATGTCCCAACAACAACATGTCACACCTAATTTCAATCAAATCATGTGGTGGCAGCCTGAGTTATAAAAAATAAATAATAAAAGTCACCCCACTGAACACCGAAAATTTAAGTAAAATTTTGGATGTGTCAAGAAAAAATACAAATACGACAGTGTAAGTCACGATTATATTCATCCCTCAACCAACGCAAAGCCTACACAAAGCTAAATAATACAATCGCCTGGAGGCAGCAACATTACGATACACAAGACATCGTTCAGAGTTACGGTTAGATTTCTTCTCTTAACTCAAGCAGGTCAATTCCGTATGCAGATTACTGCATAATTTTAGGCACCATCCAGAAAGTTATACATTAATATGCATTTTGATGAGTCTTTGCATATCTCTCTCTCTCTCTCTCTCTCTCTCCTTCTTTGCGCTGGTAAGGTAACGTGTGTGTGTGTGTGTGTGTGTGTGTGTGTGTGTGTGTGTGTGTGTGTGTGTGTGTGTGTGTGTGTGTGTGTGTGTGTGTGTGTGTGTGTGCTCTACAAATATCCACCCGTCATACCTAAATTCCTGACCCCAAGCGAATCATTTCCACATGTATGAGGTGCTGTGTTATTGGGGCGACCAGAGGGTGGGTTTTGTAGGGGAAGGTCACCAGGATGAGAGTGTTCTGGTGGTGGTGTTG
>NC_137068.1:12486838-12491838 GCF_032717465.1 Coenobita brevimanus | reverse complement strand
AGTGAAGGTGTTGGTAAATATATATCTTGTTCCGGTGAAGAGAATGTATGTGTGTATGTATGTCTTTATGAACTGTGTGTGCTGTAGTAACCGGCCTGAACACGCCTGGCATGGTTGGGCAGCTGTACTATGTGCTTACACGTTCAACCAGAATTGTTACTGATCTGTAGGGCCCAGAAACACCACTTTGTGTCACTGGGGAACTGACCCGCCCCCACCCAATGCTTCGTGTACGGGTACTGGTGTGGAAGGCTTTGGCAGCGCTGGGTTAAAAGTGCAGGTGACAAGTGCTGTTGGTGGCTAGGTTTGTGTGTTTTTATATTACAAAGGAAATCTCTACAGTATACACACACTTGAAAACACATGGAAGGACATACTACTGCTATGTCAATATTCGGGTGGGAATGAATCCAGGTAAGGACGATTGGTGGATGTACATGATATCAAGCCGACCACCAGAGACTCCATGAGTAAGGATGAATAACGTGAAGAAAGGGTACGTAAAGGAAGAGCATAAAGCGAGGGTAAGTAAGGGGAAAGGAGGGTTGATGAAAATTTAGAAAACGGGAAGAAGAACGAAAAGGAGATAACAGGGGATTAGGCCGAATCAACATCAGTAATGGGAAGGTAGATGAAGGTGGAGAATAGGGAGAGTAACGGTACGAGTGAAGAAGTGCAGGAATTATTGTAGCCAAGGGAGACGAAGGAGAAAACGGGAAGAAAATAAGAATGATGGAATAATGAGACCCAGTGTAAAATTACCCAATGTCCAGATATTCCTACAGGTTCCAATTACCAGCCAACACACGCAGCATGATACACTATGCACCAACGTCTGGCTCCGTGATGACCTTAATGGAATTCCAGCATTTTATTATTTCAGGATTGGAGGTGCAATGTGTGTGTGTGTGTGTGTGTGTGTGTGTGTGTGTGTGTGTGTGTGTGTGTGTGTGTGTGTGTGTGTGTGTGTGTGTGGTTATAATATAATGCCACAAGGATATTTGTTGGTACCGGTATACCAGCAGGTCTACTTTAATTAACCATACATCTATGATTACATGGGTATGTACGGTATCTCTCCATCAACATAAAGATATATACAGATGTACAGATAAATGGATAAGTATAGTTAGGTATACAGATTACCGGTATATAATTATATATTCTTTGATGCAGACTTTGTGAAACAACTGAGCATATTCATAATGTACCAGCTTGGGAGACAGTTCATTCTCTTTTTTTTGCCACGCTGTGAAATGCGTTTCCAAAATTCATAATTTATTCGCGTTATTTTTCAACTCCACGCGTCTCTGCCATCGACAATCATCCTTTCATAAAATCACAAAATCCTTCAGTTCTGCCCTTTTCCCCAAACACTGCTAAATCCCTGCATTGCCTGCCTACACAATGGCCAAGTCTACTGCCAATAATCTGCCCTGATCCATTTATCCTCCCTGTGTACTATTCACACCTGCCAACACCACCTCATACACAAACTTGCAACACAGGGGAATATAAAAGTTCTCCACTGTATTCCACTTCACCCTTCACGTACACTTGGCTGAGCTGAAAGTTGGGTTATTAGTCAGAAGTGTTAGTGCAATTTTGTGGGTTATTAGTCAGAAGTGTTAGTGCAATTTTGTGGGTTATTAGTCAGAAGTGTTAGTGCAATTGTGTGTGGTGTGGTGTAAGGGGAATGAATAATTGAAATAGTGATCTAAAACATACATGGACAGACAGATACACTGACAGACAAACAGATGGATAAACTGACACACGGGTAAATATACAGATACCGGTATATGAAGATAGGATGATGAGTCTGTTTGATTGTTGCATTCAATGAGAAACAGAATTTGGGGTTTGACGAAGGTGAAATATAGAGACAGACAGTTCAAAGGTTCCGCACACCCCAACTCCCACTCATTCCGGAGGTGAAGGGAGGATATTAGCCAAAAGTTTCAGCGCTTAGTGGGTTGGGAATGTCTAGTGGCTCAATTGCTGAGGCGCCCTGACAAACAGAACAGATAGATACCGTATATAAACAAACAGTTGAACACAGATGAACTCACACACACACAATATACATATACAGTATATATATCATCATCAGCCAGTGGCTTAGGCTGTCTGGTAGAGACTGTATGTAGGGTGAGAAGTGCTTGTAAGTGTGATTGTAGTGTTGTAGTGGCTTTGGATGTGTGTGTAGTCTGTGAACCAAGTGTAATCGGCCCGCCTTAAGCCGATTGGGTGCAAGCATACTAGTATGCGACACTGGTTCAGCCACAGCACCCCTTATGTCTGCCAAAGTAGCAAGTGGCTCGGTGAACGATTCCCAAAGTTTTTACAACTCTGGCGGGAGGCGAACCCTCGTCCACCGGCGTACGAAAAGCACACTCTACCACTATACCATGGAGGCTCCATATATATATATATATATATATATATATATATATATATATGGGCAACATGATGGTCAAAATTAACATATGACGTACAATACTGGAGTGTGCAGCGAGTTAATAAAAACTGGTAACGAGCCATGGTAATCAATGTCATTCCAACCAACAGCACATAACTATCATGTATAATAACCAACATACAAGTGAATGTTACCATGATATTTAACAGATACACACAGGAATGTAAGAGGTAATAATCAGCCTCACAAGCCTACGGGAATGTGGTTCAAACAGGAGGGTACAGATATCCAGGCAGAGGAGAGGAGGGAACGGAAGGGGATAAAAAGAAGAAATGCAGTAAAATACTAACGAAAGAGAAAAAGCAAAGGATAAAACAAAGAAACTGCACCGAAGCAAAGAAAAATGAAACAAAAATAAGAACAAAAGACATAATTGTGGAAAGGAAAGGAAACGTGGAAAGCAAGAAAAAAAAATGGAGGGAGAGAGAGAGAGAGAGAGAGAGAGAGAGAGAGAGAGAGAGAGAATGGGAAAGTGGAAAAAGATTGTAGAGATATAAAAGTGGTGGGGTGACAGATGAAAGGAAGAAAAGAAGAAAAAAGAGAAAGCGAAATAAGAGACAGGATGGAAGGATGAAAAAGATGGTTTGGCAGAAATTCAGAATTAAACAAGAATTTGAATACTATAAGAATAAGTGATTATGGAACGATGAAATGGTAAATAAATAATATGGAAACAAACACACGAAAAGAATATTTTAAAAGACGAGGAAAAATCACTGAGGAGGGAAATAAAGTTCAAGAATATAAATGTTGAAGAGAAACGTACGAGAGGAAGGGAAAGGCTGTAATTAAAAAAAAAAAAATGGGAACGAGACAGAAGAGCAAGGGGGATTGAAAGAAATGAGAAAAGGTGAGAGAATGAGTGAAAGGATGAAGGCGGGAGAGGTGAAGAAGGAATAAATGTGATGAAAAATGAAGTTCAAAGTGTGTGTGTGTGAATGAGTGGCAAGAGAATATGGAAAAGGAGAGGGGAGAAATTAAATAACAGAGGGAGAAATGGAAAGGCGAACAAAACAGAGGAGGGGTGATGCGGAAATATGTAATAGAAGGAGATACCAAAAGAGGTGAATAAAATAGAGGAGGGTGATACCAACAAACCGAAAGAATGGATGAAAAATCACTTGAAAATAATGACCCAAAAGATCAAAACAAAACTAACACCCTCAAGCTGTTAAAACTCACTCTCCCCTGAATAAGATCGTCTGGCGTCAGCATGAACAGAATACAAGACTTGCTTTAACCGTGTGAGGGTTAATATACAACAGATTATACAGTAAATAAAGTGAACAGAAAAACAATTTACCACTTCTGTGATATGAAGATTTACTTATTCAACAACTGTAATCCAGTGATGTACTCTCCTGGTATATTTTTGGTATGCCCTCACGATTTTATTTTTCTCACAGGATACTTTTTGTTGTGCAGGGGGTTAATGAAGGCCGTATCTGATCCCTCCAAAACAAAAAGCCTCTTAGTCTGAACAAAATCGTCTGGAAGCAGCAAGGATAAAATATAAATACATCATGTTACAGAAGTGAATAATTGTTACTACAGTGTAAATATTGTATTCAGTACGGGACGTATTTTTCCAGCTGGTGGGGTTACACTACAGCCGCCATAAACATCTTCACTACCAAGCACTTGTTCTTTGACGAAGACAATCACATGACGGATGAAAAACAACATTAAAACACAAAACTGTAAGGAATGAGGGTAATCTCAGTTACTAATTTTGTCTAATTAAACCGGAATACAAGTTCAAAACAAGGCCATAAAGAATGAATTCGGATATAATTAAGCTCAAGAGTTTTCACAGGCCTGGCAAATCCTAAAAACAGAAGAACTCGTATGGTGGTCTTGTGGGTTCAGTCGCTCCAACTGGATGTGGATACAGTGCTACATCAAAGGGATGGTTCGGGTTTATTATTAACATAATGCCTTTCAGGGACATGCAACTGGTCATTCTTGGCTTAAATGCCCAGCTGGCCTAGCACCGGGCCCCTACGCTACTGATGGGGCAGTAAAGGACTAACGCCACACAAATACTGCATACAAAGTGAACATAATGCCATATCGATACAGGGTACTGTTATACATTTCATTCATTTCACGGCCACGACTGAAATGCGAAACAATATGTTAACAGTTACGGTATGTCAAAACCCGGTGGACAAAGGAACATGTAGCCGATTTAAGCACTACTTCATTCTTGCTATTTATTTATTTACTTTTTTTTTTTTTTTTGGGGGGGGGGGACTTGTGAAGATAACACAAGAATTAAACACTTGTACCAAGTAAAACAAACTACCGCAATACCGTCTCATAATAACCACTCTGGAATTAACTAATTATACTTTTACCAGACCCTCCCCTTCTCTCTGGTATTAAACTATTTACCTTCTCCAATGCTTTGCTCTTCATTTAATTTGCGGCAGAAATTCCCTCTCACAAGTCGTTCCCACCAATACTCGTATTTTCTGAACCCAGTTTCTCTCTCTCTCTCTCTCTCTCTCTCTCT
>NC_137068.1:12456838-12481838 GCF_032717465.1 Coenobita brevimanus | reverse complement strand
TATTTACATTTTCTTCACTACACCATTTCATTTTTTCAATACTTTTATTCATAATGTCACTATCTTTACCATCTCGTTCTCATTTTCACTAATACTTTCTCATATTTTCACATTCTTCCCTTTTCACTAAGTCACAAGCATCTCACACATTTGCCTTTTCCTTCACCTTCGTCATCCTGTTGTTATTTTCATTATTTTTCTTCCTTTCATTTTACTTTTCTTAGTCAACGTCACTGCCATTTTCATTACTGTTTATCTCTCCCGCACCTTCATCGTAACTCTAATTATTAAGGATCTTTCTCAATAATTCCTCCAACTGAGCGACGTTATTATACTGATATATTCTTGTTGCCTCCTCTCAATAATTCCTCCAACTGAGCGACGTTATTATACTACCCCCCTGGGGGTAGGGGGGTTTTCAAGAATACTCCCCCAGTATCCCTGCTTGTCGTAAAAGGCGACTAAAAGGGTTGGCGGAGGGTTAGTGCCCCTCCCCGGAAAACAACTAACTAAAAAAACAAACAAGAAGCCTCGGACAAGGACTGACCAAACGTTGACGACCCAGGACCGGACAAAGGACTTGGTAATGTGTACATGGAATGTAAGAGGAGCGAATGATGAGGTGAAAGAGAGAGAGATTGTCCAGGTGCTTGAGGATGCGAAAGTGGATGTATGTGGAATAACTGAAACAAAATGGAGAGGAGAAAGTGTGAGAGAATGGGAGTATGGATGGGGTATATGTGCAGGAGTAGATGAGAATGAGAGGGCAAAGGAAGGAGTGTGTATAGTTGTGAGTAAAAGATGGAAGAAGAGCATAAGACAGTATGGATCAGTTGGGTCAAGGATTGTGTGGGTAAAGTTGAAAGTTGGAATACAAATGTGGGCGATTGTGTGTGTGTATGCGCCAACGCAAGATCGTGCTAGAAGAGTGAGAGAAGAGTTCTGGACAAATGTGGAAGTGTGCATGGAAAAGTTTGGAAGGAATGAGAGAGTGTTTTTGATCGGTGATATGAATGGTAAAGTTGGTAATGTGAAGGTGGATGGAATAGTTGGTGAGTGGGGTGTGCCTGCTGAGATAGATGAGAATGGGAGTGCGTTAGTGGACATCTGTGCTGGGAGGGGGTTGGTAATAGCCAATACCCTCTTCAGGCATAAAATGATCCACAGGTATACATGGCGAGTGATGAGAAGGGTGGGTGGTGAACTGAATGAAAGGAAGGCAATGATTGATTATGTGTGTGTGGATGAAAGGATGCGAAGATGTATATTGGATGCAAGAGTTTATAGAGGTTGGGGGAGTGGCCTTTCTGACCACTACTTGGTGGTGGCCAGAATTAGGATGCAAGTAAGATGGAGGAATAGAAGAAGGGAAAGACAAGAGGAAGGAGTAGTTGCAAGGAGAGTGGAAAGGTTACAAGAGGATGAGAAAAAGGCAGAGTATAAGAGAGAAGTGGAGGAACGAGTGGGCAAATATGAATTGGAGCAGATGGGAGACGTGGAAGGTGTGTGTAAGATATTTACAGAAGAAATATGTGCAGCATGTGATGTGGTGTGTGGAAGGAAGAGAAGACGGAGGGGGGTGCAAGGAACAGCGTGGTGGACTGAAGAGGTGAAACAGGCTGTGGCACAAAAGAAGAAAGCATACAATGAATGGATGAGAAATAGGGGCGTGGAAGAAGTTGAGAGGCAGAAGAGAGAGTTATATGTGGAAAGGAAGAGAGAGGTGAAAAGATTAGTAAGAGAGAGTAAGAAGAGAGTGGATGAGGAATTTGGAAGGAATTTGAGTGTAAAGTGGAGGGACTGTAAGAAAATGTTCTGGAGAGAAGTGAAAAGAGTAAGACAGGGTGGAAGTGAAGTTAGCAGGGGAGTGAAAGATAAACATGGTAGATTACTAGTGGAGAAGGGAGAAAAAGTGAGCAGATGGAGAGAACACTTTAAGGAATTGTTGAACGTAGAGGATGGAAGTAATGCGAGTATAAGTGGCTGGGGAATGGCTGGGAGAAGGAGGGAGGTGAGAAGACAGGTAGAAATCAGTAGGATAGAGGTTGTGGAAGCAATGAAGAAAGTTAAATCGGGGAAAGCCCCAGGAATTGATGGAGTGTGTGGTGAGATGCTGAAGCATGGGGGAGAGATAGTAGTAGAATGGATGTGGAAGATGTGCAGATTGGCCTGGGAGGAAGGTAGAGTCCCGGAGGATTGGAAGTCAGGTATAATTATTCCCTTGTACAAAGGAAAAGGGGAAAAAGAAGTGTGTGGTAATCATAGGGGCATTTGTCTTCTTAGTATAATAGGAAAAGTGTATGGTAGGATACTTATAGACAGAGTTAGAGAAAGAACAGAGAAATTAGTTGGAGAAGAACAGGGAGGCTTTAGGAAGGGAAGAGGTTGTGTAGATCAGATATTCATTCTTAGATCTTTAGTGGAAAAGTTTCTAGAGAAGGGAAAGAAGTTGTATGCGGCTTTCATGGATTTGGAGAAAGCATATGACAGGGTGGATAGACAAGGATTGTGGAAAGTGTTAAGAATATATGGAGTAGATGGGAAGTTGTTGAATGCTGTGAAGAGTATGTATGATGGTGCTAAGGCTGCAGTGCGTGTGGATGGTGAACTAAGTGAATTTTTCTCTTTGAAAGTTGGTTTGAAACAGGGATGTGTCATGTCTCCATGGTTGTTCAATCTGTACATGGATGGGGTAATAAAAGAGGTACAAGGTAGGGTAGTGGATGTTGGAGTGGCCCTGGTGAGAGAGGATAGTGTTTGGAAACTCCCTGTACTGTTGTTTGCAGATGATACTGTGTTGTTGAGTGAAGATGAAGGGGAGCTGCAAGGCTTGGTGGATGAGTTTGAGAGAGTGTGTAAGAAACGGAACCTAAAGGTGAATGTAGGGAAGAGTAAAGTGATGGTCTTTGAGAGAGGTGAAGTCAGTGAATGTATAGCGAGGTTGGATGGTGAGGAATTGGAAAATGTGAGTACGTTTAAGTATTTGGGTAGTGTGATGAGTAAGGATGGAGGTTTGGAGGGTGAAGTGCTTGAAAGGGTACAGCAGGGAAGAAAGGTTGCTGGTTCCTTGAAAGCAGTGATAAGAAACAGGGAAGTGAGCATGGAAGTAAAAAAGTTACTACATGACAGTATTGTGATACCAACTCTAACGTACGGAAGTGAAGCTTGGACGTTGTTGGAAGGACACAAGTCAAGAGTGAGAGCAGTGGAAATGAGTTATTTAAGAGGAGCTTGTGGAGTCACGTGGAGAGACAGGCTGACGAATGAGGATATAAAGGAGCGTTGTGGTGTTGATGTGGATGTGATAGGAAGCGTTGTGAGGAACACACTGAGGTGGTTTGGCCATGTGGAGAGGATGGAGGGTGAAAGACTGACGAAGAGAGTGTATGTGAGTGAGGTGGAGGGTGGAAGAGGGAGGGGGAGACCGAGGATGAGATGGAGGGATGGGGTGGAGAGGTATATGAGAGAGGGGGGTGTGAGTTGGGAGCAGGGTAGTGAAATGGCGGGGGACAGGGCGACTTGGAGGCGATTTGTTTGTGGCCACCCCAAACGGGATTGAGGCGTCTGGCAATAGATAGATAGATAGATTCTTGTTGCCTCCATACAATTGTATTCAGTTTTAGTGAAACCTCTTGTAGTGAAGGGGTAAATGAAGGCTGTGTATAACCTCTCCAGATCAGAAAGTCTCTAAACGTGTAATCAGACAGGAGAGCAGATTTGACAAGTAACCAAGGAGACTCATTGCTACCTCATGTCAAATCGTATTTCGTGTAACCACATCTTACAATGGTAATATTTGTTGTGTCAAAAGTCCACCTGGTCTCCGTGTCAGGTAAATATTCAGGTAAAGTGTCACAGTTTTGGCCACAATGTCCCGTTGGCAAAATGCTTCACAGAGTCACTGGCGAAAAAAGTCTTAATATATTACGTGGCCGACGCCGTGATGAGCCTGAGATGAAACTTTAATAGCGAGGCACGTGTAGTGACCACTTCTATGCCAACCACCACCTGGATGACAAACTAAGTCTTAAAGAAACCGTGTGTGTGTGTGTGTGTGTGTGTGTGTGTGTGATGAAGCGGTGAATCTCTACTACGATGCCAGTCTGCTCGTGTGTGGCAGGTGAGATTAGACCCTCAATGCTTACCTGATGACCCCCAGCCAGCATCCCTTTGCCAACCAACGCACCGGATTGGACAGACAGACAGACAGATTTACAGACAGACAGATGGACAGAAACACAAACAGACAGATAAAAAGACTGACAGACAGATGAATGGGGAGAAAGGGAGTGGAAAAGTAATAACTAAGGTATAAGTAAGGAACAGAATTCAAACAAACATATTAAGAGGATTGTGTGTGTGTGTGTGTGTGTGTGTGTGTGTGTGTGTGTGTGTGTGTTATGGAAGTGACTCGTACACTTTTTATATATTGTACTACTAGTAATGATGGTAGTGGTGGCAGTACTCTTGTAGTATTAGGTACAGTAATACTGAACACGAACAAAGTTGGCCTCCAAACATCCGAATAAATCTTTAGTGTTCAAGAGTACTTTTTATTAACATTCTGCTGTCTACATCTTTTGAACAGCGACTACCTTTCTGACTTCCAGCATCACATGTGTCTGTCTTTCCTTCACTTTTCCCTTCCTCCAGTACAGTAATCATTATTTTGTCTCCTCGAACACACACACACACACACACACACACACACACACACACACACACACACACTCTTCATGGCCTCATTTACTTCTCCATTTCCACCTCCCTCCCTTTGCTCTTCCCCCTCCCTGTCATCTCAACCCTCCCTTCCCCCTCCCCCTCTCCAACCGTACGCATCCCCTTCGTGTCGGCATTAACCATTAAATATTATCCTTGGCCTGGTGTGTGACCCAACCTGCAGTAATGATGTCACCCGGTATTGTGTCCTGCCTACTTTGTGCCCTGCCTAACCTCCCTGCCCAATCTCTAGCCCCTACTGCCCCCTTCCCTGCCTTTACCCCCCCCCCACCTTTATATACTCTTTACTCTTCCTACACCCTCATGCTCCCCCCCTCCCCTGCCTCTATACCTCTCTCACCTCACTGCCACCCCCCCCCCAAGACCTACGTAACCTCTCTACAGACCTAAGAACTTATAGGAACCTCTCTCTCTCTCTCTCTCTCTGCTTTGATTCCTACCCTAAACACACCACTGGGAAGCTCTGTTGTTGTTACGGATATTACGTGCATTACAACATGTTCTGTATTATCCTACATGGCGAAAACAGAGAGAGAGAGAGAGAGAGAGTGTGTGTGTGTGTGTGTGTGTGTGTGTGTGTGTGTGTGTGTGTGTGTGTGTGTGTGTGTGTGTGTGTGTGTGTGTGTGTGTGTGTGTGTGTGTGTGTGTGTGTGTGTGTGTGTGTGTGTGTTTAACGCAAGACAGAAGGAACGAAAAGCCAGAAGCCACCAAAATTGTCCCTTTCAAGAAAAAATAACAAAATAACACAGCCAAAATTCAAGATAAATAAAAATATCAAAAGTAAATAAAACTATCACGGCAGCGTCCTGACATTGTACAGATTGGACCGTACAGCTTTGGGAATCCTGTACGAGTATAATATTTACTGTAGATATAAACTGGCTTAAGCAACTTACTGGTTCACACACACACACACACACACACACACAACGTCACCAGGCTAATGGGGCTTAAGATGTTTAACGAATCTGTAAACATGGTGAAACCCCCTTACAGAATGAAGAGATCCATGTTGTGCAGGATATGCATTATTGATGTGAAGGAAAATAACTGACATACGAAATCTAAACTGACGTAATACAACCTAAGATAACTTTACCGAACCGACCCTATGCCAATCTGATCTAACGTAAACAAATCCAGTGACACTTGAAAGTAACCCATCTATCCAACCCATACTAACATCCACAACCTAACCAACCCAAGCTAACACCCAAAAACCAAACCTGTACAAACCCTAACCTGACCTGCCCTGGCCTGACCCAAAACAACCTCATACTGCACCAGCGATGCAGGCAGGAGCAGACCCCTATCCCCCATTAAGGCAACTTGGCCACTGAATCACACACTTGTCAGGAAGCCAGGATGGGGGCGGCGGCGGGGGAAGGGGAGAGATGCTGCGGGAGGGGGGGAGGGGAAACTCTGCGGATGGTGGGAGGGAGGACAAGGGAAGGGGAGACTCTGGGGAGGGGAGGGGGGAGTAAGAGGTGGGAGTGATGGCAAGCACAGGAAGGGAGGTAGAGCAAGAAGGGAAACGGAAAGCAATAAGGTGGGGGAGAGGAACGATGCTGGAATGTTGGAGGAATGCAGGAAGGGGAGAATGTTAAGGGGGAGAGACCAGAGGAAGGGAAGGAGGAACAAGCAGGGAGGGGCAAAAGAGAGAGGTATGGGGAGTCAACAGAGAGAAGGGAAGCGACAGTAGAGAGGGGGCGGGAGGAGAGTGGGAGGGGGAAGGGATATAGGAAGGACGATGATGGGAGGACAGAAAGGACTGGGAAGGAGAAAGGACTGGGAAGGAGAAAGAACACGGGTGGGAGAGGGGAGACAACTGGGGTGGAGAAGGGGACTGAACAGGAGTGGGAATAGGGAGACAACAGGGTGGGGAAAGGGGAGACAACAGGGTTGGGGAAGGGGAGACAACAGGGGTGGGAAAGTGAAGAGGAGAGAAAGGATGGGAAAAAGGGCACGAAGGGAAGGACTGGAATGGGCAGACAACAAGGGAAAGAGGAGAGAAGAGGTGGGGAGGGAAAGGGAAAGAGAGAAGAGAGGGGGAGGGAAAGTGAAAGAGAGAAGAGAGGGGGAAGGGAAAGAGAGAAGACAGAGGAGGATAGCAGGGCACAAAGCATGGATGGCGGGAGGGGGAACGGGGAGAGAATAACGACAAATGAGGAAGAAGAACTGAGGAGAGGGTGAAAACACGAGGAGGGGCGGAAGGTAAAATAACAAGGGTAGAGGATTATATTGTGTGTGTGTGTGTGTGTGTGTGTGTGTGTGTGAGAGAGAGAGAGAGAATCCCGATATCCTTTTTTCCCCTCATCATCCTGATCAACTGGTCTCCTCAGTTTTTGTCTTTGACTTCGGCGATTCTGCTCTCCCTCTCTCTCTCTCTCTCTCTCTCTCTCTCCATGCTTCCCTGACCACCAAAAACATCTCACCCAATAATGCAGAAATATACGACACGTTTTTTAGATACACTCTCCAAATAAAACTCTCTCCAAAAAGTGTATTCATTCAGTTGAAATATCTTTAAGACAACCACATTATCCTTACAAACATCCTCGGGTCACCAAAATATCCTTCAGGCACCATAATTATTGTTCAGTCATCTAAAACGCTTGGTGATAATCTTTAATACACCACATTTACAGCTATGATGTCAACAATCCCACCACTACTGTAAGTATAAGGAAGCCTAACTCAACCAAGATTTACAAACACACACACACACACACACACACACACACACACACACACACACACACACACACACACACAAATTTCATCAAGGGACTAAAGGAAGTGGGGATAGGGAATGGGGGATAAGGCGTGGGGTGGGGAAAGGGGATAGATGGGGTGGGGTGGGGAAAAGTGGCACAGGTAACTCATACGCTGAATTGTGACGGTTTATATATAAGTGAGTATATAAACAAACGCATAAAGACACACACAGAGAGACAGATATACATAAGAGGGATACAGACAGATAGGTAGATAGATAGACAGGTACTCGTAGATAGATACGAAGAGATAGAGAGATGGTTGTTTTAGGGTTACCGTATCTACCACGATGAATCACAATAACCTCAAGACAGATTGGATGGCCGTCGGAAAAAAAAAAAAAAAAAAAGGAAATATAAAGACATGCTAAGAGATAACAGAGGACGGACAGAAATGACAAGATGGAGAGAAAGAGGAAGATAAAAAGAGGAAGGAGGCGAAAACAGAAAGGAAAAGAGGCAAAGGAAAAGAATCTAAAAGTAGGAAAGATGGAAGGAAGGAAGGGCGAACGATAAAGAATAAATAAACAAAACTGATGAGAAAGAAAGGAACGAGAGAGAGAGAGAGAGAGAGAGAGAGAGAGAGAGAGAGAGAGAGAGAGAGAGAGAGAGAGAGAGAACTAAGGAAATCCGATGAAATGGAAGGAAAGACAATAAGGGGAAAAAAGAACTTGGGAGGAAAGAGAAGAATATGAATGGGACTGACCAGATGATGGAGGAAAGAGAAGAATGTGAGACAAAAAAGATGGAGTGAATGGAAAGTTCCAAAAGAGTAGAAAATATACGAAGACTGGCAAATTCATCCTTTCCCTCCATCAATATTCTTCTTTCCTCTCTCACAAATCTCCCTTCCCTTCCTTCCTTCCCTCTCCTCTCTACCTCCCTTTTCTTTCTTCTCCTTCCTCCATCCTCCTCATTCTTTTTTGTTCCCATTCCTGGTCTTTCCTCTTCTCTCCCCTCTCTTCTCCCCATTTTCCTTTCTCTCCCTCTCTCTCTCCCTCCTCATTCTCCCTGTTTTCTCCCCCATATATTTTGTTCCTTCTCTTCCCTCTCCACTTTCAATTTCCCTCATCTTTATACCTACTTTTCTCCCTTTCTCCTTCCCTTCTCCTCTATCCTTCCTTCCTGAAGCCTTCTCCCCTCCCTCTCTCTCTCCCTCTTCTTCCCTCCTTCCCCCTCACTCCTTCCCTCCCTGCCTCCGTCCATGTAATCAGGGCACAAGTTGGGTTCGATTTTCAGATATCAGTTTGCCCAGACCTCTAGACAGGAGGGAGGGAGGTAGAGATGGGTAGGGAGTAGGAAGGTAGGGAGAAAAAGTATAAGGGGAAGGAGGTAGAAGGAAGATACGTGTGTGTGTGTGTGTGTGTGTGTGTGTGTGTGTGTGTGTGTGTGTGTGTGTGTGTGTGTGTGTGTGTGTGTGTGTGTGTGTGTGTGTGTGTGTGTGTGTGTGGAGAGAGAGAGAGAGAAAGAATCATATCCCCACTGCCCCTGTCCAAGTTTAAGCACTTTAACATAACTAGACCACTGATACCTCTGATATACTGCTAACACACACACACACACACACACACACACACACACACACACACACACACAATTATTATCGGGGTCAGGATGGAATGACAATGGGCCGTACTATAAAAACTAAACGCCAGTACTGACGAAAGTGAGCGTCTGACGTTCCTGTTTTTCGTACCATAAATAAATTTGCTGTTCACGCCAGGCGTTCCTCACCTGGTTATGGCGTAAAATAGTATTGGAATGTCACAGGAGGATAAACGCCACAAGAGACCCCCCTTTCGTATAACAAATATAAATATTCATAAATATGATAACCGGTTTTTCCATTTATAAAAACTGAATAATTCAGGAATCAAATTTCCCCTAGCGGGGTAAAATATATGAGAACACAAGGCTGTTCATAAGATTTTTCAAGACTAAACGCTTCCGTAGCGAATACGAGTAAACAAAAACTTCTATGGTGGCGACGTGGCACGTAATATTGAGTTAGGATATTAAATAATGCTTTCTAGTTTATTTCAGACTATCTGTGTACTTTCTGAATAGATTTTTGAAACGGCAACTGTTTGAAAGTTTTAAGTTAGCCAGCTCAGTGCTGTAGTTGGCACATTTGAGGGCAAGTCAGTAAGCTTCTGCCTTTAGTCGAACAACATCGTTGTGTGACACTTCTTGCCTATGAAAAGTCATGAATAAATGACGTGTATGAAGTGCATATACAATATTATATTACATGGCAGAAATTACACATAACAGAGTTTGGTCAGCGTTGGTAACTGGTTAGTTTGGTTTGTATTTTTCACCTGCTTTAGTGTTCTCTCTTACAGTTTTTCAGAAATTGATAATAAAATAGACACAAATTTTTCATCAGTACCGACAAGTATGTGCAATCACTTAAGTTCTATCTTCAAAAACGTGTTTCGTTTTTGCACCAAAATGAATTGATAAACTGATGTAGTCAAGATAGTTGGGTAAGGTTACCAGTTACCGGTATGAGTGAATTGGTTGGTTAGGATGCTGGCTGAAATATTGCCTGTTTCAATCAAGCACTCAGATTTGAGCATAGGTGTGTTGGCTTTAAAGCAAAACTTGTAAGTAAATGCAGATTTTTTCATGCGATTAAAAAAAAAAAAATCTTTATCCCAAGAGCTGTTCTTACAAATAGCTACATGCCTGATGAAATGCCCTGCTCCATGCATATATAATATAAAAACTAGTTACAGTAATTGGATAGAAATGACAGTTATTGTAATGGAGGAGTAGATAGGTGTAGAAAAGTCATGGAATATTGGTTAGGGTGGAAGGGTTATACAAAAGCATGAAAGGTGCAGTTAAGCAATGACTGACAAACAGGAAGTAATGAGATAAATATTTTGTGAAGGAGACCATCAAGCATATGACCAGAGTAGGACAAACCTAGGAAAACAGAACAGTATATACACAGTCTGAAAATATATAAAACAGAACTGGATGAAAGTACTATAGAAGTGGAATGATTTCTGGGAAACAAAAAGGAAAGCTTGTCTGGCAGACTGGGACAGAAATAATTAGCTACTGTATATACCATGTAACTTAGGAAATCATTGCATACCGCTTGAAGGGAAAGGTAATAATAAAGAATGTGAATCTCAGAGTAGTATAATTACATTTTGCAATATAAATTTAGGAACACATGATGTACTGCTGCATGAATGAAAGTGCACATAACGTGGATAAACTGCTGTATAATTCGTGACTGGTGAGCTGGCCAGGAACAACATGGAAATCTATGAAGTATGCAATAATACATTCACTTTATTCGTATGAAATCAAGTCTGGATAATCTCAATACTTATTATCATGCAAATAACTGCAAAAGGAAGATAAATCATAATTCAGTCTAGGCTACATATTACACTGTATCTTGCTTATAAATGCATCCTCCTTATGCGTTCTGCCATCATTTGATACCAATTCTAGCGCAAATATACTTATTTCGTACGTAAAAGTAACCGTTTAGAATGGGTTAGCGAAGTGTATGGTTTATTAAACAAAAGAAACATTCAAAATTTGCGCGCTTTTAGTGCTCATGCAGCGCATTCTCGCCCAATCTAGCGACTGTTGTGGCATTCAAACTTGAACTGGGTTTCGCCAAGACTGACTGTCCAGATTTTTTATAGTAAGGATGACTGACGCTCAGGAACGTCTGACGACTGAACGTCGCCGTTGGACCGCCTAAACTCTGGGTTTTTATAGTACGGCCCAATGTCGTGTGTACATTTAATGCCATTACCCTCTCGCTTAAAATATGTGGTATTAGAATTATGCTTTTAGCGTTAATTATGCCAGAACCCTCATTTAGCTCCAGATTATGTTCCCAGCCCCTTTATGATGATGATGATGATGATGATAACCGATACAGTATTTCAACTCCTACTGGCATTGGTAAACATCAAAAAATATCACCTCTTCTACTAACAGAATATTCGCCCCCCCACCCCCTGTATTTTGGCAAGGGATCTAGCGAGTAAGCGAGGCAGCCACGACCCCCTTTTATATATGGCACGACCCCAACACTACCTCACCGACCCCTATTACTACCACAAAACCTATACAACTACCGCTGCATAACCTAACTGGACCCCTTCACTCCATTCCATTATTTACTACTGAATAACCACCAAAACCCCTACCACAACACACACACACACACACACACACACACACACACACACACACACACACACACACACACACACACACACAACTGGACTTCTTCACGCCATACCATTATTTACTATTGCATATCCTGCCTACCACAGCACACATCCAGTACACACACACACACACACACACACACACACACACGATTTTGTTCAGTTTACGAAGGAGTGTAAAGCCTAATTAAGGAGTTAATGTAGGCTAAATCTAACTCCTTCAACTGTAAAAGTCTATACTAAGCTGAATATCATCATCTGGAGGAAGCAAGAGTTTGAAAGAGTTTATGAGCAGGTTCAACCTTTGTTCAAGTTTTGTGTCCATTTTTAGAGAGGAAGCAAATACCGGAACATTGGATGAGAGAGAGAGAGAGAGAGAGACGGACTGGCGACAATCTATATTACAATGATCCGATTTCTGAATGTTACTATAGCATACCAACCCCAGGGTGGGGCTGCTGACACAAAGGGCATACCAACCCCAGGGTGAGGCTGCTGACACAAAGGGCATACCAACCCCAGGGTGGGGCTGGTGACACAAAGGGCATACCAACCCCAGGGTGGGGCTGCTGACACAAAGGGCATACCAACTCCAGGGTGGGGCTGCTGACACAAAGGACATACCAACCCCAGGGTGGGGCTGCTGACACAAAGGGCATACCAACCTCAGGGTGGGGCTGCTGACACAAAGGGCATACCAACCCCAGGGTGGGGCTGCTGACACAAAGGGCATACCAACCCCAGGGTGGGTGCTGCTGACACAAAGGGCATACCAACCCCAGGGTGGGGCTGCTGACACAAAGTCAGCAGTATTGTCAGACGCACACGCTAACCATGCAACCACTCAAGGCTCCACGCTAACTTGATAGTTTGCAATGCAATATTATACACTACAAACATCATGCAGTAGCTTTATCTATCTATCTGTCTATATCTAGACACACATATCTCGCTAGCTTGCAGTGCTCTGTTACAGTAAAAAGCTTATGCGCTAGGTTCTCTCTCTCTCTCTCTCTCTCTGTCTCTCTCTCTCTCTCTCATCACAGTCACTGGTGCCGTAGTCCACCAGGGCCGTAGGAGCACTGCAATAACAACGCTGCATCACCTGTCTCCACCTCTGACGGTTGTGGCCAACTGACAAAATTCTTCTCACGTTCCTCGTTCTGGATTCTATCCGTCCAATTTATTAGCAAAGAAGACGAGGAGAGGAGAGGAAACAGGAGGGGAGAGGAGAGGAAACAGGAGGGGAGAGGAGAGGAAACAGGAGGGGAGGGGAGAGGAAATAGGAGGGGAGGGGAGGGGAGGGGAGGGGAGAGGAGGGGAGGGGAGGGGAGAGGAGAGGAAGATTGATGATTGATGCCGACGAGAACGACGACGACGACGCGACGGCGATGATGATCAGGAAGGCGACGACAACGACAACGACGAAGCGACGGTGATGGTGATGATGCCGACGACATCGACGACGACGACGATGATGATGATGATGACAACTAGCTTTCGCAAATAATTATCAATCTTATATACCGTACTCACTTCAACCCTTCTGCAATTCCTCCAACCTAATCCTTCCTACGCCACACAAAATCGTGCTGCGGCAGCCGTACTACAATAACACTGTGGTCGTTGTCGTTATACAGATACACGTGTTCTGAAAATTTACGTGTAAGACAGGTGGATATGTGGAAATATTAAACCCTCTCAGTCCCATGACGTGTTTTTATGTTTTCTTCTTCCTATTCACTTTCACAAAGAACACATGTAGTGAATAAGATACATGAGGCTGTGTTTATCTCCTCCAGTTCCAGAAGTCTCTCCTAAGCTGAATAAAATCGTCTGTAAGAAGCATGAACAAAGTGGACAAATACGTGATCGGATTGAAGATGTTAACAGGTAAATGTGATGAATAAATGTGTGAATAATGAGTAAACGAATTAATAGGCTGGGTAAATGTATGATAA
The DNA here is from genome assembly GCF_032717465.1 of Coenobita brevimanus. NCBI lineage: Eukaryota > Metazoa > Arthropoda > Malacostraca > Decapoda > Coenobitidae > Coenobita > Coenobita brevimanus. Next base: position 12,468,146 of record NC_137068.1, on the reverse strand, counting down.
TGTATGTAAACTGGTGTCAATAGCCATTACCCTCCTTGTGTTGAGAATATATTACCTTCCTTCTTCTCCCTTCCATTCCCATACCTCTACAATCACTCTAACCAGATTCTCCCTTCCTTCCCCTGTTCTCTCCTCTCCCCTCCTCTCCTGCACGCCTCTCCACTCCTTTCTTGAAATCCTTCTTTTCCTCTCTCATCCCACCGTCTTCACACCCATATCCTAACCCTCTCCTTCACGTCACCGTCTTCTCTCTCTCTCCCTACCCCACCTTTGTTCCCCATCTCCTGCCTTACTTGCCTTTTCTCGTCTCCCCTATCCTCTCCCCTTCCTTACCCTGCTTCTACCTCTTCCTCCCTGCTTTCCTCCCCTTCCATTCCTCACTTATCTCTCTCTCTCTCTCTCAACCCTTCCACAATTTGTATCATCTGTATGCAAACTGGGTTCCTTCTCGAACTAACAAGAGGACGCTGTGTGTGTGTGTGTGTGTGTGTGTGTGTGTGTGTGTGTGTGTGTGTGTGTGTGTGTGTGTGTGTGTGTGTGTGTGTGTGTGTGTGTGTGTGTGTGTGTGTGTGTGTGTGCTGATTATACAAACGCCCGTGCCAATGTACCGATCAATTTAGTAGTACACAGATCAAACTGATGTGCATAACAGAGAGAGAGAGAGACAGAGAGAGAGAGCGAGAGAGAGGGTACCCATGTAAGTGTGCATATGTTTTTGTGTAAAAGTGTGTGTGTGTGTACGTTTTCGCTTATATGTGTATGTGCATGTTAATGACCGCGTTTGCATGTGAATGTGCATGTTAATGACCGCGTTTGCATGTGTACATGCACGCCTGCGTGTAAATATCCATGCCTGCGTGTGTGTGTCTGTTCGCAGAGGTGTAAATGGAATTAATGCCAGAATAATCAGAGCATGAACACCGTATTTATATGCAAAATAATGCAAACTTTTGAGTAAACCTCCACGCACACCAGTTTCAATAATACTGTGTGTGTGTGTGTGTGTGTGTGTGTGTGTGTGTGTGTGTAAAACATCAATCAAATGTATAAACTATTTCATTACTGTCAAAGGCAATTAATATAAAACCAAATGATATCATTTAAAACTCCATGATACATATACAAATATATATAAGGGTTAATAAATGGGGAGCCCCGAGGTTCGGACTTGAGCTTCGCGACAATGAGCCGATAAGCGGAGGGCGGTACGCTAAGTACCCTTCCAGCAACACCTCACTCACAGCAACAACGGCACTCAACGAAATATAAAACAGAAAAGTTTACAAGAATACATGAACAAACACACTTATTAATCACAGTCAGCACGACAATTGGATAGAAAAAGGTAGATATATACCAAATATATGTAAACAATATAATGTGCTTAGTTGTTCATTATCAGTATGAAAATTTGACAAATTACGGTTCTCGAGTCCCCCCCCCCTCTCCCTCAGGGCACACAGGCCAGCCATTAGTCAGCACACAATTGGTCAAAGGCAACACAAAGCAAATCACCAATAAGTGTCTGGTGTCACAATCACCAGCATCAATCGTAACTCTTGATGGTGATATATTCTTATACTAAACGAGAAGGACACAAAACGAAAAACTGAAAAAGTCAAATGCTGAAAGCCCAGGAAAAAAGGTGCTCTCTCTCTCTCTCTCTCTCTCAATGAATATACCCTCAATTTCCATCTGGTAGAAATCACCGCCACACCCACACCAATAACGTGAACCCAACTCTTTTGACCCAGCTACATGCCTGGCCTGGCGAGAGACTTGCAGGAACTGGCAATTTTACCGTCTTTGGAAAGCTGGAATGTGTTGAAAGACAAGACATTCTGCGGTGAGTGTGAGGTTATACAATTTGTATATCTCTTCTTGATTTTGAAGGGTTGTGTACCGGGAAGTAGCATTTTTTTCTTAAAGTGTTACCAATACATAACGCTGAAACTTTCCATCAAATAAAGCACAGTGGACTGGACTCTTACTTCATTCCTTCGAAACACCAGACATGTAAAGGATGTGAAAAACCTAAGAGCTCTTGCAAATTATCAGTAATTATAATCACTGCGATTGTAATCATACTCTAAAGCTGTTCTCTTACAACATCTCGAAACTGTCATACTTGACCTCGAAGCTGCCACTGGAATCGGCACATATCGAGTTAAAAACGAGGCTTTCCTAAATAAATCACAATAATCAAGCAGCTTTGTGTTGCTCTTCATTAGTTAAAACCCCAGACTTATTGAGGATGTCACAGGCTACGGAGATCTAAACTATTCACAAAAGAAAAAAAAAGATTCAAAAACACTTCACTCCTTCAAGTAAAGAATGTCAAAAACCGAGCGCCATACCTAATAAACAACAATAAAGGGCTTTTGTTTCTGGCTCCTTTAGTGTGAATCCCCAGACATGGAAGAGGACTGTTGACGGTAACAGTACAACACGACTACTGATACCAGACGGCAGATTGTCTTGAAACTGTTAAATTTTTTTTTAACATTTAGTATAAAAAAAGAGAAGCTCTTAATCATACAATACTAATGAATAAACTACAGCTAATTTGTGTCTCGCGTCAATGCTTCAGAAGTCCAGACGTGTACAGAACGCTAAAACCTAAGCTAAAGTTAAGTGGATGGAACCTCCCTGCAAATATTCAAAAACTGTCAGAACCAAAAAATATACAACCAATCGGGGCAAACCAATAACAATGTAGTGCAACTGTATCTTGCCTTTTTAGTATGAAGCCTGACATACACAAAGGGTTAAGACTGCATTTCACTGCTAGCATATATTCAGCAACAGATTCTTTAAATACTTTGTCAAAAACTAAACTGATATTACATAACTATTCAAAATAATACCGGACTAGTGCGACATCACCTCACCTTGGTACTTCATAATCCTGAATGTATAAGGAAGGTTAAAACTTACGAGATTTTGCCAAACTAATTAATGAAAACGAAGCAGGTTGGAGGGCCCTCATACGGAAATAAATCTTCAGACATTTTGCCAAACTACTTTGTGAAAAGCAAGCAGATCGGAAGGACCCCACTTGAGAAAACTACGAAATTCTGCGAACTAATTTGTGAAAACCAAAGAGGTGGGAGGGATCTCAGCAAAACTCTATTTAAAATGTCATAACCTCGTGAAAAATTTCTAAACTGAGCACATAAGCTAGAGCATCCACATGTATCATCAGCTGGAAACACGAGACACGTAAAAGGCCTGTTGACGGTAAGTGCACAGGACAGTTACTTTATATTCAGCAGCAGCAGGGAAGACTGCAAGAAAGCTTCACTTCAGCTCTCCACAGCTCAAATCCTGTTGTGTCCTGATATCCCACACGCATACACAACATACATAAGGGCTGGTGGGTACATAAGGCGTCACATACACAACATACATAAGGGCTGGTGGGTACATAAGGCGTCACATACACAACATACATAAGGGCTGGTGGGTACATAAGGCGTCACATACACAACATACGTAAGGGCTGGTGGGTACATGAGGCGTCACATACACAACATACATAAGGGCTGGTGGGTACATAAGGCGTCACATACACAACATACATAAGGGCTGGTGGGTACATAAGGCGTCACATACACAACATACATAAGGGCTGGTGGGTACATAAGGCGTCACATACATACACAGCCACGTGGGCAGACCCAGGCAGGCACGGGGAACTGAATGACTTGGGGAGCTGAGTAGTAAGGATAACTAATAAACTTCTTGTTGCCGAGTGCTGAGTAAGAAAAAAAAAATGGATATTGTGCAGAGTTAAGTAGGTGGCAGGAAAAGGAAATAGACTGCCTGGAGAGCTGATTAAAAAGGAAAGCAAGGTCTCAAATGTTTTTGGTTTAGTCGGGCAGTGACAAAAATGGAGGAAGTGAAAAAGATGAAGCCAATAATCTAGGAAGAGCCAAGTCACATCCAGGCACGGGGAAAGGTATTGCTTCCTGAGCTGAATACTACGGAGAAGGATCTGTACTGCATTGGTTGCTTCGGTTAGTAAAAACGAATGGAGGTGAATATTCCGGGGAGAGATAAGCAAAGAGAGTAAAGGGAGTTTTTTTTGCCGAGTTGGGTAGTAGGAAAAACAAGGCAATGGACTGTCTGTGGAAGTTAGGAAGACAGCAAAACAGGATGAATTAATTCGGCGCTGACTCGTATGGAAACAAAGGGAACTGAACTCCTTGTGCAGGTGATTAGCATACAAAAATGACTGAACTATCTGCAGAAAGTTAATAATTTTCCTGAAAGATGAGTGGCACTGCAAGACAAAGAAGTAAAATGACTGAAAATAAAAAGTACTGCACGCAAAAAATAACGAGATGAATACTGATGCAGACGTGATATTAAATTCGTGTCACGTTTTGAGGAGGAAAGGCTGGTTTGTTCACACACACACACACACACACACACACACACACACACACACACACACACACACACAAACGAAAAACAACAAAAACTACTTCAAATTTCAAAACACATGGAAAGCACACAGAACAAAAATAAGTACATAAATGAATAGTTGTGCAAGACATCCGACAAACACTTGCAAACTTGGTCAAGGAAAGCCAGGCCGTGACCCCGCACAGAGCAGGTCAGGAAAGGTGAGGTCATGTCAGGTCAGGGAGGTAATGAATTGGACAGTCAGGATGAGGTAACTCAGAGTGGTGAGGTTTGGGTGTAAGGCAGGAACAGGAGGGAGAAGAGGGGAAGGGAGAAGAGGGCAGGGAAAAGAAGGGATAGGAAAGACAGGGAGGAGAGGAAAGAAGGGGAGGAGAGGAAAGAAGGAGAGGAGAGGAAACAAGGGAAGGAGAGGAAAGTAGGCGGAGAAAAGGGAACGGATGGGAAAGGACGAAAGAGAGGTAAAGAAGAAAGTGATGAATGCAGGAGACGAGAAAAGCGAAGAGGTAATGAAAGGAGAGAACGGTGATGAGGGAAAGACAGAAGGAAGAGAAGATGCGCAGGAGAGATCATATTAGAGGAGAGGATTGGAAAGGAGAGCGAAGATAAGGGAGGAAAAAGGGATGAGAACAAAATACGACACGAGAGGGGTGGAGGGGAGAAATACACAGAGAACAGAGAGGAATGAATGAAAAGTTGGGACATAAGTGAGACGCAAGGAAATGAAGGCAGAAAGAGGAAATGTAGGAGAGATATGGGGGAGGGAAGGAGAGATGTGGAAAGAAGAGAAAAGAGAATGGAGATGTGAAGAGGAGAGATGAGAGGGGAGGAGAGTAGAGGTGAAACCGGAAAGAAAAGAAAGAGCATAAAAGACTGGTTGAAGAAGACAGGCTATGGAAAGGAAACAAAGAGGGAGATGAAGAAAGAAATTTTAAAGACAGGTTTAGAAGACAGAGAGAGAGAGAGAGAGAGAGAGAGAGAGAGACTGACTGTTTTAGGGTTATGTCTAACACGACGATCGTTAATAATCCTCAAGGCAGACTGGATGGGCGTTGTGAAGGAACAGAAAAACCAAAAAAAAAGAAAATATAGATAAGAAGAGAGAGGAGACGACAGAAAGAAAAAAGGGTTGGAGAGATGAAGCAATGAAGAGAAAGGAAGGGAAAAGACAGGGAAACAAAGATGAATGACAAGGGAAATAAAGCAAAATTAATTCAAAAATACGAAACAATGGAGGAAGGAAAAGTGTGTACGCAATGAACAGAAATATGGAAAATTGATGATAATGGAGGGAAAGAAAAAAAAAAAAAAAAAAAAAAAGAGGGAGAAATGAGGGACGGAAGAAATGAAGAGAATGAAAGAAACGATAATGAAAACATTGTGAAGAACGAAACAAATAAAAATATCTGATAAAACGGAAACGAAAAGAGAGATAAAAGATGAAACAGAAGTAAATGGACAAGAAAAAGAAAAGGTGAATAGAAAGGGAGAAAAAGTATAAAGAAGGTTTAATCTTTCCTATTCCCTCCCTCCCTTCCCATATCTCCAACTTCTCCATCTTCCTTCATTCTCTTTCATTCTTCATTTCCCTCCGTCTCCTCACTCACTCACGCCTCCTTCCCTCCCACTCCTTCCCTCCCTGCCTCCGTCCATGGCATCAGGGCACAAGTTGGGTTCGATTTTCACATATCAGTCTGCCTAGACCTCTAGACAGGAGGGAGGGAGGGAGGGAGAAAAGGAGGAGTAGTAGGTAGGTAGGTAGAAAGACAAAAAAAAAAAAAAAAAAGGAAGGGAAAGAAGCAGAGGGCATCTATCTATCTATCTATCTATCAATATCTATATCTATCTATCTATCTATATATTCCATCCATCCATCATCCAAACCTACGTTGCCCCATGAGAAGCGTAGGAGCCCGGGGCTAGGCAATTTGGTCCTGACATTTAAGATGAGAGTGACCAGCGTCACTCATCCCTGAGTGGCATTACGTGAGCAATAACTCCTACAACCCCTTGGATATAAACCTTCACAGGCTCAATCTGACTGGAGTACCGCAATTACCCACTAAACCACCTGGCGCCAAAATTTGGTTATATGGTTACCACCCAGCGTAGTAAATGGTTTCCTGGTGTACAGGAAACCATTCGGTTTGTCACTCAATGTAGGGTCACCCATAGGCAGAAGGAACAGGAAAGAATGAAGGAAAGACAAAAGAGTGAGTGTAAAATCACCCGTAGGCAGGAGGAGGAGGAAAGCATGATACACACACACACACACACACACACACACACACACACACACACACACACACACACACACACACTACATAAATCGCTAACTAAGCATCGCTTGTAGGCTACAAGGTTTCATACACTAAGTTCAGGCTGTAACAAGGCACATCCTGGACTGACAATACATTCTTGCCTTACTTTTTCTTTATTCTTTTCTTTCTACCTTCCCTACCTCCTTTCTTTCTTTCCTTCCTTACCTCCTTACCTTTCCTTTCTTTCCTTACCTCCTTTCCTTTCAGTCACTTCATTTATTCTCTTTGTTACATTTATTTTCTTCCCTTCCATGTTCTTTCTAACAATCATGATGATTTTCTGCACCTTATCTTATTTCCTTATTTACAACCCCCCCCCTCTCTCTCTCTCTCTCAGCCACTGATTCTGACCTCTGACCTTTGACCAGTGACCCCAGAATAGCCCAGGAAGCGGTCAATCGGTGCAAGGAAACTGGTCAAATGGAAAGGAAAAGAAAGAAAATGGAACACGATAGTGTGTGTGTGTGTGTGTGTGTGTGTGTGTGTGTGTGTGTGTGTGTGTGTGTGTGTGTGTGTGTGTGTGTGTGTGTGTGTGTGTGTGTGTGTGTGTGTGTGTGTGTGTGTGTGTGTGTGTGTGTGTGTGTGTGTGTGTGAGAGAGAGAGAGAGAGAGAATAAAAACACTAATATCAGGATACAGAAAAGCAAATCAGACTAGAAAGAAAAGAAAATATAAAAACAAACACAAAAACGAGAAAACAACAAAATCTTCGACTCACATAAGACGACAGGAAAAGGGGAATGGCAACGTTACGTCACTTTTTGACCAATACTTCCTTATTTACTCTGTGTGTGTGTGTGTGTGTGTGTGTGTGTGTGTGTGTGTGTGTTTACCCATCAACTAACCCATCGATCCACAATCTCTCTCTCTCTCTCTCTCTCTCTCTCTCTCTCTCTCTCTCTCTCTCTCTCTCTCTCTCTCTCTCCAAGATCTCATTTTCTCTTCGAACCATCTCATCCATCCATTCTCCTTCTCTTCATCTCACTTCCAAGAACTAAACCTCAGGTCCATTATTCTCTCTCTATCTCTAATGTTACTGTTGCGCAAGCCTTCCTTCTTTTACATCTATCTCGTCCCTTCCTTCCTCCAATTCTTCTTCGTTATCTCTCCCCCCTCCTCCTCCTCCTCTTCCCTATTGCTCTTCTCTATCTTTATATCCCTTCATTCTCTTTCTCCTTTCTTGTTCACCTTTTTGCTATGTAACTTTTCTGCATCTCTCTCTTAGCCCCTTCTTCCTCCCTCACTCCTTTCTGTCCATTCCTCTCGTTCTACTCTGTTGCTTTTCTCTCCATTATTCCTTCCTTCATTACTCGTCCTCCTCATTTTCCTCTTCCCTCTGTATATTCTTTCACTTCTGCATCTCTCAATCCACCTTTCCTCGCTCTCTTTCAATTTTCTCTTCAACAAATGTTTTTTCCCCTCCCCTCTCAATTCTTCTTCCTTATTTACTCACTTTCTTTCTCTTCTATATCTATCTTTCAGCCACTGTTTCCTCCCTCTTCATTCTTCCCTCTCATTTTTCTCTGCCTATCTCCCCTCCCCCTCTTCCTTCATCCCCTCCCCCTCTTCCTTCCAACACATCCAACCCAAACACTAATTAGGCAATCACAGGCACAAACACACACAAAAATCCCTGCCCTGTGTTGTTGCAGCGCCACCAACTTTTTTGGGTGACTGTTAGCGTCAACGGCTGTAACTCGCCATAAACGCCATGGCCACACTCTTTGCACGGTAACTGGTGTTGCAATCCTTTATCATGACTTTCATTTGGGGTCCAAATATAATTGTATTTTGGTTCTAATTTTTATGACCTCATTCTCTGGTGTTTTCTGCCTTTTTTTTCCTTATCTGACAATTTCTCTCTCTCTCTCTCTCTCTCTCTCTCTGACCCTCGACCGGTAACTTCAGCACAGCCCAAGATGCGGTCGAAAGGTGTAAGGAAACTGATGAGAGTACAAAGGAGTACAAAGGAAAGCAAACAGCAACAGACCTGCTGCTGCTTTTGTGGCTGTTTGGTACAGGGAAGGTAATAACTAACAAAACTATTCTATAAGCAAAAGACATGGATAGAAAAGCAGCAGGGAGGGAGGAATAGAGGGGAAGGAAGACGGAGTGATGATGGTGTGGTAAAGAAAAGGTTAAAGAGAGAGCGAGTGAATCGATTGAGGACGTCTCGAGGAGATGAGGTGTGGGGCGATGGTGGTGGTGGTGTGGGGGAGGGGGAGGTATGAGTGATGGTGGTGGTGGTGAGGGGCATGAGGTGGTATGAGTGATGGTGGTGGTGGTGAGGGGGAGGGGGTGGTATGAGTGATGGTGGTGGTGGTGAGGGGGAGGGGGTGGTATGAGTGATGGTGGTGGTGGTGAGAGGGAGGGGGTGGTATGAGTGATGGTGGTGGTGGTGAGGGGGAGGGGGTGGTATGAGTGATGGTGGTGGTGAGAGAGAGGGGGGTGGTATGAGTGATGGTGGTGGTGGTGAGGGGGAGGGGGTGGTATGTGTGGTGGTGGTGGTGGTGGTGAGGGGGAGGGGGTGGTATGAGTGATGGTGGTGGTGGTGAGGGGGAGGGGGTGGTATGAGTGATGGTCAGTGTGGGGTTCAATTTGGTGTGATTTGTGAGCAGTGTGGCACCAGCCAGGGTCACACAGCTGGTGGATGACTCTCTCTCTCTCTCTCTCTCTGAGTTACGTAATATATTCAACCTTACTTTATGGTATACTGGGGATACGTAATATAATAAATCTGACGTTATATAATACACATGTGTTTGTTATATTAAACATTATACTCAGGTGGACGAAAACATGCATAGCAGCTAATTCTGGACAGCTTCTAAGGTGAACAGCCGGGGTTACTAAGATAAGTGCGTGTCATCATTATTGTGACGACACGTGCTTATGTTACGAAGGGTAGTTTTACTGAGACGTCTGTAAGTTGCGTTCTTGGCTCCTTCACCCCCAAAACGTCTTTTATATGATATCTCCAGATTATTTTATTCTGCTTTGGAAAGATGTTTCAAACTGGAGGGATGAGAAATAACTCTCCCTAACATCTTCAATATTTGATTATTTCTAAGCTGAATAATAGTGTCCGGAGGTAGCAAAAATAGCTTACGTAATGTCATCGTAGTGAAGGGACTCTAACAGCTGGTGAAAGTAATGTCAGCCTCAGTTTCTAACAGTCTTGCATCCAGTGATGGGAGTCATCGTGGTTATGCTATTAAAAACAAGGCCATTACATCTGTCTCCAGTTAATATTTGATGTCTTATACACAACCTCCTCCTCCTCCTGTCTCTCCTCCCTCCCGTCCTCCCTCGCCATGATACATATTCCAACTTGCTGATCTCACGCCTTCTCCTTCCCCCCCACTCCCATTTCATACCCCCCCCCACCCGTCTTACCCCTTCCTCCTTCACCTCCCTCAGACGTCCCTCCATACCCCTTCCCCCATCGCCTCTCCGCCTGTCCCTCCTCCCTCCCCTACCCCTTCTCCATGACACACATTCCTTACTTGCTGATCTCATACCTCCCCCTCCCCCTCCCTTCCCCTAACCATCTCCTGTTACCGTCCTCAATACTCTTCCATCTCTCGCCGCCTTCATCGTTTTCTCCTCCTCTTCTGCCTCCTCCTCCTTGTCCACATTCCCTAATCCCTTCTCTGTCTAACTTTCACTCTGTACCCCTTCCATCATTCCCCTCTCCCCTCCCTCCCCGTTCATGCTGGTAAAGTCTAAAATGCCTAAGCGATTTACCCGTTATTTATTCCCTTCAATCCGGTACCTTGGTGCTAATGCAGGACGCCTTCAAGTGGTGGCATCCACACCACCAAGCGGCTCCACTACCCCGAAATGGAGACGTCCCTCAACTCCCCATCCCCCGAAAGGAGGATAGAGAACTGCAGGCGGGTATGTTCAGCCTGCAGTCTACAGGGTTCACGGTCACCAGCCTGAAGCCACACCGCCAACAACAGACTGGTGACTGTTTAAAGTACGTTCTTGCTGTCTACACATGATTTTCTTCAGTTTAGGAGAGACTATTATATTGTATGGGTTAGATACAGCCTTCATCAACCCCTTCACTACCAGGTCTGCCCTAAGCTGAATACAATGGTACGGACACACCAACAATACACTAAACAATGCCGTGCCGGACTGAAGGGGTTAAGGCTTTGTTTAGGAGTACAGTTTTAGGCACAACTGATGGATAAGTAATTTTATGTACGTAGATTTGCTTGTAGAAAACACACACACACACACACACACACACACACACACACACCTTCCACCCTCAATGGCACAAGTAAGGCAAACAACCATATCACGTTTTCTAACCAACATAATTCAAGACTACAGGTGAAACTAACATAAAACTGTCTCTAGTAAATTCTTCACCAACACTGACGCATTTTTTTATTCATGCTGCCTCCAGACAATGTTATTCAAGTTATGAAGGCCATGTAGTTATGAAGGGGTTAGTGGAGGCTTTAATTAACCCCACCAGTTCTAAAAGCCCAATTCAAGCGTCTGGAGGTAGCACAAAAATATAAGAACACGTCATCGGTGTGA
>NC_137068.1:12409338-12451838 GCF_032717465.1 Coenobita brevimanus | reverse complement strand
GTGTGTATGCTCCAACAGAGGATCGAGTGGCAAGAGTGAAAGATGAGTTTTGGGCGAGAGTAGAAGCATGTATGGACAAGTTTGAGAGGAGCGAGAGAGTGCTGTTGATTGGAGACATGAATGGCAAAGTCGGGAATGTACGAGTGGATGGAGTGGTTGGTCAGTGGGGTGTGCCAGCGGAAGTAGATGGGAATGGTAGTGCTTTGGTGGACATCTGTGCTGGTAAGGGGTTGGCAATAGCCAACACCTACTTTCGTCATAAGATGATCCACCGGTATACATGGAGAGTAATGAGGAGGATGGATGGTGAACTTGTTGAACGAAAGGCAATGATAGACTACGTGTGTGTGGATGAGCGAATGAGAAGACAAGTGTTGGATGCAAGGGTGTGGAGAGGGTGGGGGAATGGAGTCTCGGACCATCACTTAGTGATGGCCAAGGTAGAGCTGCAAAGAAAGTGGTTGAGGAGGCGAAGGGGAAGACAGGAGGAAGCAGCTCCTGTGAGAAGAGTGGAGAAATTGCAAGATAGTGAGAAGAGGACAGAGTATAAGAGCATAGTGGAAGAAAGATTGGGAAGGTATGAGCTAGAGCAGATGGATTGGGTGGAAGACGTATGTAAGATATTCACGGAAGAGATAAGCGCAGCGTGTGAGGCGGTTTGTGGAGTGAGGAGGAGATGCAAGGGTGTGCAAGGGACAGCATGGTGGAATGATGAGGTGAAACGAGCTGTGGAACAAAAGAAGAAGGCATATGGTGAATGGTTGGCGAGTAGAGGTAGGGGAGAAGATGAGAGAGAGAAGAGAGAGGTATATGTGAGCAGGAGAAGGGACGTTAAGAGACTGGTGAAGGAGAGTAAGAAGAAAGTGGATGAAGAGTTTGGGAGGAATCTGAGTGTGAAATGGAGGGAGAGTAAGAAATTATTTTGGAAGGAGGTAAAGAAAGTAAGGCAGTGTGAAAGGGGAAATAGTAGGGGAGTGAAAGATAGGAATAACAGATTGTTGGTGGAGAAGAGAGAGAAATTGAGGAGATGGAAGGAGCACTTTGAGGATTTGTTGAATGTAGAGAGTGAGAGCAGTGTGAGTATAAGTGGTTGGGGAATGGCTGGGAGAAGAAGAGATGAGAGGAGGGAGGAAGAGATCAGTAGGTCGGAAGTAGTGGAAGCGATGAAGAAGATTAAGCTGGGAAAGGCCCCAGGAATTGATGGAGTGTGTGGTGAAATGCTTAGGTATGGGGGTGAGATTGTTGTGGAGTGGATATGGAAGTTGTGTAGATTGGCTTGGGAAGAGGGAAGGGTTCCAGAGGACTGGAAATCAGGTATAATTGTTCCTCTGTACAAAGGAAAAGGGGAGAGAGAAGTATGTGGTAACCATAGGGGTATTTGCCTTCTTAGTGTGACTGGTAAAATATATGGTAGAATACTCATTGATAGGGTTAGGCATATGACAGAGGAGCTAGTTGGAGAAGAACAAGGGGGATTTAGGAAGGGAAAAGGGTGTGTAGATCAGATATTTGTTCTAAGATGTTTAGTGGAGAAGTATCTAGAGAAGGGAAGGAAAGTGTACGCTGCCTTCATGGACTTGGAGAAAGCTTATGACAGAATAGATAGGAAAGGTATGTGGAAGGTACTAAGAATATATGGAGTGGAGGGGAAATTGTTGAGTGCTGTGAAGAGTATGTACGAGGGAGCTAGGGCTACGGTGCGAGTGGATGGTGAGTTGAGTGAGTTCTTTGATCTCAATGTGGGACTGAAACAGGGGTGTGTAATGTCTCCATGGCTGTTTAATATATATATGGATGGGGTCGTAAAGGAGGTACAAGGTAGGGCAGTGGATGTGGGGTGGCCCTAATGAATGAGGGTGAGATTTGGAAGCTTCCGGTGTTGTTGTTTGCTGATGATACAGTATTGTTGAGTGAAGATGAATGGGAGTTGCAAGGTTTGGTGAATGAATTTGGGACAGTGTGTAGGAGGAGGAAGCTGAAAGTTAATGTAAACAAAAGTAAAGTTATGGTGTTTGAGAGGAATGAAGTCACAGAGTGTGCAGTGAGGTTGGATGGTGAGGATATGGAGAATGTGAGTGCATTCAAGTACTTGGGTAGTGTGATGAGTAAGGATGGAACTTTGGGGGATGAAGTACGTGAAAGGGTACAGCAGGGAAGGAAGGTTGTTGGCACACTGAAAGCAGTGATGAGAAATAGGGAGGTGAGTATGGAAGTTAAGAAGTCACTGCATGATGGTATTGTGATCCCTACCCTGACGTATGGAAGCGAGGCGTGGACCTTGCAAGAGGGGAACAAGTCAAGAGTGAGAGCAGTGGAAATGAGTTACTTGAGAGGAGCATGTGGAGTGACATGGAGGGACAGGTTGACGAATGAAGAAGTGAAGGAACGTTGTGGGGTAGATGTGGATGTGGTTGAAAAGATTAGGAGAAATACACTGAGGTGGTTCGGACATGTGGAGAGGATGGAGAATGAAAGACTGACTAAGAGGGTGTATGTAGGTGAGGTGGAGGGAGGGAGAGGGAGGGGTAGACCGAGGATGAGGTGGAGGGATGGAGTTGAGAGGTATATGAGGGAGGGGGGGGTGAGTTGGGGGGAGGGGAGTCAAATGGTGGGTGACAGAGTGACTTGGAGGCGTTTTGTCTGCGGCCACCCTTTGCGGGATTAGGGCGTCGGGCTATAGATAGATAGATAGATAGTTATGAAAGTCAACGAAACCGAGAGAGAGAGAGAGAGAGAGAGAGAGAGAGAGAGAGGTGTGTGTGTGTGTGTGTGTGTGTGTGTGTGTGTGTGTGTGTGTGTAATATCACTGTAGTGCAGGCCATGACCCAGCATACATTTGATTCAGTTTGGGGTAAAATCCATCATACGCTTCAAGTACAACAGAAATTACATTCCATATATCCTACCATACTGCAATACTATCACACACACACACACTGAAAACATCTACATCCCCCCCCCCTTCTGTCTGTCTGTCTGTCTCTCTCTCTCTCTCTCTCATTCGACTTTACGAGTAGCTTAAGCCATGCTATTAATGCGAAGAGTAGGCTACTTAGTAAAGACTGCTCTCTCTCTCTCTCTCTCTCTCTCTCTCTCTCTCTGATAATCAAACACGGTAATGGCAGACCATCACCCAGGTCACCTTCTTCGGGAACTAATCAGGCTACACACCACACTTTATAGCATATTTATTGCTTCACTTCCATTACGTATTTCTGTTCTATTAGCCTAGTGATACCGCTGGATTATTTTCTTTATAAGATAGGGAAGCTTTCGTTCCAAAAAAAGGAGAGTTAGTAATGAAAACATTTTTCATTCCTTCACACCGATGTCAACTTTCACTTTCTTACTCCGTGCAAGCGACGACAGGAGAAAACTTAGCACTGGCGAGGATCGATATGTTGTATATACAGTATATTAAATCTTTCACTATAAGAAGTTTCCGCAAAGTTACGTAAAATCGTCCGTGCGTGGCAAATACTCGTACAAAGTACAAAGACTTCCTATGTCTGTCAATCAATCAATCCGTCATCCCTTCCCCTCACCCTACAGAAGACCTACAAACTTTCAGGAAGGGTTTCCGACTTCCCGACGTCTATCGCCCCAGCGTACTTGCGGTTGCACTATAGAGCTGGGATTGTTCTGTACAGCTTAGAGAGACTTTTGTTCACATCTTGTTTCATACTGGTTACACTGTAAGCATAAACTGGATGTTATCTTACAAAGATTTAAAACTACACACGTACTTAAACACTAGAATCTTGGCGCAGATTTTAATTTTTGTCATAAAAACGAACTTAACCTTGTCCGTAATATACTCAATGCAAACTTAACAAAATGTAAGGAAATTACTTCAGACCTCCAAAACTCTACGTATGAGTTTCGATTTTAGGTTTACTGAGTGTTTGTGTACAGAGCAAATCTATACAGCAATGGACAGCCTTCTAACCATTGCCTTCATGGTGGCAAAGGAATATGTTAACTAAAAAATAAATACACAATTGCCAAGCCATTTTTAAACCTCACAGGAAGTGAGAATTTCTATGTACGGTATTTTATTTTGGATATAACTATACGAACTGACCCTAGCAGTTATTTCCCCACCTTTTCTCTTCGAAAGTCTTTTTTTCTTTTTAATACTGCTACCTCCCACTTCCTGATGATGTTCAGCTACAGAAAGATGTTTAATACTGCAGGGGGTAGGTAAGGCAATTGAAAAGTCTGCTCTAAGTTGAGTAAAATATCTGGTGGTAACAAGCGTACAATGCAAAATACGTCCATAATACTGCATGGGTTAATGGATAAAAACTGTCTCTACTAACGTACTCAGAACGGGATCAAGAGGGACTTTTGCACCTGTCACCATTAAACGAATCCATATAGAACTGTAGCGGCTTCCTTTCATTATTATTATTTTTATGGAGGGAATACAGACCTTTCTGACATGAGAGTTTCGATGTCTTACCTACTTCACAACTTGACGTCTTTTTATTTCTACTTTTGCTGTCACCAGACAATTACATTCGGCATGATGGACGTCCTAGTAGTGAATGAGTTAATAAAAGTCATATCTACCTCCTCCATTAGAAAGGTCTCTCATAAGCTGAATAAAATCGTCTGGCAGAGACAAGAACACATTCAAAGGCATGGCGGAAAAGGGGGTGAACGGGTTGTATATTTACATGACGTGTAATGTTGTAATGTGCTACAAAATGAACAGTACACAACAGTTTAGATCTCCAGTGAGTCCCTAAATTACTACTCCCATAAAAAATAAAAATTAAAACACCATTATCAGCCTAACTCCTCCGCTTCCCTACGGTCTTTTAGTAGGCTGGGAATTACACTAAATAATGTTTTTCTTGGCTTGTGTTCCCTCCAAGACTGCCATCCGTTTATTTCTTGTAGCCACAATACCTCATTGTTTGTACTATTAAAACAAATACTTGACACTAAATAAATGATAAACCTGAAGACTGTGTAAAAATTTCAGTGTTAAAAAAAAGTCTATGATCATCGTTTTCATCATCATCATCATCATCATCATAAAGCTCTCTCACTATCATTCTTGACAATAACGTAATTTCACTACTATCAGAGCCTTAACCGACACAAAACTAACTGTAGTCACCAAAACATTAAAGAAATTCTAATAGACTTTACTGATGTTACACAAGAGCCACCAAAGTATTAACACCACCACCAATACTACCATCACACAAGTCCTGAATGACACAGCCCTACCATGTATTCAGTATGGACGGTGGGCATTAATGCACACAGACGTTACTGATGTTACACAAGAGCCACCAACGTGTTAACATCACCACCAATACTACCATCACACAGGTCCTGAATGACACAGCCCTACCATGTATTCAGTATGGACGGTGGGCATTAGTGCACATAGACTTTACTGATCTGACACTAGAGTCACCAACGTGTTATCACCACCACCAATACTACCATCACACAGGTCCTGAATGACACAGCATGGACGGTGTGTTTTACTGCCCAAGTGGTGACATCGAAGGTGGGTGACGCCACATTAACCTTAAACACATTACAAAATAAGAAAAAATAATTATGAATATGTAGTGAGAAGAGTCGTTAGTGAATATGGACCAGAAAGCATGAAACTCTTTGCCTTGCCCACCCCTTGCACCATGCAGTGACACACAGACAGACACATATATACAAAAAGAGACGGATGGATGGACAGATAACAATATAAGGTAAACACACTATTTGAGAGAGAGAGAGAGAGAGAGAGAGAGAGAGAGAGAGAGAGAGAGAGAGAGAGAGAGAGAGATTCCCGATGTTTGTTGTTTTCACCAAGCCGTTCGGAAGTCTTGTAGATTAAGATATTATTGATGATGGTGAAGCGTGTGTGTGTGGGGGGGGGGGGTCATAAACACACTAACCATACCGTTATGGTCAAACTTGTGCAATCAAAGACACACAACAACACACCAACGACTGGTTGTCTATCTGTCTGTCTATCAACCTGCTTATCTATTGCCCAACGCCACATCCTGTAAGGGGTGTCCTCGATAAAAAGGGGTGGCCCAGGAGGTATTGTCATCAGCAAACAAATTCAAAGAGTATTGTAAAGGCTTCTCTTCCCTTACACTTAAGCTTTTTTATAAGGAGGGAATACAGACCTTTGTGATGAGCTACAATATACACAGAACACCAGAGTTTAGATCCCTTACATACTTAACAACCTGAAGTCTTTTTTTTATTTATACAACACTGTTACCAGACGATTTTATTCAGCATGATGGACGTCCCAGTAGTCAATGGGTTGATAAGTTCATACATACTTTCTTCATCACAAATGTCTCTCATAATGTGGGACTCGGCACACAATTTCAGGTAATTACAGTAACTGTACGTTGCGAGATACCAACACGATGATAGGTGTGGTGAGTATCTGATGCTCCATCTCAGGCCTTACGTGTTCACCCAAATATTTGTTTTCGTGTCTCATATGCCGTTCAGCAACACCCTAACCCTGGTGCCAAGTTTGTGCCCACCCTTGTGTCTGTCCGCCTGGCGTATTTGTCCTGTACGCCTACACTGCTCTCTCTCTCTCTCTCTCTCTCGTGTGTGTGTGTGTGTGTGTGTGTGTGTGTGTGTGTGTGTGTGTGTGTGTGTGTGTACACATGTATGAGGGGACTCGACTTCTCTCACACATCAACAAACATCATTCAAAAACCCCCCAAACTTTGTCACTGAATATTTCTTTCATATACAAATATGTTCTATCACCTGTATATACACATTTGCAAAATACAATTACATCTTATAAAACTGTATGATTGGATGTGTACCCGGGTGTGTGCTAAGCTATATATATACTACGGTATGGTGTTGGGAAGGGTACAATATTGCACATGTCCTGGTTAACCCATGTACACCACAACCCCCCCACCCTTACCCACTCCAACCCTAACCCCTTAAAACCCCACACACCACAACCCCCTCCCTTACCCACTCCAACCCTAACCCCTTAAAACCCCACACACCACACCCCTCTCCCTTACCCACTCCAACCCTAACCCCTTAAAACCCCACACACCACAACCCTCTCCCTTACCCATTCAAACACAAAACTCATATAAACAAGAGCAACTAGTGTCTTCGTCCTTTATAGAAAATCTGATCACTTTTGGTCCACTAGGTTAAAGGAGTTAAGGGTTAATGGAACCACAGTTACTGCTAATGACCTTATCAGAGAGAGAGCTATATTCTCTTGTTATTCCTTATCATTCTCTCTCTCTCTCTCTCTCTCTCTCTCTCTCTCTCTCTCACACACACACACACACACACACACACACACACACACACACACACACACGTATGCTCCAATCCCCACTTCAAGACCTGTGTGATGCAAATACAAGTAAATGTTGTAAGTGAGGCACGTCAAGGTACGGACTTCAACTTACATCAAATCACCCACTTCATACCCAGCCAGCCTCTCATTACCATCTCATTCTGGGTAATTTCTTGGGTTTTTAATCTTACACGGTCGGGTCTTCAGGGAGAGGGAGAATAATGTTTAATCTTTTGTTGTACATGGATCTCACTAATCTGAGTAAAACCATCCAGTGATAATTAGTCATGTAACCAAAAGTCGTCCTGTTCTACAAAGGGTTAACCGCGTTTTTTTTTTTTTTTTTTAATAACAGAACAGAGGAAGGAAAAACAAGTGAACAAAAAAATCCATATACCAGATTACTGGCGTCCTCCATTCACAAAATATCTGTAACAGTTGGACTTGAACAGCTGCAGGTTGAAGTTTGGGGGGAAACAACTATGGGGGAGCGAGTTCCAGAGAAATGCAGTTCGGGGAATATAAGAATTCTGATAGGCAGAAGTTCTACAATATGGCAGTGTGACGGTCCAGTCATGAGCTCTACCAGAGGCCCGTGTAGCACGAGGGAAGGCATGGTGAGGTGACACAATGGACTCAACTTCGTCAGTGCATTTGCCATAAAAATATCTGTAAAATAATGCAAGGGAGGCAACATTCCTTCTTATATGAAGGGAAGGTAGTTTATTTATAATAGCAGGGTTATTACCAATTCCAATACCTTTGTTCTGAATTCTGTCTAGTTGTTTTAATGCAACCTCTCCACATCCACTCCACAAGGGTGAGCAGTATTCAAGCTAAGAGTGCACACAACAAAAATTATCGTTAACTGCTCAAAGAGATAGTTGTATAATACTCTCTGGCAGGCAGGAGTTACCCTCAGATGTGGCAGTATCCAAAAAACACACAAGTATTAATCATCTGAACAGGATTTCTCTCATCAATGTAAAATCGCCTGGGGCCTAGCCAGAGTAATAGAGTAAACTGCTTTCATAATAATGGTTTAATTAAGATTTTTAAGAGAGAACACTGTGACAGCCACGATGTATTTAATTTTAACAAACGTGTCTGGTGATGGTATGAGTTCATCTTAACGTGAGTACACAGCAACGAAAACGGCAGAATCTGAAGGGTGTTATGGCGATGAACGTTGCCTTGTGTGGTGGACTGATGGGTGATAAATTCAGCGTAATGCCGATGCTCTTACTCTCATATCCGTACAAGAGAGTCTCATTCCCTGCTCTCGTCTCCCAACCTCCTGCACCGGCATCCCCTTTACTTCCTTACTCTCCTTTCCCTCCTAAGACAGTGATTCATGCCTGTAAACTGCCGCCAACAAACTGCTCTCTGGCCGTTTGCTTCACTTCGTAAACAAGATGTCAGTATTTATAATGTATTTCAAAAAGGAAACATGTGGATGGATGAAGCACATATAGCGATGCAGGTGACACAGGTGTACTGTACCTTTGTTTACCAGTCCTGCGTCTGAAGACACCAACCATATGACAACACAACCATATGGCAACACAACCATATGACAACACAACCATATGACAACACAACCATATGGCAACACAACCATATGGCAACACAACCATATGACAACACAACCATATGACAACACAACCATATGGCAACACAACCATATGACAACACAACCACATGGCAACACAACCATATGGCAACACAACCACATGGTCACACAGGCTCTTTCGTGTTCTGGTCGAAGACGTGTCAAAAATAAAAGTTTACAGTATTTTCAATGAGTAAATCGAATACTCTTTAAAGTTCCTTCCCACCCAGCAACACAGATGCAGGTCATCCCACCCATTTCTGTCCCCCACAACCATTATTTACCGCCCACCCCACCCAACCTCGACATGTTCATCCTTGAAAAATATTTAGAAATAGATCTCCAGTGAACTCAAATTATCCATGAGCAGAGAAACGTATCATGATTCTCGGCGAAAGGAAGATTCGCCAGCAGATTTGAGATAGAGAGAGAGAGAGAGAATCAGTGAAGGAGAAAGAGAAAAGGGGGAAGAGGGGGGAGAAGACGGGAGGAAGGGAGAGTCAGTGTGATTGGTTCATTAATACTGTACTTGTCCAGCTCTCAATTAGTCCTCACTTTCTTTTCCTTCCTTCCTTCCTTCCATCCGTTCTTTCATTCATTCATTCTTTTTTCACTGCTTTATCCTGTATTGCCACACCCACAGCGTAGGAACCTGAGGCTAGGCTACTCAGGCCAGGTATTTATGATGAGTGTGTCAAGTCAGTCATTCGTGAGTGGCATCTTGTGGGCGGTAAAACCCAACTGTTTCTCGCATTTATACCCACATGGGCCACAACCGTCTGGAGCATCTTAACCCACTAGATCACCAGGCGTCCAATGCTTGGCTATATGATTATTATTTAATGTAGTGACTGCTCCTGAGTTACAGTAAACCAACTGTCACGTCACTCACTGTACAGTCATATAAAGCTAGTCCTACACTGAGTGAGTGGATGGTAGGCGCCCTCACCTGCCACCTTCCCTAGGGTCCTCTCGAACTCTCTCCTCCCTCTACTCTTTTCTCCCTCCCTCATTCATTTATTCTATACGCCTCCAATATCGGTCTCTCTACTCCCCCCCCCTCTCTCTCTCTCAAAGGTCCCATTTTCTCATCAAATCATCTCATTCATCCATTCTCCCTCTCTTCATCTCTCTTTCTCACTTCCAAGAACTCAACCTCAGGTCCATTATTCTCTCTCTCTCTCTCTCTGATACTGTTGCACAAGCCTTCCCTCTTTTACATCTCCACCGCCCTCCTTCCTCAGATTCTTCTTCGTTATTTTTTCCTCCTCCTCCTCTCCCCTTACTCTTCTCCCCATCTTTATAACCCTTCCTTCTCCTTCTTTCTCGTTCCCCTTCTCACTGTGTACCTTTTCTACGTCTCTCTATTAGACCCTTCTTCCTCCCTCTCTCCTTCCTTCCCTCTTCTTTCATTCTTCTCTTTCGTGTTACCCTCCATTACTCCTTCCTTTCTTCCTCATCCTCCTCTTTTTCGTCTTCCCAGTTTACATTCGCTTCTTCATCTCTCAACTCCCCTTTCCTCCCTCTCTCTTCGTTTTCCCTCCATCAAATGCCTTCCATTTACCTCTTCTCTCACTTCTTCCTCCTGTTTTCATTCACTTTTTTTTTCTCTACATCTGTCTTTCAAGCTCTGTATACTTCCTCTTCCCTTTCTCCCCTCTTCCTTCATTCTTCCTTCAAATTTATCTTTTTTCTTTTTCTCCCACTCTCCTCCTGCTCCCTTTTCCATGTACCTTTCCCTTTCCTCCCACTCTCTTATTATCTCCTTTCCTTCATTCCCTACCTCCTCCTCCTCCTTCATGTATTTCCTTCGTTAAATTCCTCTCTCTCTCTCTCTCTCTCTCTCTCTCTCTCTCTCTCCTCACAGACATCCACAGATAACGCTTATCACCCACAGAAAAATTTGTCTCATAAATAATGCTGAAAAAATGTACACAAAATATAACGCAAGTGAGTCTGAGATGACCTCGAGGAAAGAACTGATACGGAGAAAGAATAGCCAAATTCTCTCTCTCTCTCTCTCTAATCCTTCTGTTGGTCAGTGTTTAGTGTATTGCCAGAGTGTGTCCCATTAACCCCTAAAAATCCACTGACGTATTTTTCACTGTAATCCAGCCATTACCTGACGCGATTATTCAACCCTAGGAGGCACCTGTAGTAGTGAAAAGGTTAATTAACGCTGTATCTAACACCTGTTCAAAATGTCGCCCGAAACTGAATAACAAGTGTGGAGACTAAATAATAATAATAATAATAATAATAATAATAATAATAATAATAATAATAATAATAATGTACAGCATCCGGTGTTCAGGCAAATAGTACATGTCAACTGTACTATGTCAGTAAATATCCAGGTCAGGTGATGTGGCCGAGGACGTGTGGCAAACTTCACACCATTATACTCCTGTTAACAAACACCCACAGCACTGAACCACTTACAAACACTATACATTAACACCTTTAACACGTGGACATCATTTTTATGTCTTATTTTGATTAACACCAAATGATCATACAGCTTAGGACAGACCCTTCAAGCTGATGAAGTGAAACATAAAAATCAGTACTTAACCACCTTGTAGTAACCTGGGCGTCTGAGCCGTTTTCTTCCTTTACCATATAATTTGTTAGCGTGACAGGCTTAACCGGTTCTTCTGAGGATTACCAGAAGAAGCGTGCATCTGAAATGAAAAGAAAATAATCATAGCGACAGGAACATGGGTAGAGACAGGGACAGACAGTGAGAGAAACAGGCATAACAAACAAGAACATAAGTAAATAGAGAAAGCGACAGGTGCAAATAGACAGGGAGAACCCAAAACGCAGACACGGGCGGGGACTGGAACGGAAGCATACAAGGAGAGGAAAAAGCACATATATGGATAGGAAAATAAAGAGGAACAAACACAGACAAGGAGAGCAACTGGAACTGACAAAGAAAGTGGAAGGGACAGACACGACAGGGACATGAATATTCAAAGGAACAAGCAAAGATAGAGGCGACAGGGAAAAAAAAAAAAAAAAAAAAAAAAAAAACACTCGGGGACGGGGACAGGCAGAGACAAGGACAGGGACAAACAGAATCAAGGGCGGACGTACAGGGGCAGGGACAGAGGAAGGCAGAGCCAGGAACAGACAGGGACAGCAGCAGGGCCAGGTACCCCTTCTCACCTGACCTCTTTTTATCGGTAAATAAAAAGGTGGGATAAAGTACAAATCGTGACCGTCTTACAAAGTGGAGTTTTACTGGAACCCTGTGTGTGTGTGTGTGTGTGTGTGTGTGTGTGTGTGTGTGTGTGTGTGTGTGTGTGTGTGTGTGTGTGTGTGTGTGTGTGTGTGTGTGTGTGTTTGTGTGTGTGTGTGTGTGTGTGTGTGTGTGTGTGTGTGTGTGTGTGTGTGTGTGTGTGTGTGTGTGTGTGTGTGTGTGTGTGTGTGTGTGTGTGTGTGTGTGTGTGTGTGTGTGTGTGTGTGTGTGTGTGTGTGTGTGTGTGTGTGTGTGTGTGTGTGTGTGTGTGTGCCCTAATGTAAGCTATCTCTTCCCTGTTCTCATCTCGTCACTCATAAGGTTTTCATCCCATAGTTTTATCATTTTCCCTTATCCAACGACTAACTGGTCTATTTATTATTTTCCTTTTCGCTTTTAGTCGTCTACTGGTCCAGTAGTTAGAACATTCCAGTCAGAGAGAGAATTTTGCACTGGTTCCATACCCAAGAGGCATCCTTTCTTTATCATCACATTCGTAACTCCGTCAGAAAATAATCTTGAACGCTGTGTGGAGACATGAAGGGGGAGAGAGGAAGGAGGAAGAAAGGGAGAAGGGAGGCATGACGAGAAGGGATGGGGGAAGGATGGAGGAAAAAGGGAAAGTGAGGGAGAAAAGGGGTGGAGAGAGAAAACAGGAACGAAAAGGATCAAAGTGGAGAAGGCAGAGGGATGGGAAAAGGGAGAGAGGTGTAACGTGGGGAGAGAAGCGAGTGACTGAGATGGAAGAGAAGAATAAAGGGGGTTAAAAAAAATGGTTAGATAAGAATGAAGAAAAGGAAGAAGAGAGGGGATACGACGAGGAGAGAAGAGAAGCAATGGGAAGGGAGACTAAGAGCAAGGAAGGCTGGAGAAAGAGAAAGAGGCTGTTTCAGTACGACTCTCGTGAAGGGGTTTGGAGGGACAATGGTGGCGGAGCGACGGGAAAAGTTGGCAGAGAGGGGAGAGAAGACAATAAAGAAACGGCTTGAGCATGAAGGGGACAAGAGGGGAGAGGTGAGAAGGTTTAGGAAGAGAGAGGGGGGAGGGGAAAGGAAGGGCCAATGGCAAGAAGGGATGGCGAAGGAAGAGAAAGGAAAAGGAAGGGGAGAAGGGAGGCAAGGAATAGATAGGGTATAGGATGGAAAAAGCACGGTGGAAAGAAGCGAAGGACGGTACAGCAAAGAGAGAAGAAGCAGGAAAGAGAGAGGGGAGGAGAAAGGAGGGGAGGGGGAGGAGAACGGAGGAGAGGGGGAGGAGAACGGAGAGAAGGCAAGGGAGAGAGAGAGAGGCGGGAGGAGGCAACTTAAGAGAGAGGAGACACTAAGAGAAAAGTGTATGTGAAGACAAGAGGATAGGGGAAGGGGGAGAGAAAGAGAAGCTTCAAAACTGAGCTAAAGCGACATAGTGGTTAGTTCAGTGACCGTGAGGAAGTAGGGTATGGGGGAGGGGGGGAGGGAGGGTGAGGAAGAGAAAGATGGGAAGGAGTGAGGGGATAGAGAGAAAGGAAAGGAAGGGAAAAGGATGGGAAAGTAAGGGGAGTGGGAGGGGGAGGGACAAATGGGATAGGAGAGATAGGAAAGGGTGGTAAAGAGGGTGAGGGAGGAAGGGAAAAACAGGAAGGGGAGAGACCAGGGAAAAATATGGAAAGGGGAAAGAAAAAAAAATAGGAGGGATTGAGAGATATGGAGGGATGGGCGAGGGGTAAAGAAAAAGGGATAGGGACAGGAGAGAATGGAGGAGCGAGAGGGACAAGAGAGAAAGCAGGGAGAGAGAGGGGAGTAAGGGAAAAGATAGTCTATGGAGGGAGAGGGGAAGGGAGGGGATCATATACGTGAAAGCGACATGGTGGATAGTTTAGTGGACGTGGGTGTGTGTGAGGGGGAGGAAGGGAAGAACATGGAAGGTAGACAATGGGAGGAAAACAATGATGATGGAAAGACGAAACGAGAATTATGAATAGTGGGAAAAAGTTCACAAGGGAAATGGAAGAAATAATGAGACAGAGGAGAGATACGGGAAGAGGAGGGGGAAGGCAGGGGGGAAAGAGGAGAAAGATGGCAGAAGGGGAAGGGGGAAGAGTAGAATGGAAAGGATGGGAGGGATAGAAGTATGGATGGGGTAGAGGAGGAGGGGAGGAGGGAAAGAGAGCAGGGAGGGAAGGCACAAAAGGTGGAGAGAAGTGTAGGTATATGAAAGAAATGGATAAAGAGGAATTGAGAACTACCAAACCACCTCTACCTCCAGCTCTACCACCACCCCTTCACCACCATTATCACCACCACCACCATTACCATCATCACCTTCATCATCACCAATACTTCAACCACCACTTTCTATACTTTTCTACAATCTTTCAGTTCCACCACCACCACCACCACACTCCCTCACCCTCACTCCAACGCAGCCAACAAAGTAATCAACAGTATAAAAGTAGTGTGGCCCAGTTTTTGAACCACAAGAGACGCGCTGGTTTATTACATTAATTACCCAGTCATTTCACGATAAAAATGTTCATCAGGACCACACATTAAAAAGGAATTTACAGAGCTAGATAGTTTTCTTTTACCAGGGACGGGTAGGAAGGTGGCTGCTGAAATTGTTTGACGGTGGCAACAACTACATTTGGAGACATCTTTGTTACATTTTCCATGGAGACTTTGTGTGTGTGTGTGTGTGTGTGTGTGTGTGTGTGTGTGTGTGTGTGTGTGTGTGTGTGTGTGTGTGTGTGTGTGTGTGTGTGTGTGTGTGTGTGTGTGTGTGTGTGTGTGTGTGTGTGTGTGTGTGTGTGTGTGTGTGTGTGTGTGTGTGTGTGTGTGTGTGTGTGTGTGTGTGTGTGTGTGTGTGTGTGTGTGTGTGTGGTTTTAATAATGCAGTGTTTTCGTTCTGGTTTCAAGAACGTTTAATATTCCTTTATATGCAACATTCAGGTGTTCTCTCACTCTCTCTCTCTCTCTCTCTCTAATACACTCCTTCCCTTTACCAGGCCAACAAAACCTCCGCCTAAATCACTATGCCACGACAACCCAGTTCCTCGCCCCGATACCGTCGTGCTGGTGTTATCGGTGTTATCGCCAGCTGGTTATGGCAGCAGGCTTACAGGACGGTCACCAGCTGGCCACACTGTACCACACCAAACTGCACACCTCACACACACTGTACCACACCAAACTGCACACCACACACACACTGTACCACACCAAACTGCACACCACACACACACTGTACCACACCAAACTGCACACCACACACACACTGGACGGTCACCAGCTGGCCACACTGTACCACACCAAACTGCACACCTCACACACACTGTACCACACCAAACTGCACACCTCACCTGTGCTGTTTACTTATCCCCTAATTCTACTGACTATCAAAAATTCATCGACTATCTTACTTCTACGATGGAACACATTCTATCCATTTCTCCTTTCTCTGAAATCTCCATTCTTGGAGATTTCAATGTTCACCACCACCTTTGGCTCTCCTCTCCTTTCACGGATCCACCTGGTGAACAAGCCTACATCTTTTCTATCCTTAATGACCTAGAGCAGCTTGTACAGCACCCTACCCGTATCCCTGACCGCCTTGGAGAGAGCTCCAACATACTTGACCTCTTCCTCACAACTAATCCTTCTGCTTACTCTGTTAATCTTTTCTCTCCGTTGGGCTCCTCCGATCACAACCTTATTACCTTAACCTGTCCTATCACTCCGGTACGGCCTGTGGACCCTCCAGGGAAACGTCGTCTGTGGCATTTTGGAGCCACAGACTGGGAGGCCCTCAGGCAGTACTTCTTTGATTTTCCCTGGAATGATTATTGCTTACATGGCCGTGAGCCATCTGAGTGTGCCTTGCGCATTACGGAGGTTATTCTCTCGGGCATGGAAGCATACATTCCTTTCTCATATCCTTTGACTAACGCAAGAAAGCCTTGGTTTAATCACGCTTGTTCTAATGCTGTCCGCAACAAGGAGAGGGCCTACAAAAGGTACCGGAGCCAACCCACCCCTGAATCACATCATCTTTACGTTTCTGCCCGGAATCGTGCTAAGTCTGTTCTTCGCTCTACTAAAAATAATTTCATCCATACTAAATGCTCTCAACTCTCCAACTCGAATTCTTCCCGCTCCTTCTGGCATCTTGCCAAAAATCTTTCTAACAACTTTACCTCATCATCCTTCCCTCCTCTTTTCTACTCTGATGGTTCTGTAGCTATTTCTTCTACTGATAAAGCAGATCTCTTCGCACAGACTTTCTCCTCCAATTCTACCTTAGACGATTCCGGTGCTGTTCCTCCATCACTTCCCCCTCTGACTTCCTCATGGCTGACATTAAAATTTCTTCAGTTGATGTATTTTCTGCCATCACTGGCCTCAGTACTAACAAGGCATATGGGCCTGATGGGGTCCCTCCTGTTGTTCTCAAGAACTGTGCTTCTGTGCTTACACCCTGCCTAGGCAAACTCTTTCGTCTTTGTCTGTCAACTTGTACCTTTCCTTCTTGCTGGAAGTTTGCTCTCATTCAGCCAGTCCCAAAGAAGGGTGACCACTCCCAACCCTCCAACTATCGTCCAATTGCTTTAACGTCCTGTATTTCAAAAGTTTTCGAGTCAATTCTTAATAGAAAAATTTTAAGGCATCTTTCCTATCACAACCTTCTTTCCGATCGTCAGTATGGGTTCCGTCAGGGACGCTCCACTGGCGATCTTCTCACCTACCTTTCAGACTCCTGGTCATCCTCCTTTAGGGACTTTGGCGAAAGCTTTGCCATTGCACTTGACATCTCAAAGGCTTTCGATCGAGTCTGGCATAAATCTTTAATTTCCAAACTGCCCTCCTACGGTTTCTATCCTTCTATCTGTGCCTTCATCGCTAGCTTCCTTTCTGGTCGTTCTATAGCCGCTGTTGTAGACGGCCATCGTTCTTCTCCTCGATCTATCAACAGCGGTGTTCCTCAGGGCTCTGTCCTATCACCAACTCTCTTCCTTTTATTCATCAATGATCTTCTAAGCTGTACATCTAACCATATCCACTCATACGCTGATGACTCCACCCTTCACCTTTCCATTCGGTTCCCGCAACGCCCATCTCAACAGTTACTTCAACAAACAAGGGATGAGGCTATGGCACACCTAATGTCTGACTTGGCTCGTATCTCTGACTGGGGTAAAAATAATATGGTTGTCTTTAATGCATCTAAGACTCAGTTCTTACACCTATCAACCCGACAAAATCTTCCACAGGTATACCCACTAATGTTTAATAATATTCAGCTTAATCCTGCATCATCCTTGAACATGCTTGGGGTTTCATTTACTCGGGACTTATCTTGGAAAGATCATATTACATCTCTTGTAAAATCTGCTTCCAAGAGATTGGGTGTGCTAAGCCGACTCCGCTCTTTCTTTACCCCTGCGCAATTGTTGACTATATACAGGGGTTTTATCCGCCCCTGTGTGGAGTACAACTCTCATGTGTGGGGTGGCTCCCCACATACAGCTCTTCTCAATAGGGTGGAGTCAAAGGCTTTTCGTCTCATTAACTCTCCTCCTCTTACTGACTCCCTTCAACCTCTGTCTCTTCGCCGCACTGTTGCATCTTTATCTCTTTTCTATCGCTACTTTAATGGTCACTGCTCCTCTGAACTGTCTGCTTGCATTCCTCAACCTCTACGACGGGCGCGTAGCACCCGTCTGGCAGCAAACTCTCATCCCTTTTCTGTCCAACTCTCTAATGCAAGAGTTAACCGTTACTCCCAGTCTTTCATTTATGCAACAGGTCAGCTCTGGAACTGTCTCCCTCTGTCTGTATTTCCTGCTGCCTATGATCTCCAGTCTTTCAAACGCAGTGTGTCCAGGCATCTCAAAATGATCGGATCTTGAATTTGGCTCTATATTGTATTTTGTTTTTCTCTTGGAGGGAACTGTTACTGCGGGCTCATGGCCTTTGGTTCCTTCTTCCTCGCATAAAAAAAAAAAAAAAAAAAAAAAAAAAAACTACCACACCAAACTGCACACCTCACACACACTGTACCATACCAAACTGCACACCTCACACACACTGTACCACACCAAACTGCACACCTCACACAATTTGGATCCTAAGGCTTATACTTATGATTTATTTCAGTACCAGTAACAAGACCACCTTATATGACCTATCTTCTGTTATCGTAGAATGACCTAAGCAGACCTGACTTCATCTACCCTGACCTGATATGGTTTGGCTCTGATATCGTAGTCTGACCTGATCTGGCCTATTATCACCTGTCCTCTCCTAGATTACCCTGAGCTGACGATCTGACATGGCTTCACCTAGCCTGACCTGATCTGGCCTATTATCACCTGTCCTCTCCTAGATTACCCTGAGCTGACGATCTGACATGGCTTCACCTAGCCTGACCTAATCTGGCCTGACCCATCCAGCCTAAGCGTATCTTTTCCCCTGTTCATGCCTTTGTCCCTGCTCCTCCATTACTACCACTGGGGACCTGGATGTAAACTTTGTTGTTGTGTGTCGTATTCTACGCGAGGATTTGAACATGGCATAACAAAATTACGGTATCTGCCTTAATGACCTCTTTGCAGTCCATTAGCATTCTTATCATTCTAATACATCTATATAGTGTTTCTGTTATATTTCTACTACTAGTGCTGAGTTACGTGATTTAATTCTCACACCGACAGGAATTCACTTCTAAGCTGAATACTATCGCCTGGCGTTCTGTAGCTGTATCTGTTTCATGCCATATCAGAGCCACAGCAGGAAAGGGCCTTGTCTTCGGCGAGAAAACGATCGCCAGAATTAACCCTTTCCCATACTGGCCATGTACGAATGGAGACGGTGTTGTGTGTGGGAGGAGTGATGCATGTTAAAGTGCAAGTATTGTACAGACTGTTTACGTGTGTCAAGAGTGTGTGTATGTCAACGGTAGAACCAAGGGAGTGCCAACACATGCAGACACACTCGTATGAAAGGACATACTGTACTACCAACACCCACCTTAAATGTCCGCCACGGCCTGGGTTCCAACCCTAGATTCATATCACGAGATGAGTACGCTGTGCACAAATACTTCCATCACACAACGGAAACCTATCCTAAGTCTTAATACACAGTGCGATCACTCTTTCCTTCACCTAATTATACTTCACCTAAAATTAATGTGTTATAATGTGTTATCCTTCCTTTCCCCACTTAACTATTTTAATATTCCTACGTTCACATCCGCCTTTTACTTAACAGAAAATGAAATCTCCTTAATACTACACTGTTAACAGCTCAGCCATTTCACTCACTCCATCAACACAATTAATTTTCCCTTACCTGTTTTCCTCAGCCAGACGTCAGGGTTTTAATCTCGTTACCTCCACTATGCTGAGTTCACGTACAAACTGTATAGCTCAGCAAGTCTCTGAAATGCATAAAAAATGGTTAGGTATGTTTGCAAACACGTAAACTGTATAGCACATACATACACAAACACGTACCCTAAACACACACACACACACACACACACTAACAGGTTCACCAACAAATACAAAGAGGCCAGAGGTACCACACAACACTGCCTTGTTTGTTTGTGCTCCTTCCTTCTGTTTTGTTGTGTTCTTTGCCAGGGGAAGGTGAAAAGGGTTACAAAGACGGCCTGACATAAAAGGTCTTGTGTCTTGGTTGTGGTAGGGTGAGGGTGAGGTTGAAGGTGAGGGTGACGATGATGGGGAAGGTGAGGGTGGAGGTGGGTGAGTGTGAGGGTGAGGGTGGAAGAGGGTGAGGGTGAGGGTTAGGGTGAAGGTGAGGGAGAGGGTGAAGCTAAGGGTGATAATTGAAGTGCGAGTGACGGGTGATTGAAGATGAGTGGAGGTAAATATGAGTTATGGGTGAGGTTAAAGGTGAGAGAATAAGCGTTGGAGAAACGAGAATGAGCAAAAAAAAAAATGAGATATGAGATGGGGGAGCGTGACAAAAATGAGGAGGAAATAAGACATGAGAATAGTGGATGTGATGAGATGTGATAATAGTGAGGGCTGAGGGGGTGAGGGATGTGACGAAAGGGAAGGTAAGCGAGGGGAAATGAGGGTACAGGATTGAATAAAAGGAAAAGTAGGCTAAGTGAGAGGAGGTGAGGGTGTGAACTGTAATTGAGGGGAAATGACAGCGACAGTGGATTAACGTGGGAGGTAAGCAAGAGGAAGTAAAGGTTAGAAGGGAGAAGGACACATAAGGTGATGACGAAGATGGAAGAAAAGGGCGATGACACAGAGAAGAAAAAAATAAACGAGAAGATGAGGAAATGAAAGCAAGTGATGTGGAAAATGTGAAATAAAGTGAGGAGAAAAAGCGAAAAGAGAAAAAACGAAAATGAAAAAGAAGAGACAGCATCGAAACAAAAGACGAAGTGTCGGTTCAAGAATTATTGGAAATAGGGAAAAGAGCAACGAAACAAAAGGGCAGGCAAAGGGCAAGAAAAGTGCAAGAGAAAAAAAGGGTTGAAAAAGGCAGGGAACAAAGGAGTAGGGAGCAAAAGAGCAAGGAATGTAAAGAGCAATAAAGAATATAGGTCAGTAGCCTATTATGTGGGTGTTGGTGTTTTGTAAATATTAGTGGTGGGTTAGTTAAACAAGTGGCCGGTAGCTTAATGGAATATTCATAACTGGGGGAGGCAGGGGGAAAAGAAAGTCTCTCTCTCTCTCTCTCTCTCTCTCTCTCTCTCTCTCTCTGTCATAACATACAAACGCCTGGTGGTGTAGTGGGTTAAGGCGGTCAACAGGAGGGGTGGGTACAGTACAGAGGGGTGGTTGAGGGTCGGTGCTCACATATTAACACTCAGGGAACAGCGACTGGTGACTCTCACAACAACTCTTCGATGAACTTAGTAAGGAAATATGTCTTCCAATTAACTTAGTAAGGAAATTCCGGTACTGAAGGGGCTAATGGAGGCCATATCTCTTACTCTGTGTTGGAAAAGTCTTTCCCAAGGTAAATAAAATCATGTGAGGGTGGCAATAATAAAATACAATTACCGTCACCAGACTGAAAGGGTTAAGCTGAATATAATCGTCTAGCAGTAGCAATAATAAATTCATCGTAGTGAAGTGGTTACTGGAGACAGTTTCAAACGCCTTCAGTACGAGAACTGTAACCTACGTACCACAGGAGACTACGTAGCACGACTATACCTTAGCAATTTACTTTCCGTTTTACAACTTAACACTCTTAATATCCCTTTAACATTCATACAGTTCGCGTCGGTAATTTAAAGGTAATATACGGAATAAATCGTTAAGGAATAGGTGTTACAAAATCTTCACACTCATTTACAGTAAGACCCGGAGAAACTTCCTCAGAGCTGAATAAATTGGTGGTAAGGCAACCAGAATACTGATGATGCCCACAGCATTAAATATCGGTGTGTCAGGAAAATGGTGCCAACTGCTTTAAGTGTCAGGCCACTGCAACTGAGGTGACCAAAAATTTAGCCCCGTGCCTTTCATTGCCTGAGAAAAATTCCTCTGCGGCTTATCCTTACCCCTTCCTTCCTTCCTTCTTTCTATCCTCCCTCCCTCCCTTTCCTTCAATCACACCTTCTTTCTCCACTCTTTCTTCTTCTCTATCCTCTCCTTTCACCCATCCCTAGCTTTTCTCATTTATATTTTCCATCTTCCATTCCCTTCACGTTCCCATCCGCACCTCTTCACCTTGCTACTCCTTCCTTCTCCCCATTCCTTCCCTTCATCTCCACCCCGTCCATCCTCATCCCAAATTTCGTTTCTTCGACCTTCCTTTCCATTCACTCCCCTTCTCCTTCCCTTCATAATTCCAATTCCATTCCTTCCACCTCTTTTCCACTTCCTTTCCCTTCGTTTCACTTCCCCCTCCCCTTTATACAATCTCTCTCTCTCTCTCTCTCTCTCAGCCGACGCCTCAGTTATTAGCCACGGGAATGAAAATGGAGCCATCCTCATAAAACAGAGAGAGAGAGAGAGAGAGAGAGAGAGAGAGAGAGAGAATGAATGACAAATCTGCAGAGATACCCTTGATCCCAAACAAAGGAATCTCACAATTCTATCAGCGTATCCACCAATTCTTTTTCCCACAAAATTTCAGAATATTGTGAAAAAGAAGAAAAGGAGAAAGAGAAGAAAAATGAGATTCTTGGTCATAAGAGACTCGTGTATCCTTAACCACCTCAGTACGACGACGTAATTATTTTATTCTTGCTACCTCCACACGATTTTATTCAGTCTCAGATATTTTTATTAGTGCCTGGTTTATTGTGAAGTACAGGTAATCCCTACAGGTAGAAAAGTTCCCTCCCTGGATAAACAAAACAACTGGCATGGGAAGAATTAGATCAGGCCAGGAAATATGTGGTAAATATAAGTTACTAAATAATTCATCATGGGATTGGATACGTTAACAACTTCACTACTATATCGTACCGGGTATTTGTTCCTCGTACCCGGTACATATACAGTATAATAAATAATCGTACTTACATACATACATACAGACGATTGTATTAAACTCGGCTGAGACTTTAACAACTGGACGTTTGATGTAACCTTCCCTAAGCCATTGACTAAGATGGTGACTCTTATGCTTAATTAAGCATCCTAATGGTACACTGCCTCGAAAATGAAAATCACGTACTCGGGAGAAAGGGGTTAAAAAAACAGAAACATAATGCTCTGTTTTCGTGGATTTACGATGTATCTATCCATTAATCCATCCATCCATCCATCCATCTATCTATCTATCTATCACTCGATGTGCCTTTCTTCCTTACTTATTCAATTTCTCTCTCTCTCTCTCTCTCTCTCTCTCTCTCTCTCTCTCTCTCATTGCTCCATCAGGCCCCCGGATGAGACAGGCCTCTGACGCATTATCATAAAGCCTTAAGACTCGAATCCCTTTCTTACTTTCTTTCCCTTAGGTGGTTTTATCGAGAGGAAAAGGGAGATGGTAGTAAGGTGGAAAAGGGACAGGCCTAGTTCTAATGGGGAAATGGGAACGGAGGGCAATTTTGCAGGAAGGGGGAAAAATAACATAAGATTGGATGGAGTAAATATAAAGAGGGAGGGAGAGAAAGAAGTAGGTACGGAGGAAAAGAAGGAGGGAGGGAGGGAAATAACATATGGATGGACGGACAGAAGGATGGGTGGGTGGATAGATGGATTGGGGGATTTACAGGATGGGAAGGGAATTGACAGGAAGGGAGGGGAAGACCATAAGGATGGAAGGAGGGGAGAGAGGAAGGAAGGGGAATTGACAGGAAGGGAGAAGAGCATAAGGAAAGAGTACTGGTAAGGAAGGGAGGGAGGGAAGGGAGGAAGAGAAGCGAGTGAAGGAAGCAAGGATGATTAACGTCACCGTAGTGAAGATCAAGGCTATTGTATTCTTGCTACCCCCAGACGATTTTCTTCAGCTCACGAGACAATATTCGTACTGGACGGATTAAATACAACCTTCCCAAACGGGTTGTCCTGAAGACAATTGTTTAGTATTAGAAAGAATAAACTCCGAAAAGAGGCTCTGGCCATGATGGAATTAGAGTTTCTCTTTGGCTTTTCATGGGACGCTGTTTCTCCCCCATCCTCTGGGACCAACCCAATCACTTCATATACCAGGCATTCCCTCTACACCACCCACCAGGTCCTTCCCTACCTCACCTATCAATTCATCAGATCAATCACTTCACATACCAGGCATTCCCTCTACACCACCCACCAGGTCCTTCCCTACCTCACCTATCAATTCATCAGATCAATCACTTCATATACCAGGCATTCCCTCTAGACCACCCACCAGGTCCTTCCCTACCTCACCTATCAATTCATCAGACCAATCACTTCATATACCAGGCATTCCCTCTACACCACCCACCAGGTCCTTCCCTACCTCACCTATCAATTCACCTACAACAATATCTACGAACCCCTTGCCTTGCCTAATCTCATCTTCACCACCTAGCAATTCTTTCCCTACCTCACATGTCCAGTTTATCTATAACCTACCTCCCGTTCCTCCACCTTTATCCGTTCCTCCACCTTTATCCCTCCCATCACCTACCTCTCCTCTTCCTTACCACACTTCATCCCTCACATCTCTTCCCCTCCCACCGCAACCTTCCACTCTTTTCCTTCCTCGTATTCTTCCTTTCTCTCCCCTCTACTCTCTTACCTCTCCCTTTAAACAGATCATCCTACCTTACCTCTCCCTTAACCAACTCTTCCCCTCCCTCCCTTACCATTCTTACTTCCTCTCTTCACATCTACCTCCTCCCTCCCTACCTCTTCCCTCATCTCCCTTTCTCTCCCACCCCTCCCCTCCTCTCCCCTCACCACCTTCCCCTCGCACAGGATATTACCATTCCCCTCCCACCAAAGTAACAATATTTCATATCCAGTCATTTCCCTTCCCATCGGCCACCTGAACAAATCGACGCTACCGAGACATAGAGGCGTAATTCGAAATTCAGGGAAATCGAGATACTACCACCATAGTGATCCTTGTTTTGAGATCTATAATGTGTCAAAGTGGCGTATCCTTGCGGGCAATAGTTGCTGAAAAACACTAAGGGTGACTATGGACGTATTTAAAAAAATTATGGTTAGGCTCATGACATACAGGTGTCATAAGACTTTGTAGTTACTTGTAGAGAAGTATATTTTAGACTTGTGGTCGAGCGGCTTTTATATCTTGTAGTAGTTTCCCCACCAGATGTCATGTAGTGACGGGAGAGGTAAAGAATAGTATGGGACTATTTTTATTTGTCTTGGAAATATTAAACAGGTATAATAGTATAAGTCCTGGGTAGCTACCTCCCTGTCTCGCTATCTCTCTCTCTCTCTCTGTTCTAAAGCTAATCTCCGTCTCGACCTCTCTCTAGGGTCGCTTGTCTCCTTCTAAACTCTCTTTCCTCACATCTCGTGTAGTAGGGTGTGTGTGTCACGTATCTTCCTCATGGCAACAGAACTTTCTCACGAGAGGACTGCTGACAGCTAACTGAATCATCTCCTTACTGGCCGCTGTCGTCAGCTTTCCTCCGTGTAAGCGTTTAGCGCTGCTCGCTTCTCGCAAACACAACACCTTCTCATCATTTGACTTCCTGCTTCTATCTGTCTCTCTATCTATCTATTTATCTATCTATCTATTATGTAGTCCTATATTTGCTCGGCCGCGCGAAAATGACGTACCATCGACATTTAATAGTTATAATATATTAATACATACTACATACACATTATAATGAACTTATAAGCTAATTAAGTGAAATACATAATATTGTAAAGTAACATAATTGTATGAATATTGTATACATATATTATTCATAGTAAATAGTGATTATTCAGTAATATTACATTTCAAATAAGTTGAATACATATTGGAATAAATGCATTAAAGTAAATTATTTAACTGTAATACAGTATGTACTTGGGTTATTATAGTGAAATGCATACATGCAAGAATAAAAATAGTTTAAAATTAAGATTATGGTAAGAGTTATTAATATTTCATTCAAAGATAATGGTACTGGTTTGTCATATATGGGTCATTCTTCTTTGTGTTATTATTATTATTATTATTATTTTTTTTTTATTTTTTTTTTTTTTTTTATATATAATTAATACTATATACAAAATATATACACTTCATTCAGGGTGGTTAACTGTGATGTTAACTCTCCCCCCACTAAACAATGACTCCAAATTAGCAATTCTTGCATGCATTCTGTGCATGGCCAACAGCAATACTGCAACCACAATGCAGATAATTATGAAGACAGAAGGTGCTTGGCTATACACATAATATGGGTTGAACATACTCAAACTCAAATCTTCCCAGGGCTTCATTGTTTCATTGATCAGCTGCATAGTTTCAAACTTAGGTGAAGTCAGCTTAATACTTGTGCTCATGTTTAAGTTCATATCAGGCAGTGGGTGGAAATGTTTGTGTGTATGATTGAGAATGGCGTAGTGATTGATGGTGGAAAAAGTAGACATGGATGGTGTAAATACCGCACAGTAGTCTGGTGCTATGTATAATCCTGAGGCCAATGTATGAGATGGTGGTATATCTGGACAGACTATGTAAACTGATGTGTTATGAGGGAAATAAAAAAACTGCGAGTGTCCAATGCGTTGATGGTGTACAAGTTTATCTGGAGCAAAAGTGAAGTTGCAATGATGATGAATATTGTTATTGCTGATGATAGCCATTTCACAAGGGACCGTATCAGTAGGCTGAAACGTGAAAATGTACGCAGGACAAAGATGAACAGCATGTAAGGATGTGCACTTTCGCTCAATCGTTGACTCACTTGCGAAAGTGACAGTGTCTCGTCTCTTGGAGACCATGATGAGTTCGGTGTCTGTGTTGATGTTGATGATGACTAAAGTGTTGTTGTTTCTATAGGGAAGGGTGTATTTGGTATACTGTGAACAGGTCTTCCGTGATGAATGGTACATGAACTATCACTGATGTTGGTGTTAGTGTTGCTTCCAAGTACGGGTAATATTGCATAAATTCCCTACTGCGGAACAATGGCTTCAATTTATGTTTATGTATGCCTTGACTAACTATCTGACGTAGCTCATGAACTGGGAGTAAGTCATTTGTGATCTTGCCATCACCAGCATTCGAAATTCCTTGCATAAGTGCCCGGAAATGATCTCTAGTGTTCTCTAATTGTAGTAGAATCGTGTCAATATGTTCTGTGATGATGGAGAAGTGCTGGAAAAGGGTAACGTTACCCTCCAAGTTATTTATTTTATCTATACTCTCGAGAGCTACGTTTTCTGCTTGTTTCAGATTTTTCACAATTGTTTTCATTGCCAAGTTCTGTTCTGTGATGAATTTATCTTGGTATGTTAGTACCTGAGCTATCTTATTAAATTTTTTGTTTATTTCTTTAAGGTCATCCTCTGTAGCCAATCCAAAGATGTTCCCAAGAATTGCGCCGCCCAGATCGAACAAACCGCGCTTTTGGCGAGTACGTGTGATGTTGTTCCTGTCGCTCAGCACCTCTGTTCCATAAGATGGGAGATCTTGGATCATGACGAGCATAGTTGACTTCGCCTGTTCTAGTTTCCATTTCGCTAACTTCACCATTTCATCCACTTCCTTGGTGATATGTGATTGTGAAACATAATTCCCTATCTTGAAGTCCAGAGTTCGCATCGGCGTCGCAAGTCTTTCTATATAAGTAGGTAAGTCATACAAGTAATCTAGACTTATTTCAGTACTCATGACGTCCTTGACGATTGTAGTCGTGGCCGTTGGAGCTATGAGGCATCCTTGTCGTACTATATGCTTGGGGTCTAGGTGCGCATATACCCTTACTATGTATAGGAGAATCCATAGCAGAAGTCCCTTCATCGTAACCTACCGAAAAAAAATCTATTAATTTCCTATAAAGCTGTGGTTGATGATAGTGATGATGTGCGTTACGGTTGGCTGTTATTTCATTTATAGAAGGAGTTTAAATCGATATTTAATTCTCGTAAATGATGTACTGTAGATTTCATTGGAATAGTTGCACCTATGTTCGATTGTTTGGTATATGACCTTAATTTCTTTTTGTAATCATTGTTGTGTTCTTGCTTGGTTTCTTGAGGTACGTTCACCTGTTCGGTTGTATCCGAGGCTGAATAATTATGTGATAATTCCCTTGAAACTCGTTTTAAATGGTCAATATGAACTTGTTTTTCCTCGCCACTTGAAAGTGACTTAATTAAAACTTTGTTTGCCTTTATGTTAATTACTCTGTATGGGCCCTCAAATTTAGGGGATAATTTATTGTCTCTCGTATGAATGACTCCGTAAACAATGTCTCCTAAGCTGATAGGTGAATCTTTTGCCTTTTTGTTAAATGCCTCCGTCATTTCTTCCTTGGACATCGTTAATTGTTTTTGCACTCTTTTGTGTATGTCCTGGAATTCACGTAAACGGAGTTTAGAGTAATCATCGTAATTGTATATAGGCATGCTGTCACCTTCTAGGAGCTCATATGGTAATTTTTTATCTGTGCCATATATAATGAAATGTGGTGTGTCACCAATGGATTTATTTATAGACCCATTAATGGAGGCCTCTACTCTGGGAATCCAATCATCCCAGCTTGCATAATTTTCACTGAGAATGTGTCGTAGCACATCTAATACCTTTTTATTTTGTCTCTCTACCAACCCATTCGATGCTGGGTGATAGGCCAAAACGTTAACCTTTTTAATGTTGTATTGTTTACATATTTCTTGTAAGATCTCAGAATTAAATTCTCCTCCATTATCACTTATTAATACCTTTGGGGTAGTAAAGCGACATATTACATTATCTGTTATTGCCTTTGCTACTGTCTCTGCTGTCTTATCTTTAATTGGAGCTAAAATGACATAACGGGAAAAATGATCCGTTGCTACGAATAAGTATAGGTTATTATTGTATGATAATGGCATCTTGAGTAAATCAACAGCGACAACGTCCCATGGTTGATGTGGTACTGGGTAATTACCCATCTGTGCAGGTGTGATTGGGTATCCTTTGTGTTTCGCACATGATTCGCATCTGTCTATATGATTGTGTATATCTCTTCGTAATGAAGGCCAGTAATATAATAGCTGGGCTTGGTTGAATGTCTTATCCTTTCCAGGGTGTCCTGCATGTGGGCTGTCGTGTATCATTCGTAATACTTGGGGTATCATGTCATTAGGTACTACCAACTGGTTAGTATTTCTTTGGCGTTTTGGTTGTTTAGAGTTAATTTTGTATAATGTATTATTGACCATTGTGAATTGTTCAAGTGGGACATGCAGTTTGGGTAATTGTATGTCATCTCCACTTTCTAACTTGTATATTACTTTTGACCATACTGGGTCAAGTCTTTGTGCCTTTGCGATATCCTCGTGGTTTGGGATATTTCCTTTGAGATCTAACGCCGCAACCTGAATTGTGTTCGGGTTCCTAGATAATGCGTCAGCTACTATATTCATTTTACCTTGTATATAATGTATTTGTACATTGTAGTTTTCAACTGTACATTTCCATCTTGCTCTCCTCCCAGAAAGGAGTTTTTCTTTAAACATACCCACCAGTGGTTTATGGTCGGTGAATAAGTGGATTTCGTAACCATATACCAAATCTCGAAACTTTTGTAATGCAAAAATCACTGCAAGTGCCTCTAAGTCTGTAGTGCTATAATTTTTCTCCGCACCTCTTGTTTGTCTGCTGGCAAATGCAATTGGTTGATTCTTTCCTCTTTTATCTTCCTGCATCAGTACAGCCCCTAATCCTTTAACTGATGCGTCTGTACAAATAAGAAATGATTTCGTGTAATCTGGATATGCTAAACAAGGTGCATTCGTTAGTTTAATTTTTAGATTGTTAAATGCCCTTTTTTGTTCTTCTTCCCATTGGAATACAGCATCTTTTTTGGGTAGTTGGAATAGAGGGAAGGCTATATGAGAGAACTGTGGTACGAAGGACCTATAGTACCCAGCCAGACCTAAAAATTGTCTAACTTCGTCAGTCGTAGTGGGTTCAGGAAAATCTCTCACTGCCTGTATTTTGTCATCAGTGGTGTGAATACCATCAGAACTTAATTTGTGGCCTAAGAAATTTATTTCCTTAAAGCAAAATTTGCATTTAGAAAGTTTAATTTTTAATCCAGCATCACTAAGCTTTTGTAAGAGTAAGTCTAATTTCCTGAGATGATCCTTAATATTCCTCGTTGCGATAATAATATCGTCAAGATAAACAAATATTCCTTGTCCTAAAATTCCGGACAATACGTAATTCATAAGACGCTGGAACGTACCGGGGGCTGTCCTCAGTCCCATTGGCATTCTTGTATATTGATAATGGCCTCTGTTTGTTGAAAAGGCAGTGTATTTACGTGACTCCTGAGATACCGGAATCTGATAGTATCCGTTTAGGAGATCGATGGTCGAGAATATATTATTCTCAGGACCAATATTCTGTAGCACATCACTTAGCAATGGCATGGGAAATCTGTCTGGGATTGTGTGATTATTTAGTTTACGGTAATCTACTACCGCACGCATTTCTCCATTTCTCTTGGGCACAAAGAAAAGGGGAGCGTTCCACGGAGAAACTGAAGGCTCAATAATTCCAAGCTTTAACATTTCATCGACATAC
This sequence comes from Coenobita brevimanus, assembly GCF_032717465.1. Taxonomy (NCBI): domain Eukaryota; kingdom Metazoa; phylum Arthropoda; class Malacostraca; order Decapoda; family Coenobitidae; genus Coenobita; species Coenobita brevimanus. Next base: position 12,421,479 of record NC_137068.1, on the reverse strand, counting down.
TGATTTGCAAGTGTACGTTGGGAGTGTGGTATGCGATAAGCTGGTACGAAAATTGGTGGTGTTTCTGGGTGCACATTAATCATGTGATTAATCAAGTTAGTACACCCTAATCGTTCTCCGGGCAAGGCTACGGTGTCCCTGTGTGTTTCCAGCAGGGTTAACAAATCATTTTCTTCGTCAAATTCACCTGAGTGAATTAAATTCTCTTTTATTCTTTCTCTATCCGTAGATTTTATCTCACTTGTTACTCCACCAATATTTATTTCCTTCACAGGGGCGAAACATTTTTCAATATTAACTATGCAAGTTCCCTTCTTCAACTGAACTTCCCCATTCATGTGATTAATAATGAATATCTGAGTTTGCCCTTCGTCGTTCGTATGACATAATGCGTTTTCTACTGACAATCCTTTTACTTTACATAATTCTTCTAAGACAAGAACAGTACTATTCCGTAATTTGCTCTTTATGGTAACCTTCATGTATGAATTAGGTGGTATAACCAAATCATTAGTGAGATGGGCTGGAAAAATTGATAAATCAGTACTGTTATCTGGGTCACTAATTCTGGAGGATGGGGTTGCTGGTGTAAGTGGAACTATACACTCATCTGTTTGTGTATGTTTGTTAAAGCCTTTAATATTACCAATTCTTTTTGGCTCTCTTCTACCAATCGGTGAGGGCTCTGAAAGTATTTCCTCTATAAATTCATTATCAAAGTCTATTCCATTCATTTGTGGAAGTATAGTTATGTTCTCAGTTCTCATGGATCTTAAGCCCAGTAACATATGAGCTTTAATTGCTAAGTTTTCAACGATATAGAACAATGCAGAGAATGGTCTTGTAGTTTCTGTGAAACTGAGATTTAATCTTATCATACCTTTTACTGTAATCTCTTGACCATCTACTGTGTTTAATTCTAAATCAGCTTCATCCAGAAAAGTTACTTTCTTTTTATTTTTAAGAATTCTATTTAGTTCTTCATGTGTTATTAAGTTCACTGGAGAGCCTGTATCTAAAAATAAGGAAACGTTTTGATCCTCACATACAGCTGGTATCAAGATACACTCATTTCCCAACATGCCTCCTATGTGAAGTTTAACCTTGTTTTTCTTTACGTTTGTTCGTTTTTTGTCATGACTTGGTCTTCCCCGGATTTGAACATAGACACAATTTTTTCTACTGTTTTGCAATCACTAGTCCAGTGCCCTTGGTATCTATGATGCCTACAGTAAGGACCAAACCCTTGTGTCTTTTGATTATCCTCTTTTGCCTTGATAAAGCATTCATACCTTGTGTGTCCTGGTTTTGCACAGTAATGACACAGAATGGACCTATCCCTTGACTGTGACCTACGAGGTGATTTCCCATAAAAAGTGTTGTTTATGGCGCGAGACCTGCTCGGGCTGCGCGAAACTTATGAAACTGCCTGTAGGAAGGCGTGTGGGAACGAGGTCTAGGCGTCTTTGTCTGTTTGGACTGCCTCATTTCAGGTCGCGATCGATTTTGTTCTCTGTTTGGGGTCGGTGTTGATGTTTTCACAGCTGATACTGTCTCAGGTACCCTGGATTCTACCAGAATGTGCATGTGTGTCGACCACACCTGCTTTACTGCACTGCATCTCTACCTCGTTCATTAAGTCTAGTAAGCACATTCCAGGGATGTACGCGATTGTTTTGGCGATCTTAAGGGTTCTATCAGGTAATTTACACAAGGCAGCTACATAACCAATGATGTCCACGACGAGGTCTGGGGACATCTTTCCATCATCTGTTATCCACTTAGAATTCTCCAGAGTAGCTAATAGGGTTCTCTTGATTGTGGAGACATCAGCAGTTATTTCACTGAGCACATGGTTTGTAGTGTGCTCCCTTACAAGATCTACAATTTTATGTAATTCTGGAATTATACCTGGCAAGAAGTTCATACCTCCAGAAAATTTCTTCAGAAATTCAGTTTTAAATTCATCATATGTCCTAGCACGATGTAGCTTATCGGAGCGCAATAAATTGCTTGCTGGACATCTTTCCTGGCTTATGCAAGATGAAAAAATAGCAATTTTCTCTTGTTCATCTAGTATGTGGCGCTTGATGAACATTTGTTCGCACTGACTGATTAATGAAATGACATCAATGCGATCCTTGTCTGTGCCAGAGAATTTTGGGGCAGTCTTATCCTCGTGATACACAAAAACGTGAGGTGTGGTTTTTAGATCAGCAGTATTTGTTTCTTGATTCATATTTAATGATTGCCCTGTTAATTCAACTTGTACGAGTTTATCGTTATGTGAGGGAATGGTAGAATATGTATGACCGGACCGGTGAACCCTGTTAAGTATATTGGCATACGTATTTAAGGCAGCTGCGAAGTCGATACTCTCAACGTCTGAAGGGGTTCCCACTCATCATCCGAAACTCCCGTATTTGTTTCCTTATCTATAACGTGTGGTGTGGGTTGTACAATGGGTGGGCTGTCTCTTAATTGTGAGTCTGATGTTGTGGCAATTTGTGTGTCATCTGGTATTAACGTGGGTGGTTGCGAAAATATTCCTGTCATTAAGATATGATGTTATGAAATACGCCTCTTGTTTATTTATGTCCTAGCAAACTAGATGATTAAATAAGTTGAATATAGCTAATTTTAGCACTGAGAAGAAATGAGCAAGTATAATTTTACCCACTTGATACAGATCGTAGAGGTGTGTCGATACAAAAGTCGATCTCGGAAGAAAATTGATTGAAGATCTCTTGATAATTCTAGTGGTGTGTTGATGGACGATATTACTCAGGAAACTCCATGGCCTGGTATTTGTAGTGGTTAACGGCTGTCCCAGGCAAACCTCAACATAGAACGTCGAATTTCCAACTTAACTGTGAAAATAAGTGAATATGAGTAGGAGCTATGTGAATAATGAGTAATGAGTAGTGGGTGAGAAGTGCCTGGTGTCAGTCACACGTTGCTTGGTATGGCAGACTCGCGTTGTGATGTCATCTCAGCACATGGTGACGTCGGCTTCCCACACTGGTAGCTGTGGTGAGTGAATGAGTAGCGATGAGTAACTTGAGTGAAGACGAGTGAGTAAGATGAGTTGTAAATCGTGTCTCACTCTTCGTTTGTTTGTTCCCTTTATTCTATGTGGAAGTTTTCTCTGTCCTTTTCTCTAGTGATTTATTCGTTGTGGGATGAAGACTGCCGCTACTTGTAGGTGCGTGTAGAAGATTATACAGACGACGTAGAGTTGTTAATTGTAGTTGATTGTAGATGGCTGTAGTTGATTGTAGATGGCTGTAGACTTTGTAGAACTGAAGCTAACCTTTGTAGTCTCGGTTGCTTTTGTAGAAATTTGCTTTAATTCGGAGACGATGTCCGCAGATTTGCTGGTTTGTCGTTAAGCTACTTGCAAGGCGTCGAGTGATCTCTTGACCTCTGCATCAGCGTAATGATCTGGGAGACGGAGGGGGCAGGAGCTGATATTGTTGGTTGTTGTCAATCTTGATATTTTGTAGGAATTTAATGTTGATTCGTAGACGAGGTTCGTATACGTTCGCTGCTACCAAATGTCATAAGACTTTGTAGTTACTTGTAGAGAAGTGTATTTTAGACTTGTGGTCGAGCGGCTTTTATATCTTGTAGTAGTTTCCACCAGATGTCATGTAGTGACGGGAGAGGTAAAGAATAGTATGGGACTATTTTTATTTGTCTTGGAAATATTAAACAGGTATAATAGTATAAGTCCTGGGTAGCTACCTCCCTGTCTCGCTATCTCTCTCTCTCTCTCTGTTCTAAAGCTAATCTCCGTCTCGACCTCTCTCTAGGGTCGCTTGTCTCCTTCTAAACTCTCTTTCCTCACATCTCGTGTAGTAGGGTGTGTGTGTCACGTATCTTCCTCATGGCAACAGAACTTTCTCACGAGAGGACTGCTGACAGCTAACTGAATCATCTCCTTACTGGCCGCTGTCGTCAGCTTTCCTCCGTGTAAGCGTTTAGCGCTGCTCGCTTCTCGCAAACACAACACCTTCTCATCATTTGACTTCCTGCTTCTATCTGTCTCTCTATCTATCTATTTATCTATCTATCTATTATGTAGTCCTATACAGGTGTACCTAGAGTTACGACTATTGGCCACGACACATAACAGCCAACTTTAACATTTGGCTGGGCGTAAGTCAAGATACGCCTGTTTGTCGAGTAAGGCAAACTGTTCTGCTAGTGCATGAGTTACGTCCGACTACAAAAAATTGCTATCTACATGCTTCCATATTATTTTTGTATTTAAAATGAGAAATCTGAACAAAAGACACTTTTCAGAAAACTGTGTGATTTCATAAGTCTTGTGTACCCTTTTTCACCAAATTATGAAAACAAAACAGTGAGAAAAAGTTTTCTTTTTTTCAGGTTAAATGGTAAATAATCCTTCAGAGACGATGGATGCCTTAGTGGAATGGGATGATCACACAAGAAACGTAGTTTCAACAGATGAACTTGAATGTGTAGGGGATGGAAAAACTTTTGAAAAGGGACAGAAAGTGAGAATACCTTTGTAAAATATGTGAAAATTATCGAAAAGGGGACACTCAGAAAAAACAAGAGATTGAGGAACTGTTCCGAAAACATAAAGCGGAGAAAGAAGCTGTGAGAAAGATTAAGGACAAAGAAAAAAATTATTCCAATCAAAATAAAACTGTGGCAGCATTTGACCTCCAGCAGGTTATTTACCTGCCACAAACAAAGGACAACCAGCTGTTTTACAAGAGGAGGCTGGCAAACTACAATCTTACTGTCTATGAACTGAAAAGTAGGGAGTGCCACTGTTTTACGTGGCATGAAGGTCAAGGAAAGAGAGGATCTTCCGAAATAGCCACATGTCTGAGATTCAACCTGGAAAATCTAAATACTGCTGGAATCAGAGAAGTAATCTTGTTTGCAGATGGATGTCCTTGGCAAAACAAGAATGCTGTCATCGCAGCTATGCTTTTACATTGTCTTCACACTGGACAACACTGAGCGGATCTCTCTCCTTTATTTTGAAGCCTACCACGGGCAAAACGAGGGAGATTCGGCACACAGTGCCATTAGGACTGCCATTGACAGTGCTGGGGATTTGTATGTGCCTTCTCAACTTATTCCAGTTTTCCGACTGGCAAGGAGAAAGAAGCCATACATAGTTCATACACTTCAAACCCCAGACTTCCTAGATTACAAAACACTGGCAACAGATCTTCGCATACTGTCCGTCTGAACTGATGATCAAGGAGGTTCTGTTGACTGGACAAAAATGCAACAGATAATGGTACAGAAAACTGAGAGGAACACAAACTTCTTCAAAACAAGTCACTTAGGAGAGCATTTCAAATCACTAACTTTAAAACAAAGACTTCAGGCAAAGCAACAGCCCTGCAAACTATATTCACATCCACCAAAGATAGGGAGAGAGAAGTATTATGATTTAGTGTCACTTTGTGAAGGTAATTTACCAGTGGTCAGGGTGTCTGATTATGTCAAGTTTTTCCAGTCTTTGCCCCACTGAAATACTTTCTCATACCAGCATCTTATTGCTATAAAGCGATAACAATAGTCTTTTTTGTTCTGTGTTTTTGTAAAAGGTCTTTCCAAATTATTATTTTCAAAGGAGGTCAGCATACCTTCAGTTTTCGTAACTTAGTATCAGAATACCAACATAATTAATTTTAGTTGTTTTTTACTTGAAATGTATTAAAAATACTGTATGGATGAATGTAAGTTATATTAAATTCTCGTGTGATGAATCAACTTGGTACCATTAAAGAAACCATGTTCGTTACGTGAAGTTGTTAAAGTGAGTGCTTTTTGCATTTTTTGTTCTTGTTTGGCTACAAAAAATACACTGTCACTTTGTGAAGGTAACTTACCAGTGGGCAGGATGTCTGATTATGTCAAGTTTTTCCAGTCCTTGCCCCACAGATTTTTTATTTTTTTTTTAATACCAGCATCTTATTCCTATAAAGTGATAACAATTAACAATGATCTATTTTGTTCTCTGTGTTCAAAGAAGGTCTTTGTATATTAATACTTTCAAAGGCAGGTCAGCATACGTACAATTTATGTAACTGATTACTGGAATACCAACATGATAAATTTAGTTGTTTTTTTACTTGAAAGGTATTGAAAAGACTGTATGGGTGACAAAGTTATATTAAATTCTCACTGAAGCTTACAGAATTATATAATTTGTTATAAGTCAACTTGGTACTATTAAAGGTACCATTTACGTTACATTGTCAATAATGTGATTGAATTTTGCATCAATTTTCTTTCTTGGTTACAAAAGTTCACTGTGATTATTTAATGATTGTGCATTAAATACACCTGTATGGAAGTAATACAGCTAGTGGAAGATTTAGGGATACACTTTATATTCAGTAAAAAGTTCCGAGTTAATTTTTCGAATCATGCTGTTTTTTTTTACAACCTTACCTTTGGGCGTAAGTCACTGATTACCTGCTGTAAAGTATCTTTAATAATAAGACAAACAAGCGTATCTATGGCGTAACTGAAGGTTTCCACTACGGAGAAACTCTCTCTTACAAGACGAACGGGCGTATCTATTTTAAGCCCCCTAAAACCCCTTAAAACTTCATAACATAATTGATTGTAAGGGGGAAAAAACTGCAACATTTCTGCTAGCAAAATATATTAAGAGTACCAGGATATCTTTAAAACTACAACAGCAATGAAACAAATCATTTTAGAAAAAAACTTTGATCCGCTCTCCTGTAAAATCGTTAAAATCGAGTTACGTCACTACGTCTCGATAGCGTAGAAATTTTCCATGTTATTTATGTGCATCTTTTTCTGGATACCGGCACGTAGTTTTATTTACACAGTTCAATGGGGATAGATATTCTTTTCACTACTTTCTCTCTCTCTCTCTCTCTCTCTCTCTCTCTCTCATTAAATATTCCATGTCCGCAGCGTGCACTTCGTCAGCCTATTAAGAAGGGAAACTGGCTTTTTTAACAACTTAGAAATCCTCGTTGTCATCTTTCTCCTTCCCCCTCCTCTTCTGTTTTCCTCCTCCTCCTCCTCTTCCTCTTCTGTTTTCCTCCTCCTCCTCCTTTTCCTTCCTCTACTCTCCCTCCCTCTTTTTCTTTCCTTCTCAATCTTCCTCCTCCCCCTCCAAGGTTACATTTTTAGTGTATCTGACTGCTATGTTTTCCCATATTATTCATCATTATCTAAACTTTATTTTTGACATCTTCATCATCATTATAATAATCATGTCATCATTATAATCATTTTAATCACTATCCGTCACTCTGTCCCTATTTTCTCCGCTAAGGTTGAGGTGAGGTTAGATCCAGGAAAAAATAAAGAGGGACAACGAAGAATGTATATCAAAACACACACACACACACACACACACACACACACACACAAAGGGGACTCTCCTACGCTACGAAATCATCAGGCGGTAGTAAGAATTAAGTACTGTATATAATTCGTAATCGTGATAAAACAATGTATCAGGATATATCACTCACATCTCTCTCTCTCTCTCTCTCTAACATTCGTAACCTATATTTTTCCTGAATGAGTGATGTTCTGCCACTATGCCAGTCTGCTAAGTGAATGTAGGAGGCGTGTGTGGAATATAATATTACATCCTCAATGCTTCACTGATGAGCCCTTGAGTATTTTGACAGCCAACATTACAAACAAGAATGTGTGTGTGTGTGTGTGTGTGTGTGTGTGTGTGTGTGTGTGTGTGTGTGTGTGTGTGTGTGTGTGTGTGTGTGTGTGTGTGTGTGTGTGTGTGTGTGTGTGTGTGTGTGTGTGTGTGTGTGTGTGTGTGTGTGTGTGGTCATTCTCGTCTTAGTCCAAACTAGTAGCCTCGCTCCAGGTCCCTATGCTGCTGATGGACTAATGATGGACTGGACAACACAAACAGATAGATATATAATTTTTATATTGATATATTTTTCTTCATTACAGACAATTGTGTAAAAGATACTGATATATAAAGAGAAAACGTAAACGAGGGATAGTGAAGAAATTGCAACCGGGTGATAGTAAGTGGGGATCGCAGTTGTGTGTCTGGGAATGTTGAGAATCCTGTGATAAAGGAGGCAGTGTGGAGGAAATGTGTGGAGGAATGAGAGAGAGAGAGAGAGAGAGAGAGAGAGAGAGAGACTGACAAATGTACAAAGATTGTGTGTGTGTGTGTGTGTGTGTGTGTGTGTGTGTGTGTGTGTGTGTGTGTGTGTGTGTGTGTGTGTGTGTGTGTGTGTGTTTACATACGGGGAGGAACTTTACGTAAACACTTAACTCACAATACGCAGCAGCAAAAGTAACACGGAATGTAAGGGACGAGGGGAGACGCGGAGGGGTTGAGGAAGGGAGACGCGGAGGGGTTGAGGAGGGGATGGGGAAATAAGGGAGACAGGGAAGTTGAAGGCTGAGAGATAAAGAGGATGAGGATGTGAGACGAAGTTATATTTCAGTATATTTTACAATTCCAAGAAATTTTTACCGAGTCACTGGTCACTGGACAGAGTTGGCAGTGTTTTGGGGGAACAAGGCCTGGGTCTTGATACGGTTATGGTCGGTGTTTGTGGATCAAGCCTACCAGCCCGGGAATCGAACCCGGCACAGTGCAGCCACCAGCACAGCTGTTATCAAAATGAGGTATCCTTCGGCTGTGATCCCCGCCACTGTTGAGGCAGCACAGGGATTCTATGCCGCCTCCACAGTCACTGTTTGGGGTCAAAATGCCAACCAACGATTCTTAGGTCATCTGGCATCGCAGGCCCAGTCGCCTCTGGCGGCGTTCTTAGAAAGTTCACAAACCATAAACATGAACTGTAAAGAAATGGTTACCAAATGATGACGGTGAAACAGATTGTGTTTGTATCAGTCCTGACCATGTTACCGCTGGAGGTGGTTATACCATGTACACTATGACTACGAACACACACACACACACACACACACACACACACACACACACACACACACACACACAGTTCACCGGTAAGGTAGTCATCTGGTCATTTAATATTTTAAATTAATTTAGGCATTAACTTTTGTTCCCTTGGATGCTTCCTTTACTATTTAGCACAAGACATACAGTATTGGCTTTATAATCTAGACACTGTTACTGCACTCTACCAGCAGTTGTGTCTCAAGAACAATGACAACCAAAATTTACCCCCCCCCCAACAATATCCTGGGTGTGCTCCTGCCAACACAAACACATAAATCACCGTAATGGCGCTCTAAGCGCTAATGCTTTTTCCGGTTCACTAACTTACCTGTCAGGTTAATTAGCTGGGTTAATTATGGGATTCACCCTACTGAGAGAGAGAGAGAGAGAGAGAGAGAGAGAGAGAGAGAGAGAGAGAGAGAGAGAGAGAGAGAGAGAGAGGGGAGACATAAAACAACGGGAATGAAGAGAGAAAACAGGAAGAGTGAGAGGTGAGAGAATATGTGGCAATAATTGCAGGTGGTACTGTGTTAAAGTGAGTCTAGCTTCATCAGTGCCCTTGTACAAACATTTAATAATGATGAGGGAAGAAGAGGCGGTGGAAAAGTACTCTCTCTCTCTCTCTCTCTCTCTGCACAGCTGGTACCGTCTTAATGCGAGTCTGGCTTCATCACTGCTCTTGGAAAAACACTTCATAATGGTGAGGTAAGTACAGGTGGGTTGTAAAGGGGGCAGTTGGAGGAGGAGGAGGAGGAGGAGGAGGAGGAGGAGGAGGAGGAGGAGTAGAGAGAGAGAGAGAGAGAGAGAGGGGGGGGGGGAAGGAATGACACGGGAGTGGGAGACAGTAAGTGGTACTGTGGAGTGGAAGAAATGAGTGACAGTGGTAGAGGGAGGGGAAGTAGGGTGTAGTGGAAGAGGTCTGAAGATTACCGAGAGGCCAGAAGAGATCACGTGGGGAAAGGCACACCACAAAGTAGCAAAGAGGTAAATGAAGTGTAAAATGAAAAGTACGAGTGAGAGAAAAATTAAGGAGGTTACAGCTAGGAAGGAAAGAGAGAAAGTGAAATAGGGAAAGGAAGGAAAGATGATAGACAAAGGGAGAGGGAGACTAAATATTTTAAGCATGACAGAAAAGAAAAGAAGTAAATGTATGAGTAAAAGAAAGAGGACGCCAAGTATAGAGGTGAGGCGGCAAGGACTGATGGAGGGATGAAAGGGGGAGGCAGGGGAGAGGATGAGGTGTAACGTCTATGGAAGGGGTAGGTGAGGTGGTGGGGGCTGGGGGTGAGGGGGTAGAGGTGGGTAAAGGCAGAGCACAAAGCAGACAGGACACAATACCCGGTGACACCTTTACTGCAGGCTTGGGTCACACACCACACCAACGATATATTAGGAAGTAATTCACACACTCAGCAGAAGGCGGATGGTTAGGAAAAGGTGAAGGGGGGGGAGGGCAAGTAGGTTTGGGAGAGACAACGATAGGGGTGCATGGTGAAGGTAGGTGAACATTGGAGGGAGTACGGCTGGGGAAGAGCATTTAAGGGTTAAAGTACGTATAGGGGTGACTAAGGATATATCACCATAGTTACCATCATCATTCAAACTCTGATTCCCAACAAAGATATGACTAACAAAAAAAAAAAATAAAAAGCACACACGCACAAAACGCCAATCACACACCCACCCCCACATCCCCCCACCCCCACACACCAAAGTGACCTCACAATCACTAACACCTTAACTGCTAAAGTTTCCCCACCATCACACCACAGCCAATGCGTCGCCCAACGCACAGTCTATAAGAGCACCGTGACCTGTAACACAACCCTCTTGGCACAATGGGCAAAAATTCTCAAGAAAAATTGTCTTTTGCGGTGGCAATTAATGAGTACTTAAGAAATTTAGAGGCTAACTATCTTCATTAATAAGACAGTAACGGCATGCAGCCCACACCACAATTGGCAGATGAGAGAGAGAGAGAGAGAGAGAGAGAAATGAAGTTGAGTGAAAGGGTGAGATTGAGAAGCAGTGAGAGGGGAAAATGAAAAGTGTGAAAAACAGGAAGAAAAGTGAGATAGGATAGAAATGAGTATGGAGGGAAAGATTGTGAGGAGAGAAGCAAGAGGTGTGAAAAGTGAAGAAAGGGGAAGGAACAAGAAAGAGGGAAAAACTGACTGAGGCAAGAAAAGACAAAAGTGTGAGGAGGCAGACAACTGCGACTCAATTGAAACCACTTTCTCGCTCACAAAGAGATTAAAAAAAAGTGTTGAAAGTAGTTTTTTATAACAGCTTCCCCTTCTACACCATTCACCACTCATACGGGAACTCCCTACGATGATTTTTAAACCTGTTTATTTTTTTTTATTTTTTACTACTTACAGGCAAACACAGGATATGCAGTTTTGTGTGTTTTGTATGAGTTACATAAACATCTTCCAACATGATTTTCTCTGGAAATGAGCAATAACAGATATACAGGCGCTGACACGCACAAGAGGGGGGTGGGGGGATTGGCAAAACGGCAGATCGGATATGTAAACCGACAATGAACTTTAAAACAGCTCTTCTTATCAATAAGATATTTGTTTTATTTCCCTCCAAAATTCCTTGAAGTGGGGTCTGGGGGCCGAAGCCTCCCAGGTAGTTAGGCTGAAAGAGGCGAGGTTCGATATGGTCTGGTTAGATGCGGTTAAGATTATACCTTAAAATCGCTGGCTTAGTTGTCTCGTTTTCATTCCGTGCGGTCTGGTTTGCTTACATGATACTATATTACTGTTTGGGGGTCTGGGGGATGAAGCACTACAGTCAGAATAAATGTGGTTAAGTCTGCATAAAACAAAGCTTTTCTGATGTCCCTCTCTGACTGCTACAATTGTCATTTTCCAGTGGAAACGTTTGTTATGCCTACAGTTACACCACAACACCCCCACATTACCACGGCAACCACTGTCCATTGGAGTGGGGTGGAGGGGCAGGAACAACTGGGTAACGAGCCATTTCCGTAAGAAGTGAGGGACTAAATAAAATTAAGCAGAGAACTGACTCCTTTTTGCTATTATGACAACGTTTTTGTCTTAACTACTTCCACACGATCTTATTCAGCATGAGAGAGATCTTTCAACTCTACGGGATGGATATCCTTCGTTTATCCTTCAGTAACAGAAGTATGATATAAAATC
>NC_137068.1:12361838-12404338 GCF_032717465.1 Coenobita brevimanus | reverse complement strand
TTCCCCCGCCGTTCACTTTTTTTCGTCTTCAGCACCCAACTGTCATCCTCCATCATCTCCACATGCCCAAATCATTTCAGTCTACCCCTCCTCATCACAACACCAACACACTCACAGTCCCATTCTTCCTCTCAACTCTTCAATCGCAATCCTAGCCCCGACCCCCTCAGGCCTCGCATTCACGGACGAACTACACATCCATCTGACCCTTATCATTTCTGTACGTTTAAGCCTACGAACTTCCTTTACTGCCCAGGTCTCACTACCATACAGCATTACACACCTAACACATGCCGCACACAAAGATCCCTTAGTATGGAGAAAGAATCCACAGAGTTAGGAGAGACAATAGCTCCCTGAACTTCCTCCATTAAATTAAAGATGAATATAGTGTACATAAGAAACAGGAAGTGAATCAAAGAAGAGAAGACTGAAACAGAAGACAGAGGAGAGATGGAAAACAATAAATAATAAGAGAGGAGAAGAGAAAGAAGTGAGAGATGAAAAAAGGAAAGGAGACTAATGTACTGAAGAACAGTGAAAGAGGGGGACTAGAATGAACGTATGGAAGAAGTGTAGAGGGAAGGAGAGAATAAAAGGGATCACAGAGAAAAATGGATTAAAATGAGATAGAGAGAGAATAAAATCTGAACAAAAAAGAAAACTACAGAAGAAAGGAGAAATGAAACACAGGAAACTGCTGATAGAAGAGAGGATCTGGGGAGAAAGACATGAGCAGAGAGAGAAATAAGGGAATGGAGAGAGGAGTGCAAAGACAGGAAAATGATATATCGAGATATGAAAAAGATCAATACAGAAAAGAACAGGATACTCAACATGGCAATCACAGTGAAGAGAGAGGAGACATGAAACAGAGCGAAATGAGTGGAAGAAATGAATGAACAGTGAAATGCAGTCTAGACAGAAGGAAAAGAGAATGAAAAGGAGACAAGTGAAAGGGTATGAGGAATGGAAGAAAAGAATATCGAAAAGGAGAGGAAAAATGGAAAAGAAGTTTTAACTAAAACTTTAATTTGGGTTTAATTAATAAATGATCAATTTTATTTTTTGTAATTTCCATTATGATTCCGTATGTCATGATAGCTGTGCTGGGTGAGTTATTTATTTATTATTATTATTATTTTTTTTTTTGGGGGGGGGAAGAAGGAAGAAAATGGTAGCAGATGGAAGAGGTGAAAAAGTAAGAAGAAAGCGACAAATGAGAGGTAAATAGCGAGGATGTTTGACTGACTTGGAAGACAAGGATATGAATGAAAGAGAAAAAAAAAAAGAGAGAAGAGAGTGAGAGAGGGATGAGAGGGAGGTCATCTGGTTGGCATGCAAGGAATTTCCCTGTCCTTCCCCATCCCTTCCTCGTCCTTCCTTTTTCTTCTCAGCGTCGTCCCCTCCTCTTCCTTTCCATTCCATTCATTCATCCTCATCGTCTAAGACTCAACCAACAGAGGGACATGTAATGGGTGGTGAAGGGGAGAGGAACAAACCATTACTTCTTGCACCCATTACTGGACACACATATTGCTGTGTTAATGGGGGAGGCAAGGCACAACGATATGTACACACACACACACACACACACACACACACACACACACACACACACACACACACACACACTTTCCTCGTTCGCACTTCGCCAGCTTGGAAAGGGTTAATTGTGGTTACCACTCTCCCCCCGGGGAGAATATCTTGTCCTGTGGACCTACACGGACTGATACAGATAACCCATTATTAAATGCATAATTATCCAGAGCCAAATAACAATAATAAAGTCGATTATACACTGGATGGTATTTAAGGCGGCACAGGTGGTTTGGCAGCACCAGTTCCTTAGAGATTTATTTTGTATATCACATCTAAGAGCGGGGGGGGGGGGGACCCAAAGCCTGGGTCTAAGAGATGCTCAAGTATAAACCGGTAAGGAAGGGTACAACGGTAACTATTTTCTGTTACTTATACAGCTGTGTTATTGAAATAGTTTACATCAATAATACAAGAAGATACTGAGGTGTGCTGTGCAGAATAAATCGCCAAGATGGAGGTGTGCCTCCTGTTACTTAGAATCTGGCACATAACCCACCCTCACCACATTACAGTTACCTACCGCAAATATACGATTAATTCCTGCCTATCAGATCAATTATACCCTTATCAACCCAGCCACACCAGCCATCGTTATCTATGACCTCATTACCCTAACAACTCCACCACCACCACTACTCTCCACCTTACATTTGAGCTAAGAGGACATAAGACTCAATCGGTAGAGAGGTGGCCTGCGTTCTACCGGACACAAGTTCAAATCCCCGCTGGGGCAGGGAACAATTTAAGGATTTGAATTTCATATAAAGCAGACTTGACTGATCTACCAGCAGACCCGCCGACATGTCGTAAAAATACCCCGTTAATACCAATACACCAGTCCTGTATGAGACAGCCCTAGCATGTGTTCAGTATGGACGGTGGGTGTTAGCGCCGAAGTGGTGACATGTAGAGGTGTATGATATGTGGGAGGACTTCTGGGCCTGGGGAGCAGGCTGCCTATGCCCAGAGTTGAACACATAATAAAAAAATCATCTGCCTACATTATCACCCTTCGGAGATGCTGAAATGGTGGGTAAGAGGAAGGAAGGAAAGAAGGAAGGATGTGTGAGAGAGGGAGCGAAGGGAATGGAATGGAGAAGGGAAAGGATGGGAAAGGAAGAAAATAGAAGAGGATAAGGGAAGAGAACAAAAGACAAGAAAAAGAAAAGAAAAGAAAGGGAAGAGAACTGAAGAAATGGAGAGAAAAGAGGTGACAGTAAGGAGAACATTGCGTCGCTCAATCTCATTGGTGGGAGTTAGAGTTGGGACGACGATGACGACGACGACGATGACGACGACGACGACGATGATGATGATGATGATGATGATGATGATGATGATGATGAAGATGGTGATGATGAAGATGTGGAAACTGTTTGAAATGAGCTAATTTTGTCATGTCTCAAAGGTTTTCATTTTTTCCTTACCATCAAACCACCGCTTTAATCCAGTAAAAATTTGTTCAGTATATTCTTGCAACTCTACTAACCTTAATGGTATGGAGAGTGAGCAACACTACAACACACAAAAAAAAGATAAAAAAAAAAAAAAGGTTGAAAATCTAATTAAAAAAAAAACTCGGGCGAAATGCAAGATAGATTACGAAGTAACCATATTCTTGTCCAAAGTATGATGACACGAGAGAGAGAGAGAGAGAGAGAGAGAGAGAGAGAGAGAGAGAGAGAGAATCACGCATAATACAAGGAAAATCACAAGAGGACAGGATTTCTCCCCTGAGTAATATGACACCACGGGTGAGAAAGGATGCATAAAGGGGAAGTGAAGAGGCGAGTGAAGAGAAAAAGACTGGGAGGGAGGAAAAAACGGGAGGAAAGTTGAGAAGAATGATTGTGAGGAAGGGAAACCGGGACGAAAGGAGAGAAGAATGAGTGAGAGAGACATGACAGAATACGATGGGAGGAGTGACAAAATAGGGAGAGGGGTTTTGTGGAGAAAAGCGGCGATTGGGGGAGAGAAAGATGGAGATGATTTTGGTGGCGAGGGAGGAAACGAGAGTGCAAGGTGGAAGAGTGAGAATGGAGGGAGCTGCGGGAAAGTGTAAAAAAAAAAGAAGAAAAGACAATTTAGAACGAAAGGAGATGACTACGGCAGACAAACAAAGAGAGTATAGAGGTAGAGAAAAAGAGAGAGATGGGAGAGACGATGCGAGGGGGAGGGGTACGTGAAGAGGAAAGAACAGAGAAAATGAGTACAAAGGAGGAGAAGACAGACACAGACAGAGAGGTTAAGTTTTAGTCACAATTCATCAGCGCAAATGAGCAACACACACACACACACACACACACACACGAGCAGTATGCGTAGTAAAGGTACATACGAGTAAAACTTACACAGCAATCACTCTTTCCATACATCAGTCTGCACTTCTGAATATACTGTACATATTTTGAAGTGGGAAATTGTACCTAGGAATATCTGCATTACTATGCATGGGCGTGTATGTTCCTAATTATACTGTATGTGTTTTGGAGTAACATTCTCTCTCTCTCTCTCATTTACATATCAATCTTATATTCCATACATCAAGCCTACCAACATATCTAGACATATAAAGATCAATGTGAATATACTTACATACTGTATAAACTGCTGTATACGTGGATGTGTAAGAATGTACAGAAGCCTAAAACATCCTTCTGGTATATACGATCATACAGATTAAATTACACCAAATTCCTCTTCTGTCTTCTTCGTGGTCTGTCTTAAACCCAAGTACGTCAAATCACCTTGCACGTGAACGGCACGAAGATTTTATTTTCATGGTGAAAAGATAAAAGAGCTTTTTCCACGGGAAACACCAACCAAAAATTCTCAAGCTGAAAGAAAAGGTCGATTTAACTAATGGCCAATCAACGAGAGCGCGCGCAAGCACACACACACAAACACACACACACACACACACACACACACACACACACACACACACACACACACTCTCTCTCTCTCTCTCTGCAAACACACACACACACACACACACACACACACACACTCTCTCTCTCTCTCTCTCTCTCTCTCTCTGCAAACGCACACACACACACACACACACACACACACACGAGCAGTATGCGTAGTAAAGGTACATACGAGTAAAATATACATAGCAATCACTCTTTCCATACATCAGTCTACACTTCTGAATATACATATTTTGAGGTGGGAATTTGTACCTAGGAATATCTGCATTACTATGCATGGGTGTGTATGTTCCTAATTATACTGTATGTGTTTGGAGTAACATTCACTCTCTCTCTCTCTCTGTCTCTCTCTCATATCAATCTTACATTCCATACATCAAGCCTACCAACATATCTAAACATACAAAGATCAATGTGAATATACTTACATATAAACTGCTGTATACGTGGATGTGTAAGAATGAATATAAGCCTAAAACATCCTTCTGGTATATAAGAACATATTGATTAAATTACACCAAATTCCTCTTCTGTCTTCTTCGTGGTCTGTCTTAAACCCAAGTACGTCAAATCACCTTCCATGTGATCGGCAAGAAGATTTTACTTTCATGGTGAAAAGATAAAAGAGCTTTTTCCACGGGAAACACCAACCAAAAATTCTCAAGCTGAAAGAAAAGGTCGATTTAACTAATGGCCAATCAACGAGAGCGCGCGCAAGCACACACACACACACACACACACACACACACACACACACACACACACACACTCTCTCTCTCTCTCTCTCTCTGCACACACACACACACACACTCTCTCTCCCAAGTCAACACAATACCGGTACACTGTCAACCCCCGGCCTGGGTGCCAACGTAAACAAAACACGTCTGAACTTGTTTGTGTCCTGTTTGAGGCAAATGGATTGGCCTTTCACTGTGTATTACAGATTATCACGAATTTTGAGGAATTGCTCTCTCTCTCTCTCTCTCTCTCTCTCTCTCTCTCTCTCTCTCTCTCTCTCTCTCTTTTACGTGAATGCCAAACTCGCAGCATAATAGATTGCCCGTTCATTGTACATTAGATATTTTCCACACATCACAAAGACTGTATGCACTCTTCAGTGTCCTTACTCTGATTCACTCACAGTAGCTGGCGATGCAGAGGAATGAAGATATACGTGGGAAGAGAGAGGAAGAATATAGGTAGATACATCAAGACAACATAAAATGGAGATATACTAGATAGACTGTTAAACCAATGACTAAAAAAGATTCAGATACAGATAGCTAACTAGACAGACAGACAGACAGGCTCGCGCGCGCACGTACGCACACGCACGCGCGCGCGCACACACACACACACACACACACACACACACACACACACAGTCATGGTATGAAAAATTGTGCATCGATGGAATGAAAGGGAAAAAAATGGATCCATGGATGTTTAATGGCAGTGTTCGGAGCACACACAAAAAGGGCAATAGGTCAGTGATATTGGGAAGGAGAGAGAGAGAGAGAGAGAGGGGGGGGGAACTGTGAAGGTGAAACACTGTACTGATCGTGTGGAAGACTGATGGGTATTTTTGGTGGCTGATGTAACTTTCTGAAGACTATAGAAAAAATTGAGTGGTAAATTTTTATACCCGCGTGAGATGGCAGGCCAGAAATCTGACAAATGAATATTTTTAGGCATTAAAGCCAAGTCTTTCTGGTGTGGAAAATTAGTCTGGGATGTATTTGTACTATTTCGTGAGTTAGCGGCTGATTCTCTCACTCACTCACTCTCTCTCTCTCTCTCTCTCTCTCTCTTTCTCTCTCTCTCTCTCTCTCTCAATCCGACAACTGATATATTGTCCGTAATTTCGCTTTTGCTGTCTGGGTTTGCCAATTGCAGTAGCCTCGGACCCACCCAGCTTGCTCTCTATCGCTCTGTTTTGCATTAATTTATCATTCTTTTTCATATTATCTCTCTCTTATTCCTTAGTTCTCTCTTTAGATTTTTTTTTTTTGAAGTATTTTTTGCTCATTTGCGAAATGGGTTTTTGTTCTTTTTCTCCCATGTTCTATTCCTCTGCATCTTTCTTTTATCTTTATCTTTCGCTGTGTTTTCGCTTTTCTTAGTATGTAACTAATCCTCAGTCTTTCTTTTTTGCACTATGATGTTCCTCTTCCCAGTGTCTTATTTGGTTCTGTTATACTTCGTCTGTGTTTTTCTCTCCTTTGATCTGTATCTCTCTCTCTCTTTCTCATCAACACTTACACGGTTTCACATACACAGTTATTCATTCGGTCTTAGTTTTGCTGCTGAACAATCTCGGAAAGTGTATACCATCGTCAACACCAATAAAATTTTTCGTGCATCCAAATTGGGATACACCGTAATGTGTAATCAACTCTTTCCTGACCAGCTGCCCACTAGATTTAATTAACATCCAGTAACATATTTTTATATCTTGTACAAACGGATGTACACGAATGAATACATAACCTCTGTCCAGCTTCGTTGGCGAAGGTAGGAATAGAAACATTTCATTAATGCATTATTTTCACCTTTACTGATAACAAAATTACAGGAAATTTTCCAAAAATGAGCTGAGGTGAATGAAGCAATATGAGGCGTTACGATGATCACTGGTATGGTTGAAGGGGCCAGGCTCTATCTTGTGTTCCGTACCATTGAGTGTTTGACAAGTGAACCATCTTTTACGCAACCATCACTCACTTTTACTCTGTCACTCTTCTCGCTCTTGAGGAATTGGATGCCATTGTTCAGCTTCTCTCTCTCTCTCTCTCTCTCTCTCACACACACACACACACACACACACACACACACACACACACACACACACACACACACACACACACACACGTCACCCTTCACCCTTTTCACTGTCTCCCCCAATCATACAAGCGATGACAATCTCTCTCTCTCTCTCTCTCTCTCTCTCTCTCTCTCTCTCTCTCTCTCTCTCTCTCTCTCTTCTTCTTCTTCTTCTTCTTCTTCTTCTTCTTCCTCCTCCTCTTTTACCTCACTTTCCATTTCTTCTCTATTCCTCATTCACTTACATCTCCTCACGGTCTTTTTTCTCCCGTTTCTGCATTTGTACCGACGTATGGTTTTCTTTACTAACACTTTCTCCCTCCTCTTTCTTCACCTCCTCATTTTCTCCTCTTCTCTCCTCATTTCTTCTCCTCAGTTTCTCTTTGCTTCTCCTCACCACCTCCTCTTTCTCTCGCCCCTGCAATTCTATATTCTCTTTACTTTCTTATCTTCTCAGCTCACTTCTTTGGTTTCTTCACCTCTCCTCACCTCGTCTCCTCTCCCCAATTCCATATTCTCTTCCTTCATCATATCTCCACATCTATTTATGTTTTTCTGTGACCTTTTTTTGTTTGAATAAAATAATCTAATAATAGTTAGGCCTGACCACCACGTACCATAAGGTCTGTGTGATGTATACTATCTGTGTAATTATGGAATTTTCTCTCTCTCTCTCTCTCTCTCTCTCTCTCTCTCTCTCTCTCTCTCTCTCACACACACACACACACACACACCAAGCGTCTTTTTTCTACTAAGTCTCTTCCCTCCCCCCTCTGCCCCTTCCCCAGCAGACGAAGCCACTGCCAGACACAATCACATCATCACACATGCACCACCACTACACTGCCACCCTCAGTGTACACCACCACCACCTTACTATACCTGATGCACCCACTACTACACCCATCACGTGTGTGTGTGTGTGTGTGTGTGTGTGTGTGTGTGTGTGTGTGTACATAACCACACCATCACACTTGCACCACCACTACACTGCCACCCTCAGTGTACACCACCACCACCTTACTATACCTGATGCACCCACTACTACACCCATCACGTGTGTGTGTGTGTGTGTGTGTGTGTGTGTGTGTGTGTGTGTGTGTGTGTGTGTGTGTGTGTGTGTGTGCGTGTGTACATAACCACACCATCACACTTGCACCATCACTACACTGCCACCCTCAGTGTACACCACCACCACCTTACTATACTTGATACACCCACTACTACACCCATCACGTGTGTGTGTGTGTGTGTGTGTGTGTGTGTACACAACCACATCATCACACTGGCACCACCACTACACTGCCACCCTCAGTGTACACCACCACCACCTTACTGTACCTGATACACCCACTACTACACCCATCACGCTTGTGTGTGTGTGTGTGTGTGTGTGTGTGTGTGTGTGTGTGTGTGTGTGTGTGTGTGTGTGAGAGAGAGAGAGAGAGAGAGAGAGAGAGAGAGAGAGAGAGAACCTAGAATAAAAAAAAAATATATCAAAAACAAAAAAGAAAAACAATGTAAATTATTCTCCTCACGAACAAGTTTTTCCCCCACTGTAACAATTCATAGTTCTCTTACTGCTGCTGCTCAGACTCCTGGCTATTGTTGGCAATAGTTCCCATTTTTTATACCGTGTCTAAAACAAAAATGAAATTTCATTAACTGTCTCTAAAATTTATTCTCTGACTGGGTGGCGTTTGTGTATAAGAGTCCGAATATAATCACCATAAAATATCATCCAGGACACAATATCATCCAGGGCACATAATCCAGGACACATATCATCCAAGACATATATAATCCAGGACACACATATCATCCAGGACAAACATAATATAATCCAGAACACACATCATCATCCTAAGGACAAATATATCTTTCAGGACACATTACCCAGGACACATACATCATCCAGGACACATATAATATCATCCGGAGCACATATAATATCAGCTAGGACACATTATCACCCAGGACACATACCGTATATCCAGGACACTTATATCATCTAGGACACATACAATATCATCCAGGACACATATAATATCAGCTAGGAAACATATATTATCACCTAGGACACATACTGTATATCCAGGACACTTATATCATCTAGGACACATACAATATCATCCAGGACACATATAATATCACCTAAGACATACAATATCATCCAGGACACACATAATATCACCTAAGACATACAGTATCATCCATGACACATATAGTATCACCTAAGACATACAATATCATCCAGGACACACACAATATCACCTAAGACATACAGTATCATCCAAGACACCATCTTGAAGGTCTGAATAAGCAAAATTTGCAAAAAAATAATACTCAGAAGTTAAACTAAATAAAATACGTTTGTTAATAAAATGCTTTGTGCCAAGCAAGACAATGTTGCCATTCTTTACACTAGACTCTGCTTAGAGATTATGTATAAAACAGCCTGGAGCAAAAAGAGTATACCCTAACCACACACACACACATACACACACACACACACACACACACACACTATCTATCTATCTATATATATATATATATATATATATATATATATATATATATATATATATATATATATATATATATATATATATATATATATATATATATATATATATATATATATATATATATATAATTTTGTGTGTGGTAGGTGGGAGCGCTCACCATCCACTTACTCAATGTAGTGCTGCTCTCGGGTGTCTGCCCTGTCCTCTCCTCCATCCTTCTTTCCTTCCATCTTCTTCTTTCTTTCCTTCATTCTTTCCTCGTCCTTCTGCCTACGAGTGACTTTACACTCCCTCTTCTGTCTTTCATTCCTTCATTCTTTCCTCTTCCTTCTGCCTGTGGGTGACTACAATGAGTGACAAGCCAAATGGTTTCCTGTACACCAGGAAACCATTTACTACGCTGGGTGGTAACCATATAACCAAATTTTGGCGCCTGGTGGTTTAGTGGGTAATTATTGTGTTCCAATCGGATTGAGCCGGTGAAGGTTTATATCCAAGGGATGGTTGGGGTTTATTGCTCACGTAATGCCACTCAGGGATGAGTGAGGTTGGTCACTCTCATCTTAAATGTCAGGACCAACTGCCTAACCCCGGACTCCTACACTCCTCATGGGGCAACGTAGGACTGGATGATGGATGGATGATTGGAGGGATATATATATATTGCTGCTCCTCACCCTGCCCTTGGGTGGGAAAGGAGGTCCGGATGATGATATATATATATATATATATATATATATATAGATATAGATATAGATATATAGATATCTATATATATATATTGTTACATAGCCTATGATTTCATCATCCTTTGTGTAATTTTAACGCACAGTATGCTGCATGCTTGATCACGAGCGTGTTCTGCCTCAGTCCCCCCCTTCTACCGTTATAGTAGAGTAAGTCGTTCTCTCTGTTATACAGTGCGGGATTTTCAGCACTTTGTCCCCATGGCTTCATTTGCGCGTCCTTCTTACAAGTTGTATCAGGCTCTGCCGGCCCCTATATAATGAGCTCAGCCTCTGCATCATTGCCACTTAGATCTGCTCCTCATTTTGTTCACATCTCTGTCCTCCCCTGTACAGATATTATTATTGTGAGTGCTCAAGAAATCTCCAACCATCTAGCAGCTGTGTGTAATTTGAGTATAACTGTTGTTGCATTTTTTCTTGTACTGTATAGCATAAGTTTAATTTGTAGGCCTAGTGAAGTTTTTGTGATTCGTGTGGGGTTCTTTATGTCAGTCATTTTTGATAATAGTTTGTATCTGTAATTATTTATCTGGCATTCACTGAGTATTATCTGGTATCTCATTTTATCAGGGCTGACTTAGATAAATTTATTCTTGCTAATTTCGTGTTAATAGAGGCTATTGCAGTTAACCATATATTTAACCTGTTTTTGCCATTACATTATCCTTATGAGTCCTGAATGTTTTGTTGTTAGTTTGAGCATTAAACTTTAACTTGTAATTTTACCTAACTCTTTTGTTTTGAACCTGGAACTTTATGGGACAGTAGTGATTTTTAGCATTCTCACTTAAAGTGTACGTTATCTTTCTCTGTTCCGTAACATAAATTTGGCGACCTCATATCAGGATATTCAGGATATTATCATAAGGATATTGCTTGATATTTTGTGACTGTTACTTATTCATTATGTCTACTATTACTACACTTGATGAAGCCAAAGATTTTTTGTCAAATGTGCAAACAGTGTGTGATATAGAAAACAGAACAAAGAATGAACTTCAGCTTGTTGCTCAACAATTGGGAATTGCAGTTCACTCTCATCATTCTAAAGATCAAATTGTTGGCATGATTAATAAAAGCTTGTTTAATGTAACTCCTCCAAATGAGCAAACGCAGATTGAATTAGCTAAGTTACAGCTAGCCCTGCAGGAGGCTAAGGCTAAGGAGGCGGAGTCTCGTGTGAAGGAAGCTGAATTTCAAGCACAGGCTAAGGAGGCTGAATTTCAGGCAAAAGCTAAGGAGGCTGAGGCACAGGTTGAAATTGCTAGGATTCAGGCAGACCATGAGTATCGCATGAAACAAGGTGGAACTGGATCATCTAGCTCTGATGATTTTGATGTGGCTAAAAATGTTAA
The DNA here is from genome assembly GCF_032717465.1 of Coenobita brevimanus. Classification (NCBI taxonomy): domain Eukaryota; kingdom Metazoa; phylum Arthropoda; class Malacostraca; order Decapoda; family Coenobitidae; genus Coenobita; species Coenobita brevimanus. The sequence continues at coordinate 12,392,345 of NC_137068.1, read as the reverse complement.
ACTTGTCCCTCCTTTTAATGAATCTGATTTAACAAAGTATTTTCAGTTGTTTGAGAGGGTAGCTACAGGTTTTAATTGGCCTAAGGAGTATTGGCCAGTACTCCTTCAAACTGTTCTCACCGGTAAAGCTCAAGTAACTTATGCATCTTTGCCTCAGGATCAGTCTGATAATTATGATGTAGTTAAGAGCTTGATTCTTAAGGCCTATGAGCTTGTTCCTGAAGCCTATAGAGTAAAATTTAGGACAACTTACAAGCAAGATAAGCAATCCCATGTTGAGTATGCAAAAATCAAAGAAGATTTGTTAGAGCAGTGGTTAAATTCTAAGAATGTGGATTCTGATTTTGACAAATTTAAGCAGATGATTTTGCTGGAGGACTTCAAAAGGTGTATTAGTAAAGATGTAAGCCTATATCTTGATGAGAAAAGAATAGATAATTTGTCTGATGCTGCAGTTTTAGCTGATGAGTATGTTCTCACTCACAAGAGATATTCTAGAGAAAAAGGGAAAGCTGAGAGTAAGTACGTTGCCTCTACTCAGAGTACAGGTAACAGGAAAGAGAATAAGGATGATGTTTCTCAGGAAGTAAATACCAGCTTCACCTCTAGATTTCAGAAAAGTAAATGTACTTATTGTAGTAAGCTTGGTCATACTACGGAGAGATGTTTCAGGAGACAGCGTGATGTGAACAAAAAGGAGTCTTTAAATATTCAGTCAATTGGTCTAGTGTCCACTCTTGAGAGTTCCCAGAATTCTTTAACTGAGTTAACTGAACCTGCTTTGAGGGGTAACTTAAATTCTCATGATGGAGCTCCTCTTTTGAGCAGTAACGTGGGTGACACTCTCAAGAGTTCATGTGCTAATTTCCTGTCTGATGGTTTTGTCAGTCCTCTGGACAGTAATGACAGGAAATCAGTTAAAATATATCGTGATACAGGTGCTTGCCAATCCCTTATGCTGACCAGTGTTCTAGGCTCTAATGTTAATTCCTCTGATGAAACTGTAATCTTACAAGGTGTAGGGAATAATTACTTCTCTGTTCCTCTGTGCAGAGTGAATTTAGAGTCTGGTTTTGCTAATGGTTCCGTTATGGTTGGGTTGGTTGAGACACTCCCAATGTCAGGTGCAACTTTCTTACTTGGAAATGATATTGGTGGAAGTCAAGTGTGTCCAGCTCCTCAGTTGTCTAGTGAGCCAGTGGCTGCGTCCCAGGATTGTGATGTCCCTGATGTGTTCCCTGCATGTGCTGTCACTAGGGCTAAGTCTAAAGTTACTGGTGATTTAGAGGATAATGATGATGATGATGTTATCCTAGCTGACACTTTTCTTGCTAATTTGGACCACTCACCAGATAAGGCAGTACCCCGTAGTGTTGATAATTTGTCTCGTCAAGAGTTGGTTGAGTTGCAGGTTGCTGACCCTGAGTTGAAAGGTCTAGCTAACTCTGCTTGCAGTGAGGAAGAGTCAGCTGGTGCTTCTACTTGTTATTATGTAAAGTCAGGAGTACTTATGAGGAAGTGGAGACCCCCAACAGCATCAGCCGACTGTGAATGGGAGGTTGTACATCAAGTTGTCATCCCTCGTGTTTGTAGGCAGGATATCATTAGAGTGGCTCATGATTCCAGTTTGGCAGGACACCTTGGAGTGAGGAAGACTGTGGCACGCATTTTAAAACACTTCTACTGGCCAGGTATCTTCAGGGATGTTTCCTGGTAATGTAAGTCTTGTCACACCTGTCAAGTTGTGGGGAAGTGTAATCAGACTGAAAAGGTTGCACCTCTAGTTCCCATTCCTCCTTTTGAGGCGCCTTTCACCCGTATGTTGGTGGATATTGTGGGCCCTCTTCCTAAGACTTCTTCAGGATTTTCTTATGTGTTGACCATGATTGATATGGCTACTCGTTATCCTGAAGCCATTCCACTTAGAAATATCTCAGCAAAGAACGTGGTTAAGGAAATGCTAGGGTTCTTCACAAAGTTTGGTCTGCCCAAGGAGGTACAGTCAGACCGGGGAAGTAATTTCATGTCAAACGTTTGCAAACAGTCTCTGAAAGAGTTGGGCATCACCCAGATCACGTCTTCAGCTTACCATCCCCAGACCCAAGGAGCGTTGGAGAGATATCATCAAACACTCAAATCGATGCTCAAGAAATACTGTTTGGAACATCAGAAAGACTGGGATAAAGGTCTTCCATTCGTTGTGTTTGCTGCAAGAGAATCTCCAAATGAATCACTGGGCTTCTCACCTTTTGAACTACTGTTTGGCCATGAAGTAAGAGGACCCCTTAAGCTACTCAAGGAGTGCTGGCTGTCGGAGGAAGATGACGTCAACCTGCTGGAGTATGTGATGAATTTCAAAGAACGGCTGTCCACTGCTTTACAGCTGGCGAGAGAGAATTTAGGAGCTGCTCAGGAGAAGATGAAGACTTGGTATGATAAGAAGTCCAGGTTACGCCACTTTCAGCCAGGAGATCAGGTTTTGATTCTGCTACCAGTTCATGGGCAACCTCTTCAAGCCAAGTTTAGTGGCCCTTATTTCGTGGAGAAGAAACTCAGTGATGTCTGTCACGGGGTTTTTATAATATCACGGTATATTTTGAAATAAATGGTTAAATATTATTTAATTTGATAATAATATTCAATAATATTGAAGAGCAAAGACAATGATTGTCTTGCTACATCAAGCAACGATTACTTTACGCTGACTTGCTAAGATTCTCAAGAACGAGAATTTATAAACTTTCTCAACAGTACACAGCAGAGACTAATTACTCACAATTGCTGAATTACTGTACTGTTAGCCTCTGGAGAAAGTTACATCACCCCTGACAATAAATAACTAATACTAACATCAGGTTCTTGCCGATGCTTAACTCCCAGATGGCACAACGGATATTAAGTTAATACAAGACTGGTCTAAGTACCAGTTATGAAAGCAAACGTTTATGCAAGCTAGGAGCTATATGGAAAATAAGCTTAATTTGGATTAAATGAAACAAGATTTTACTTTACATTGAAGCTCAAGAAATAGAACTGTTAAATTTATTAATCCCAAAAAAATAAATTTAACGTTACATTTCAAATCAATGAGACGCACTCACTCACTCTCACACGAGCTAAATACTTACGTCTAAAAAAAACACCTTAATTAAACTCTTATAACTAGAAAATACACAAAAGAAATACTATAATCGATGAATGCTGCGTATCACCAGATGGGTGGGAAGACTGGACTAACTGTGAAGTGGAGTTTGGGTACTAGCTGACCTCTCACACTGCGGCACAGGACCTTCCTCCGTCACAACAAACACAAGACTGAGTAAGTCGTGGGAAAGCGGAGCACTCGGCCGCATTTTTTTAACGGTCGAATGAGCAGAGGCGAACAATAAAAACAATAGTATCGCTCAGTACAGCACTTAGTGACGTGCATTAAATCGGTCACCTTTTTGAAAACGGTGACGAATGATTTGAAAGTATACTCCGTAATGGAGGGAGAAACGGTTAGCTGAGCGATACACAGTGAGTTTTCCACTAATAGTTCGTGGCTTCTCACAAAAAGGAAATGTCGCGAATTGATTCGTGACATTACGCCCTTAGAATGTTAAATTTTTTCCTTATGGGAAAAAATTTGTGGATATATATATATATGTGTACACATCCTAAGTCATTCGCACGAGATTCACACTGTGGTGTGTGTGCTATCCTGCTACAGGAGAAAGTCGCAGTCGCCAGTGAGCGAAAAAAAACCTCGTATTTACGTTAATAGAAACAAGCTTGAGGGAAAAACTCCGTGACGACTGTGAAAATCCTGTACTCAGGTCAAACTGAGCGAAAGTTCGCTACATTTACATTAACAACTAATTGTTATGTAGTGTAGTGTATGTAATACACGGTGTAGGTGTGACAGTTGTAGTGTAACTGTACCTACGTGTAAAATGACACAGTAATACAAATTTATAGTAAAATAATGATGACGAGGCAGAAGAGAAGGGGCGGCAGCATGCAACAGGAACGGCCAGCTGATCTGCACGGCAATGCTGCACCCACCAGCTACACCTGCGAAAAGAATTAAGGTGGAGCATCAAAACTGTTATTTCTGTCTCTCTCTCTCTCTCTCTGCCTAGCAATCAGTACTTGTCATTATTAACCAGGAAACGTAATTCTTGAATTCACAAATTGCTTAGAACCCTTATAGCTTACTGGTTAACGCTTTCATTATTAACCAGGAAACGTGCCAGTTCTTGAATTCACAAATTGCTTAGAACGGGCAGTTTACTGGTTAACCAAACATTATTAACCAGGAAACGTGCCAGTTCTTGAATTCACAAATTGCTTAGAACGGGCAGTTTACTGGTTAACCTAACTCTACACTTACGAGTAATACAGGAAGCTGAAAATCGCTACGCAATCTCGGGCAGGTCACGTTTTAACACCCACCGTGGGTGTGAACACTCATGTGGGTAATGTGCATTCTCCGGGAATCCTCAGAGAGGCCCACAGCTCGAGACATTCCACAAGGTAATTCATACACAGCCTCGGACTGTCTCTGCAAGGTTCTCAAACTTCCCCCTTAACTTATGGTATACATGTATGTACAAGCCCTGGATATACTGTGTCCTGTAGGGCCAACGAGTGAGACGTCTGGTCTACACTTTTAACTGGGAACCAGGCTGGTCCTTGGATTACTCAAATCGCTTAGGATGCCTATCTTACGGAACCCAGCATGCAACAATTGCCCATATTAGTCAGCAGTTAGCAGGCGAGACATCAGGTCTGCACCTACGTTATCACTTCCCTTGATGTATCTCACAACAAGGTTAAACTGCTGTAAATACAGTGTCCAGCGTGTCAATCTTGCATTAGCCGTCTTGGTCGTGCTAAGACTAGTGAGTGGCATATGATCAGTTTCAGAGTAAATGGTGCCCCAAAAAGATAATAATAATATTTTTTAACACCATCAACCACAGCCAAGAGTTCCTTCTCAACAGTACTGTAATTCCTCTCGGCAGGTTTTAGCCTACGGCTGTGGTATGCCACTGGGAAGATTCCACCTTCCGATTCCTGCATCAATACGGCACCTACTCCATCTTGTGAAGCATCAGTGCGCAGTATGAAAGGTTTGCTGGAATCAGGCAACTGCAAGATAGGCTCCTTGCACAACATGTTCTTAAGAGCAATAAAGGATCTCTCTTGCGCTTCTCCCCACTCAATGGTGTTTGGAGCATATTTCCGTAGCACTTCATACAATGGTTGGGCAATGAGAGCAAAGTTGGGGATAAAACTCCTATAATATCCCACTAGGCCAAGAAATGCCCTAACCTGTTTCTTGGTCACAGGTCTCGGGGCTTCTCTAACTTTCCTGATCTTGTCACCCTGACACCTGCAGTGATTGTTGCCAACAATATGACCGAGGAACTCCACCTCACTGTGAGCAATCTTGCATTTGCTAGGCTTCACAGTCATGTTGAAACTCTGGAGTCTACTGAAGACAATTTCCAAGAGTCTGAGGTGCTCCTCCAATGTGGCGGAATGAACGAGGACATCGTCAACGAACATCTCTACTCCTACAATACCATGGAGCACTTGTCTCATGGCACGATTAAATACTGCTGGGGAATTGGTAAGTCCAAATGGGAGGACTTCATACTGGTACAACCCCCTAGGAGTAGCAAAGGCAGTGAACTGACGACTCTCAGGATGAAGGGGAATCTGGAAGAATCCCTTCGCTAGGTCAAGCTTCGTGAAATATCGTGACCCTGCCAGCTTGGAGAAGATGGCAATATGGTCACCCATTGGCTCAGCATCCACTTTAGTGATTGCATTGAGCCTTCTATAGTCACCACATATCCTGACTCCACCATCTTTCTTGCGGACTACTACCATCGGACTACAGTAAGGAGATGAGGACTTTTCGATAATGCCTGCAGTCTCCATGTCAGCAATTTCCTTATCTACTGCACCCTGTAGTTGCATGGGAATCGGATATGGCTTAACCTTAATAGGAGCATTGCTGGTCAACTCAATTTTATGACACGCAACCTTTGCAAGTCTAGGTTGGTCTGAGAAGACATCAGCATACTGACAGAGCAGTGACCATAAGGCATTTTGGTCCCCTACTGCTAAGTCAGGGTTAAGTAAAACATCTCCGACAGTCTCTTCCTGATGGGACTGAGCGGTTAAGGGCTCGTCATCATGGTCATCAGCTGGGATCACCGCAGCTGCCCCGGTTTCTTCCAGTGGCTGGTCGCTATCATCAGCTACTAGTAGGCCAGTCTCCTCGGGGTCTGACTCATGATAAGCCTTCAACATGTTAATGTGGAACCTTTTACGAAGATTCCGCATCTGTATTATGTAGTTGAGGTCTGAAATGCGTTCTACTACATCGAATGGACCCTTCCACTGCGCCAACAACTTGTTCTGGGCAGTGGGGAGTAATACCAAGCATTTATCGCCTGGACTAAACTTCCGAAGCTTTGCCTTCTTATCGTAATAAGCCTTTTGAACTTCACACGCCTTAATCAGTTCTTCCTTAGCTAACTCGCACGTCGACTGGAGGCGATCAGCCAAATCAAGGACGTAGGTGTAGGTGGTCTTGACTTCAGGGTCGGGTTCTTCATCGTCCCATAACTCACGAAGGACTTGAAGTGGGCCTCGGACCGACCTCCCATACACCAGTTCAAAGGGTGAGAATTTCAATGAATGCTGTGGGGCTTCTCGATAAGCAAATAGAAGAGGAGCGATGAACCGCGGCCATTCCTTTGGCTGTTCGGCGGTCATGCGCCTCAACATCTTCTTGAGAGTTCCATTGAACCTCTCACACAACCCGTTACACATAGGATGATACGGCGTAGTTCGTAAGCCTCGGATGGACAGCAACCTGAACGTTTCGTTCATCATTGCTGAAGTGAACTGCGAACCCCGGTCGCTCAAGACCTCCTTAGGGATACCTACACGACAGAACACTTCAATTAATGCCTCAGCAACAGTGACGGCCTCTATATTCTTAAGGGCCACGGCTTCAGGCCACCGTGTGCTGAAATCAACTATAGTGAGGATATACTTTGATCCATCACTAGCCCTAGGAGAGATTGGTCCAACTATGTCAACTGCTACTCTCTCGAACGGTTCAGAGATTATGGGCATTGGCTTCAATGGCGCAGGACGGACACGTCCCCGGTCAGTGGTACGCTGACACACATCACAGGAACGTACGAGCCTCGTTATTTCCCGTCCCATTCCTGGCCAGAAAAAGTCAGCATGGATGCGGTCAGAGGTCTTCTTTTGACCCATGTGACCTCCCATCGCTGAACAGTGACCTAATTCAAACACTGCTCGGCGATACTTTGCAGGAACGACAAACTGCAGTCGAACCTCACCCTGGGGTGTCTGTGACTCACGGTACAGCCGTCCTCGCTTACGAGGACGGCTTGACCTCCCCGTGAATACTTGATCACTTTACCCTCCAGCTTCTTGCGCACTGAGGCAAGTGTCGAGTCAGTCTGTTGCTCTTGGACAACATCTTGACTACGAATCAGATCTTGCGGCGTTGCAACGGTCAACGGAGTGACGCGATTTGGAGCCTTGGCCATGGCTCGTGTTATCGCAGCAGCCGAAGTCTGAGTAGCAACATCTACGGCACAACTATTTTTGATGCCAGGTATGTTGCCTAAGATGAGGTCAAATAAAGGTTCTGGCATGACAACTGCAGCTGTCAAGCCAGTGAAAAATGGAGACGCCACCTGGATACGTGCCTCAGGGAACAATCTCACTGATCCATCAATAAGTCTAACTTGGATCTGTCGACCTGTATACTCATCAGGCCGAACTAAACTCTGCTTAACAGAGCAACCTGAGGAACCATTGTCCCTCAGGACATTTACAGAAACACCTCCCACAGACCCTGGCTGAACAAGAAAGGCAGTGTTGCTGGTGGAAGGGTCTGAGGAGGTAGCAGCCAGTCATTCATGAGACTGCGGAACAACCGATGCAGCAAACGTGGCGCCCTGGAAACTAGGTGTCTGAGGAGAGTTCATGGTCGGAGGGGACCTGTGAACTGTTGTGAAGTACCTGTACTGGTAGAGATGGCACCACCGGGTACTTGTGGAATGAAGGCTGCATTTGCCTCCTGCCTCCGATACACTAATTGACCTGACTGAGGGTTACGTGGCTTGTCCTTGTATTGCTGCTGCTGCTGCTTGGGGAACTGCTGCTGGTTGGGGTGCTTGTTGTACCGCTTCCAAGCAGGCTGCTGTGTATTTTGCCCCTGGTCCTTCTGTGGTTTGCTTGGACCTTGACCATTACTCTGAGAACGGCCTTGGTGCTGGGATTCAGTCTGAGACGGCTTCCCAGACTTGGCAGTATCTTTCCTGCTCCAGGTATTTTGCTTACGAGCTTGATACCCGTATGCAGTAAAGAATGCGTCAGCCTTCTCTACCATTTGGCTGGCATCTTTCACCTGGCAGATCTTAAGCTGTGCTATGAGCTCAGCAGGCCACGACCTCTCTAGCTGTGTACGCAGCATAAGGTCAATTATCCCCTCACGCGTGGAAGGAGTTTCATCTTTCTCCATCCACTCACCTAAGTAAGCAGTGAGACGGTCGAGGAACTGAACAGCTGTCTCCTTGTCTTGGAGACGAGCTCGCATGAACTGAGCTTTGGCGTCGTCTACTGTGAGACCATACGCCTTAATGAGTGCAGCTTTCATCACTTCATACGTGAGATTGTCTCCACGAATTCTGTGGAGAATATCGAGGGCAGGGCCCTCAAACAGGTTAAGAAACTGAAGCCGCTTAGCTGCATCATCGAGCTGGTAAAGCTGAGCCATGTCTTCAAATCGAGCTATGTATGGCTCGATTCGCTCGCCATCTTTGTATGGGGGAAGCTTGATGTGTGGGGTCGCCATAACATGTGCAGGGAGAGCGCTCGTGGAGCTTGAACCAACTGCACCAGATGTGTCTGAAGCCAAGGAATCTCGCTTGAGCTTCAGCACTTCAAGTTCATGTTCTCGTTCTTTGTCTCGTTGTTCACGCTCGTATTCGCGCTGTTCTCGCTCTTGTACTAGCTCGTGTTCGCGCTGTTGTCGCTCTTTTTCTAAGTCGAGCTCGCGTTGTTTTTGTTCGTGTTCACGCTGTTTTTCGCGTTCCTCACGCTGTTCTCGCTCGTACTCGCTGTTCTCGCTCGTACTCGCGCTGTTCTCGCTCGTACTCGCGCTCTTTCTCACGCTGCTCTTGTTCATGCCGTGAGAGTATGTATTCTTTAATTTCAGTTGGGTCTGTAAGACCCATATCTTTGGCTTCCTGTAAAAATATGTTGGTAGCCATGTCGCTAACTCAATCTAAATAACTAGCGACTCAGTACTGATTGCTGCTTCGCAAACGAATGCTAATAAACAAATAAAGAATACAGACACAAGCTAGTGGTGACCAGTCTTGTCTAGTTAACTGGCAAAAATTAAAGCAAAAATGGAAATGACTGGGAAGACTCAATAATAAACACAATGGGTACGCTGACTTCCCAGAAGCGAATAAAATCGTCTGGCGTTTCCAAGAATAAACTAGAGTTAAGTACTCTATTGATTAATAAAGCAAAAACTCACTTGCTAAATTAACGGTAAACACCAGTAAACTTGTGTCTATAAACTTGAATGATAAATACCTAAATATGAATGAGTGAGCACTATCTCGTGAATAGCTTTAGAGCTAGGAGTTAATATCCTGGAATGAGGTCGCCAATTGTCACGGGGTTTTTATAATATCACGGTATATTTTGAAATAAATGGTTAAATATTATTTAATTTGATAATAATATTCAATAATATTGAAGAGCAAAGACAATGATTGTCTTGCTACATCAAGCAACGATTACTTTACGCTGACTTGCTAAGATTCTCAAGAACGAGAATTTATAAACTTTCTCAACAGTACACAGCAGAGACTAATTACTCACAATTGCTGAATTACTGTACTGTTAGCCTCTGGAGAAAGTTACATCACCCCTGACAATAAATAACTAATACTAACATCAGGTTCTTGCCGATGCTTAACTCCCAGATGGCACAACGGATATTAAGTTAATACAAGACTGGTCTAAGTACCAGTTATGAAAGCAAACGTTTATGCAAGCTAGGAGCTATATGGAAAATAAGCTTAATTTGGATTAAATGAAACAAGATTTTACTTTACATTGAAGCTCAAGAAATAGAACTGTTAAATTTATTAATCCCAAAAAATAAATTTAACGTTACATTTCAAATCAATGAGACGCACTCACTCACTCTCACACGAGCTAAATACTTACGTCTAAAAAAAAAACACCTTAATTAAACTCTTATAACTAGAAAATACACAAAAGAAATACTATAATCGATGAATGCTGCGTATCACCAGATGGGTGGGAAGACTGGACTAACTGTGAAGTGGAGTTTGGGTACTAGCTGACCTCTCACACTGCGGCACAGGACCTTCCTCCGTCACAACCAACACAAGACTGAGTAAGTCGTGGGAAAGCGGAGCACTCGGCCGCATTTTTTTAACGGTCGAATGAGCAGAGGCGAACAATAAAAACAATAGTATCGCTCAGTACAGCACTTAGTGACGTGCATTAAATCGGTCACCTTTTTGAAAACGGTGACGAATGATTTGAAAGTATACTCCGTAATGGAGGGAGAAACGGTTAGCTGAGCGATACACAGTGAGTTTTCCACTAATAGTTCGTGGCTTCTCACAAAAAGGAAATGTCGCGAATTGATTCGTGACAATGTCAACTATGTCATCGCCACACCAGATCGTAGAAAGAGCAAGCAACTATGTCACATCAACATGCTAAAGTTATATCACAGGCGGGACGAAAATAATCCAGTCTGCACTGTAGCTGTTCCACCCGAGTCTGCAAGTGAAGTTCTCCCATGCAGCATGAGCCTGAGTGATAGTTTGGGGAAGAATCCTGATATCATGAATGATCTCCAGACTAAGCTTTCTCATCTACCTCCCAAGGAAAGGCAGGAGTTTTCGGCATTACTGCAGGAGTACCCGCAAGTGTTCCGTGCCACTCCAGGAAGAACCACTGTATTGATGCATGATGTCGATGTTGGAGACGCAAAGCCAATTAAATTGCCTCCTTACCGCGTGAACCCAGTGAAAGTTCCTCTCATCCAGAAGGAGCTTGGCTACCTGTTGGACCACAAGATGATTGAGCCCTGTCAGAGCGAGTGGAGTTCTCCTGTCACTCTGGTCCCTAAGCCAGGTGGGTCACAGCAGCTTTGCATTGACTACAGACGTGTTAATCAGATAACTAAAACAGACACTTACCCTCTCCCTCGTGTGGAAGATTGCATAGACAAGATCGGAAAGGCTAGGTACATAAGTAAGTTTGATTTGTTAAAGGGATACTGGCAAGTACCTATGACTGAACGTGCTAGGGAGATCTCATGTTTTGTAACACTAGGAAGGCTTTTGCATGTTCTGTAATGCCGTATGGTATGAAGAATGCACCAGCCACATTTCAGAAGCTCATGAATGTTGTAACGGAGGGTTTGGCAGGGTGTGTTGTTTATATTGATGATGTATTAATCTTCAGTGACAACTGGAAAGATCACCTATGCCATGTCAGTAAATTTCTTGACCGTTTAGTTCATGCTAATCTTGTAGCTAATTTATCAAAGTGTGAGTTTGGTCAAGCTAAAGTTCAGTACCTTGGGTATGTAATTGGTGATGGACATGTTGCACCACCAGGAGCTAAGGTTCAGGTTATAAGTGATCTTCCCAGACCTAAAAGTAGGAAAGAGCTACAAAGATTTTTTGGGAATGGTAGGTTATTACAGGAGATTTGTTCTTAACTTTTCTATTCTTGTATCACCACTTACAGACCTACTGAAAAAGGGAGTTGAATTTGTCTGGACCGATAACTGTGAATCCTCTTTCAACAAACTTAAAGCTATTCTATTAAGTCAGCCAGTGATCGCTACTCCAAATTTTGCTAAGCCTTTTAAGATGGCTGTTGATGCAAGTGATACAGGAGCTGGGGCTGTTTTGCTGCAAGAGGATGATCAGGGTATTGAACATCCTGTATCTTATTACAGTAAGAAGTTCACTCCACCTCAAAAGAACTACTCAACTATTGAGAAAGAGCTTTTGGCCTTGATTTTGGGTTTTACAGCATTTTTCATTTTATTTGTGTTCTGGTTTTGACCCCATAGTCATTTATACCGATCATAACCCACTGAAATTCCTTAGTAAGTTTAAAAATAAAAATCAGAGATTGACAAGATGGAGTCTACTTCTTCAGGAGTATTCATTAGACATACAACATGTCAAGGGGAAAGAAAATGTTATTGCAGATTGCTTATCTAGACTTTAGACAGATTGTTTTAGAGTAATAAGAAATTTCCTTAGTAAATTTCTTTTTCTTTGTGGGGAGGTGTTACATAGCCTATGATTTCGTCATCCTTTGTGTAATTTTAACGCACAGTATGCTGCATGTTTGATCACGAGCGTGTTCTGCCTCAGTCCCCCCCTTCTACCGTTATAGTAGAGTAAGTCGTTCTCTCTGTTATACAGTGCGGGATTTTCAGCTCTTTGTCCCCATGGCTTCATTTGCGCGTCCTTCTTACAAGTTGTATCAGGCTCTGCCGGCCCCTATATAATGAGCTCAGCCTCTGCATCATTGCCACTTAGATCTGCTCCTCATTTTGTTCACATCTCTGTCCTCCCCTGTACAGATATTATTATTGTGAGTGCTCAAGAAATCTCCAACCATCTAGCAGCTGTGTGTAATTTGAGTATAACTGTTGTTGCATTTTTTCTTGTACTGTATAGCATAAGTTTAATTTGTAGGCCTAGTGAAGTTTTTGTGATTCGTGTGGGGTTCTTTATGTCAGTCATTTTTGATAATAGTTTGTATCTGTAATTATTTATCTGGCATTCACTGAGTATTATCTGGTATCTCATTTTATCAGGGCTGACTTAGATAAATTTATTCTTGCTAATTTCGTGTTAATAGAGGCTATTGCAGTTAACCATATATTTAACCTGTTTTTGCCATTACATTATCCTTATGAGTCCTGAATGTTCTGTTGTTAGTTTGAGCATTAAACTTTAACTTGTAATTTTACCTAACTCTTTTGTTTTGAACCTGGAACTTTACGGGACAGTAGTGATTTTTAGCATTCTCACTTAAAGTGTACGTTATCTTTCTCTGTTCCGTAACAATATATATATATATATATATATATATATATATATATATATATATATATATGGAGCCTCTGTGGTACAGTGGTAGAGTGCGCGTTTCGTATACGGGTACAGTGGTAGAGTGCGCGTTTCGTATACGGGTGGGTCAGGGTTCGCGCCCCGCCAGGGTAATAAACTTTGGGAGTGTTCACCCGGCCACCTACTGCATTGGCGGACACAAGGGGTGTTGTGGTTGAACCAGTGTCGCTTACTATAAAGTATGCTTGCACCCCGTCGGCTTGCGCGGGCCGATTACACTTGGTTCACAGACTACACACACATCCAAAGCCACTCCAACACTACAATTACACTTACAAGCACTTCTCACCCTACATACAATCTCTACCAGACAGCCTAAACCACTTGGTAGAGATACATTGGCTGTATCGTCCCGACTTCGGTCGGGATAGGCCGGTCCTGTAGTGGATACTCAAACGGCTGATGATATATATATATATATAAAACGTCGGGCCAACTCTTCTTCCTAAACACACAAGGTCCAATCCAATCTCTCAAAATCTCCTCCTCAGTCTCTCCCTTTCACTCCAACCTCCACCCTCCAACCGCTCCAAACAGGCCTGCCTCATACATAATCAGGCCATTTCCATACACGACATCACTCGCTGCCAAGATCTCCCTGGACGGGTCTGTGAAGAATACATCTCATTTTCTGACATTTGGAGGAACGGACAGGTTTGTGAAAGACACCCACTAATGTTCGGCTGACAGAAAATGGGATTCAATAACATTTTCTTTCTTACTGTTGCAATAAGAAACAGTCTGTATTACTTTTAGCTTTTTCTTGTCATCATGTGGCTACTGATACTAGTGATGCGTGTAGCTTCCTCAGTACGTCTTTCCAAATGCCTATGACCTCCTGTCTTCTAAACGCAATGTGCCCTGGCATCTCTACAGTAAATCAAAGTACCTATTGGCTTCCATATTTATCACCCTACTTTGGCCTGGGACAAGTTTTATAGCTTTAAGCTGTTTTTTCTTTCCTGCACTGCATAAAAAACCTTCTCTCATCATCACCCACCCCCCCACTCCTTCCTACATCATTCCAACTCGGCTCTTCAACCGTGTATACTGACTGGCTCACTATGTAGGCCTGTTCTCTCACCAACAAACATATTAGCCATGATTAATGACCTTCATGTTCTATGATGGATGGTGGCAGACACGGCTTGGGAGAAAGTTAAGATATTCTTTTAGAACCACCATTATGATGCAGCCTCATTTTGTTTTTCTATCTTAAAATGATTTTATTCATTCAGGACAATGTTATCTACGTTCTTCTTCAGCTCAATGACGTCTATTCAAAGTCAAATATATTCGTCTATCTAGAAGACACTTAAGAAAGGTCTATCCAAAGCCAAATAAATTCGTCTGAGTTTATCTATAATACACACACAAAAAAAGTCCTCCAGCTAAAGGCTTTCCTAAACTGAAGAGGCAAAGTATAAGAAGAATGAATGGAATTACTCTACTCCGTCCACTTTGACCTAACCCTAAAACTGCAACCTCTTCCCCTTGAATGCCGAACTGTACCAATGGATTAAAACTGGAAAAGGTCACAATAAAGTGCTATGGAAAGAAGGCAGAGCGATTGCACCGTCTTTTCTGCCATTTATCCATGTGAGAAAAAAAAAAAAAAAAAAAAAAGCTACACACCAAAAATCTCCGCCAAGTTAAGGTAGACGGACTATAATAGAGAAGGGAAAGTCAGCTGAGACGAAAAGAATGAAAGAATGGAGAAAAGAAGCATGATGGGAAAAAAAAAAAAAAAGAGATCGGTTATATATACCAGCTGCAGGAAATGACGTTGACTTCCACTACAATTTAACATACAAGTATTACAATTTCGAATGATAAAACAGTTGACATTTTTATGGCATTTCACAAGGCATCACGATAAGGTTACGAGTAAAAAGAAAACATTAAGAAAACAATTAATCATTAACGGACACACACAGGTTGGTTCATATATTACACATGACAATTCTGGTGTGTTGCAGGGACGAAAAATGCCGACAAATGAATTTAAATGGAGAGAGAGAGAGAGAGAGAGAGAGAGAGAGAGAGAGAGAGAGAGAGAGAGAGAGAGAGTGTTTGTGGAGGGGGAGGGCTGACTTAAGACACGTACGAGTATAATGCACAACTTTTACAAACGAAACAAAACTTATTTTGGATGAAAACAACTAAACAAAGTAAAGAGCAAAACTGAACCAAACATTCTAAAAAGCCATGAAGATGGTAAAAATACAGTTCTAACTCTCCAAGTAATCTATCTCTCTATATACCTAGGCTGCTTCCAAGTAAAAGGAAAAAAAAAGACGAAGAAATAAAGACAGTGAATACAACGATACTGGATGACAGTGGAGAATGACAGCAATAAATAACTAAGGAACGAGAACGACAACTAAAATAAAACCCAACAGGAATGATAAAGACTGGGTGAAATAAAAACACTGAGCATGAAAACCATCAAACACAGGTAGAGAAGCAACACTACAACAAACACCACCAAACACTAAATACTGCACAAGCCCAAACCCGTGCCTGGCCTGCCAAAAAGCGTGAATATAGTAAAGACATCCCAAGTGTCCAGGTCATACACCAGAGTTACGTACAGTGGTACTGGCAAAGTATTTTTTTTATGTTAAAGCAACGGTGTCATACAGGAAGTGTCAAAGTAACGGAATGGTTATTACGACCATATAAATCAAGTCCGTAACGGCAAGCCCTGATTTAGTTATGACAGTTTCTGAAGGACGTGACTAAAAGACACACCTTCGTAGCGAAGAAGTAAAATTCGTAAAATGTTTCTCACTGACATATATGACACAAGTACACTTTCCACAACACTTACCTTAACCCGGCGTGCTATCGGTAAGTGGACACACTGCCTCTGAGCCTGCACCAAGCACCGTCCTTCCTGGCTGCAAGATACAACAACTACATTATACTATTATAAATAAGCCAACAATTACCACTTATTACTAGCCTACACTTAAGCTATATACATTCATACCTGACAAGGTTAACCCATCCAATAATCTATGAGTTTCTTCGTTTATTTTTCCTACCTCCAAATGATTTAACTTTACTTGGGATGGTTATCTAGTAGTAAAGACAACAATGAAATCGAGATCAAACTACTCCAGTTCGAAAATTCTTGTGAATAAAATCGTACGAAGGCAACAAGAATAAAGACGACGTAACTGGACTGAATGGGTTAACAACTTCGTTTCAGTCAAACACTTTTTTTTTTTTTTTTTTTTTTTTTTTTTTCGTTGCTACCTCCATACCGTCAATCATTACCCCTCACCACTACCCCAGTCCCTCCACCCTTCAACCCCTTCCATTCCTTTCTATACTACCTACACTACCATTCCAGTTTACCTACACTTTCTTTTTCACTTCCCCTTCCCACGCACCTGACTCCACCATTCCCCTCTTGTGTCTTGCCAACCTACTTCCATCTTTTTTACCTCCCCTCCCACCTCTGCATTCCTTCCTTCATTAACTTCTCCAGTTCGTTTATTTTTTCACTTCCCCTCAACACATACCTCACCTCCTCCATTCCTTTATCTACTAATTTCCAACTTATCTTCATCTGTTTTCTTAACCTCCCTTCCTCCCATTCCATTCCTTCCCTCACTATCTTTCCAACCTACCTACATCTTTTTTTTCTTTCCTCCCTCCTCTCCACTCCTTCCTCACTATTTTTCCAATCTACCTCCATCTTTTTTTCCTTGTCTTCCCCACCCACCTAGACAAATATCCCTCCATTCCTTCCTCCACTATCTTTCTATCACTTTTATTTTTAATATCCTCACCCACCTTTCCCCCCTCTCTTCCTTCCTCCACTATCTTACTTACCTGTCTCAACCCTTTTTCACCTCCCACCCCCTCCAATTCCACTCCCCATCCCCGCCCACTCCAATCCCCACCTGCCACACACCCAGGCCGTATCATTAACTCCCACCAGTCCTAAGATTTTCTCGACACGTCTGAGCTTTTTGCTCATATTCTGCTTCCAACATCAGGTGAAATACAGGATTTTCATGAACTTTTTTTTTTTGGGGGGGGGCTGAGAGAGAGAGAGAGAGAGAGAGAGAGAGAGAGAGAGAGAGAGACGTATTTTACACATTTCGATTTTTGCCATTCTGTGTGTGTGTGTGTGTGTGTGTGTGTGTGTGTGTGTGTGTGTGTGTGTGTGTGTGTGTGTGTGTGTGTGTGTGTGTGTGTGTGTAAATGACATTTTTACTCTCCATAATCCTCTTATTTAGTTTCTCTCGCTACATTCTAATATTTCCCCTCCTTTATCTAATTTTCTTCTTATTCTCCTTTCCTCTTTTCTTCCCAATGCAATTTTCTCCTCATGTTACTTCTCAGGCTCCCACTTTCTTTAATCAATTTTCTTACACGGCAGTTTTTTCCTTCCTCAGCCAACCATCTTATGCCAATTGTCTTCGTGTTTCTCTTATTCTCAATACCTACTTTGATATTCCCTTCCCTGTTTCTCTTATTCTCTATACCTACTTTGATATTCCCTTCCCTGTTTCTCTTATTCTCTAGACCTACATTGATATTCCCTTCCCTGTTTCTCTTATTCTCTATACCTACTTTGATATTCCCTTCCCTGTTTCTCTTATTCTCTATACCTACTTTGATATTCCCTTCCCTGTTTCTCTTATTCTCTATACCTACTTTGATATTCCCTTCCCTGTTTCTCTTATTCTCTATACCTACTTTGATATTCCCTTCCCTGTTTCTCTTATTTTCTATACCTACTTTGATATTCCCTTCCCTGTTTCTCTTATTCTCTATACCTACTTTGATATTCCCTTCCCTGTTTCTCTTATTCTCTATACCCACTTTGATATTCCCTTCCCTGTTTCTCTTATTCTCTATACCCACTTTGATATTCCCTTCCCTGTTTCTCTTATTCTCTATACCTACTTTGATATTCCCTTCCCTGTTTCTCTTATTCTCTATACCTACTTTGATATTCCCTTCCCTGTTTCTCTTGTTCTCTATACCTACTTTGATATTCCCTTCCCTGTTTCTCTTATTCTCTATACCTACTTTGATATTCCCTACCCTGTTTCTCCTGTTCTCTATACCTACTTTGATATTCCCTTCCCTGTTTCTCTTATTCTCTATGCCTACTTTGATATTCCCTTCCCTGTTTCTCTTATTCTCTATACCTACTTTGATATTCCCTTCCCTGTTTCTCTTATTCTCTATACCTACTTTGATATTCCCTTCCCTGTTTCTCTTATTCTCTATACCTACTTTGATATTCCCTTCCCTGTTTCTCTTATTCTCTATACCTACTTTGATATTCCCTTCCCTGTTTCTCTTATTCTCTATACCTACTTTGATATTCCCTTCCCTGTTTCTCTTATTCTCTATACCTACTTTGATATTCCCTTCCCTGTTTCATTCCAATGACGTATTTTCTTCTCAACCCGTTATTGGCAACCTCCTCCCCATCACCCAAAAGGTGGGATGGTGGGGTGCCGGAGAGGGGCAGCTTCAGTCTGCAGTCCACCGGGTTCATGTTTCAGAAAAATCTAGGCTTACAGTACATCATCATCATCATCAAGAATCTGTGCTTACATCATCATCATCATTACCAACAACAAGAATCTGCGCTTACATCATCATCATCATCGTCATCATCAACAACAACAACAACACCAATATGGGCTAACATCATCATCTACTACCACTACTAGTACTACTGCTACTACTACTGTACTAGCTTTTCTTGTCATTTCTCTCTCTCTCTCCATAATGTTTTTCACATTTTTTTATATATCTCACCCCACTCCTCTCACCTTTTTTCTATCCAATTTTCTCCTTATTCAGCCTCTTTCCTGTCTTCCTTCTTTGCATAATGATATCCTTTTATCCCCTGCTTCCTCTCTTCCCATCCCTTCCTCTCCCTTCCTTCCCATCCCAGTTCTTATCTCATCCCTACCTTCTTCCCTTCCTTCCCTCCATCCCCTTACCCCTCCCTCACTTCCCATCTCTCCCACTTCGTTTCCTTCACCATCCTTTCCCTTCCTTCCATTTTATCCCCTCCCTTCTTGTCTCTTCTCCTCTTTTCCATCTCTTTCATTCTTCTCTCTATTTGTTCCCTACTCCATTATATTCATCACTGTCTCTTCCCCTCCTCTGCTACCTCATCACCTTCCTTTCCCTCCATTCCACTTCTACCCTTCACTTTCCCTCCCAATATCAAACTCTTCCCTTAGCTTAACCATTTTCCCCACTTCTCAATCTACCTCTCTCCCCTCTCCTACCACTTCATCTTCCTCCCATCTGTTTCAGTCTCTTCCCTTTCTATCATTCTCCTCCTCTCCTTCCACCCCTTCCTTCCCTGCTTATACTCATATTTTCTCCTCCCTTCCCTTCTCCTACAATCCCAACTTTCCTCTCCTTCCCCTCCTCTTGGTAACAGGTTCCCATCCTCGTCACTGTCCACTCAATTTCATTATTCCGCCTCACAACATCTTTTATTCTTCCTCTCTCCCCCTCATTCTCCAATCCCATTCCCTCCTCCAATACCTCCCTCTCCCTCTTCTTTCCTTTCCTTTTCTTTCCTCGCATCGTCCACAACCCCCTCTATCCCTCTCCCCTTTTTCTCCCCTCCTTCCCTTCTGTCCCATCTCCCATCTCGTGTGTTTTTCCACACACACATTCAGTACTGCAGATTAGTGGTAAGTGTAATACAGCGATGTGAAGGTAACAGCAATGAAATATATAACATATCATACTAAACACCCTAACTCCATAACCTATCTTTCCTTCCCCCCATCCATTCCCTACCTTCCCCCATCCCCACTCTTTTCCCTTCCCCCCTCTCTCCTACTCTATATTATCATCTCTGCCTCCAAAAACAAAATATCCCATAATCCTTCTCTTCCTCCCCTTCCCTCCTCCTACCTTTCCCTCCTCCTTTTCCTTCCTTCCACCCATTTTTCCTCCTTCAGTTTGTCCCTTTCCTACCTATTCCTTCTCTTCCTTCTTTCCCTCCTTCCTTCCTTCCTTTCCTCCCACCCTTCTCTTCTTTCTCTCCTCCCCCACGTCTTTTTTATGTATGAGCCACACACACACAATCTCTCTGTATATATATATATATATATATATATATATATATATATATATATATATATATATATATATTGGCTTTACTCTTGATGCACTGCGGTAATGACATATGTTAAGCCGCCAAATTCTTTTAACTTAGTCATCAATCAATCCCACATTCTCCTCCACCTCATCCCTTTACCCTAATCAATCCCACATTCTCCTCCACCTCTTCCCTTTACCCTAATCAAACCCACATTCTCCTCCACCTCATCCCTTTACCCTAATCAATCCCACATTCTCCTCCACCTCTTCCCTTTACCCTAATCAATCCCACATTCTCCTCCACCTCTTCCCTTTACCCTAATCAAACCCACATTCTCCTCCACCTCTTCCCTTTACCCTAATCAATCCCACATTCTCCTCCACCTCTTCCCTTTACCCTAATCAATCCCACATTCTCCTCCACCTCTTCCCTTTACCCTAATCAAACCCACATTCTCCTCCACCTCTTCCCTTTACCCTAATCAATCCCACATTCTCCTCCACCTCTTCCCTTTACCCTAATCAATCCCACATTCTCCTCCACCTCTTCCCTTTACCCTAATCAATCCCACATTCTCCTCCACCTCTTCCCTTTACCCTAATCAATCCCACATTCTCCTCCACCTCTTCCCTTTACCCTAATCAATCCCACATTCTCCTCCACCTCTTCCCTTTACCCTCTGCTTTTCCCAAACTTATCTTTATTGCAACTCTTCTTTATGCCTTCTCTCTCTCTCCGCTCTTGTTTTTTCTCTCTTCTCTTCGTTCCCTCTCTCCTCTCCTATCTCTTCTCTCTCCGTTCCCTCCCTTCCCTTCTCGCTCCCTTTACTTCCCACCATCACACCTCGCCTATTTCTTTTCTCTTCTCTTCGTTCCCTCTCCCCCTCCCTCTCTCCCTTTACTTCCTACTATCTCACTCCCGTTTTTTCACATTACTAACAGCTTCTTGTTTTCCCTCATCTCCTTCCCCGCATTCCCCTTCCATTCATCTCCTCTTTTCTTTTACCCTCCTTCCTTCTGCCTACCTCGCCGTCTCTTCCGTCCAGTTTCTCCTTTCCTCTCTCTCTTTCCTTCTCTCCCTCCTCCACCACGCCATCACAGCAAATTTTCCGCTGTATAAACAAACTGCGGGAACCTAATTATAGCAAACAGCTTTGTGATTTCATTTCACCATTTTCTTTCTTTTAGTATTTACATAATTTTTATTTATTTTTTTTTTTTTTGCTTTCATAATTTCCTCTCTAATCTGAATAACTTTCGTTCTACTCGCTTCCACCCTTTCCATCATTTTCATTTGTTATTTCGTTTTCATCGTGTAATTTCTTCACTAATTTACCAATGTAACTCACTGTTGATCATATTCTCTTATATTCACATCATTCACATTATTATGCTATTTCACTGTCTTCCCCTCTTCTCATATATACCTTTTTATAATTATTTGTTGGAATCACTATTATTCGTTCCCCGTCTCTCTCATTTTCGTTATGCATTACTTTTATTTCCAAAATCCGTCTTCATCACCAATCCATTAAAATACTTTGTTTCCTTTTACTGACCGTCTTTACTACACCACTTTATTATTCTCAATATCATTATTAACAATTTCACTTTCTTCAACTTCCCGTTCTCATTTTCATTTACAATTTCTCGTATTTTCACATTCTTTCCTCTTCACTATGTCACAAGCATCTCTCATATTTGCCCTTTCCTTCATCTTCACCATTCGTTTATCATTTTCATTATTTTTCTTATTTTCATTTTATTTTTCCTGGTATACGTCACTGCCATTTTCATTATTGTTTCGCTCTCTTACACTTTTATCCCAACTCTAATTATTAAGGATTTTTCTTTAATGCCTTCAGTCCAGTGACAATATAATGATATATTCTTGATCCTTCCTAACAGTTTTATTCAGTTTTTTGTGAGGCCTCTTGTTGTGAAGGGGTAACTGAAGGCTGTGTATTACTTCTCCAGTTCGAAAACTCTCTCCAGGTGTAGTCAAACAGACCTTATGTGACTAGTGACCAAAGAGACTCATTGCCACCTCATAACTAAGAATCAATCGTATTTCATGCCACCAGAACTTAGTACTGTAATATTTGTTGTGTCAAAAGTGCACCTGGTTTCCGTGTCAGGTAAATATTCAGGTAAAGTGTCACAGTTTTGGCCACAATGTCCCGTTGGCAAAATGCTTCACAGAGTCACTGGCGAAAAAAGTCTTAATATATTACGTGGCCGACGCCGTGATGAGCCTGAGATGAAACTTTAATAGCGAGGCACGTGGAAATAGTGCTGGGAAATAGCACTGGGCTGGGGATATTTACACTCTGTTATAAAGGGAAATGAATTTACGAATTCTTTCTACCCCAAACAGCCTGGGAACGTCTCATGTAAGGTAGATACAAAGTCGTCTGATTGTTAGAGAAAATAAAATATGAAAGACACCCCCAGGGTGAAGGACTTAACATTTTTATGTTATTACAGTCAGACAGACAGACAACAGTAGAGCTAAACCAACGTTTAAGGAATGGATGAGATGACTGATACAATTTTACCACTACCCTGTTCACCTCGTTCGCAAGGTTGATTACTGAAAAAAATCTTTGGCACACCGTTACAAGATATATTCCACCCTTGTTGTTGATGTTGGTGTTGTTATTCTTGCCAAAGAACCAGGTGGACTACAGCCTGAGGCTGTCCTGTAGTTTGCCATCCTCTTTCGGTGGACAGCGAAAGAGTTGAGGGATGTTTGTATCACCGGGCAGTTATACCGGTGCCAACGCGTGAAGGCGTCCCTCTCAGATGCGATACCAGCCTAATTCAACACATTACCATACATGATTATTCACAGCAGTCATACAGCACCAGGATAACAAGAGATAGCAGCCCTACTCAACTCGTGCGTACAGATGATGATGATGATGATGATGATGATGATGATGATGATGATGATGATGATGATAATGATGATGATGATGATGATGATGACTGATGCCAACTGTATTCACGTGGATCACGGCATTGATGTATGTATGTTGTTAGCGTCACATGGGATGAGTTATCGTGCGTTGTTTCAAGACTAATATATTGCCTTTATGTACACTTTTCAGAATGATGATGCTTACAAGACTTTTTTTTTTTCTTAGACTATATTCTTTAGCACAGACGGAGTGAGATGAGTTGTCGTGTATCGTGTTCCCTCTAGTCTGAAAAGTTTCCCCTGAGTTAAATACAATCGTCTGGAAGTAAAAAATAATGTAAAATACGTCACCGGCTAAATCAACTCTTTCCCTTATAAAAATGAATAAAATCGCTGAATAAAATCGTCTCGTGGTGGTGTGATTAATCCCTTCATTGCAGTAAGAAATTAACAGCACGACCAGGCTCTGTTGAAACGAGGAAGGAGGGGGGAAGCAGGGAGGGTCGTGGGGAAGGGCAGAAAGGTTGGGGAGTGACGGGGGTGGAGGGGTAACTCATGTATTGAGGTAAGGATTCATTTGGGATTCAGGCCACGGCATCCAGTCGAGAAGTGTGTGAAACTGTGTGGAGGTGGTGTGGAGGGATTGGGGGGTGAGAGGGAGGAGGAAAGGTGATGAAAGGACGGATGGAAAGCGGGGGGAGGAAAGGAGGGGGAGAGAGGACGAAAAGATCCATGGAAAACTGGAAGAAAGAAAGGGAGGAGACAGTGAATGAGTGAGGGAGAGAGAGTAGTGGCTGAGTGTTAAGGTGCAAGGGAAAGGGAATGTGAGGAGGGAGAAAAGAGAGAGGGAGAGTGAAGATGACGAAAACATTGAAGGAGGAAGACAAGAGGACACAGGAGGCAATCAAATCAGGCACTTTGTGAAACTGATGTCAGTGTGGTTGTGGTGTGGTGAAGGGGGAGGGAGGGAGAAGCAGGTGAAAGGGGAGGGAGGGAGAAGCAGGTGAAAGGGGAGGGAGGGGGAAGGAAGTGGAGGGGAAGGGAGGGGGAAGAAGTGGAGGCGAGAAACTGAGGGAGTATAAAGGGAAGGCGAGATGGAAAGGGATGAGAAGGAAGGTGGAGGAAAGTGGATAATATATGAAGCAATGAGCGGATGATGAAGGGTTGAGAAAGGGAAGCTGAGAAAGGAGAGAAACGGGAGAGAAAGAAGAGAGAGAGAGAGAGAGAGAGAGAGAGAGAGAGAGAGAGAGAGAGAGAGTGAGAGGGGGGGGGCCCTCTCGTGGAACAATTTAAGGAACGTTTCAGCTTCACCTTTATTGATAATGGGGTCACTCTCTTGTTCCCTTTGTCTATCTTTTCTGTTTTTAAAATTCTCTCTCTCTCTCCCTCTCTCTCTCTTCACCATGTCTCAACTCTCCCCTGTATTTTTTCCTGGCCTTAACGACTGTATGGGATTAATGACTCCATAAAAACCAAAGTGATGAACGTTTTCTTGTACGGGTGTTATCAGATTATCAGGGGCGACTAATTTATTTTCTATCTATCTATCTATAGCCCGACGCCCTAATCCCGCAAAGGGTGGCCGCAGACAAAACGCCTCCAAGTCGCTCTGTCACCCACCATTTGACTCCCCTCCCCCCAACTCACCCCCCCTCCCTCATATATCTCTCAACTCCATCCCTCCACCTCATCCTCGGTCTACCCCTCCCTCTCCCTCCCTCCACCTCACCTACATACACCCTCTTAGTCAGTCTTTCATTCTCCATTCTCTTCACATGTCCAAACCACCTCAGTGTATTTCTCCTAATCTTCTCAACCACATCCACATCCACCCCAAAGCGTTCCTTCACTTCTTCATTCGTCAACCTGTCCCTCCGCGTCACTCCACATGCTCCTCTCAAGTAACTCATTTCCACTGCTCGCACTCTTGACTTGTTCCCCTCTTGCAAGGTCCATGCCTCGCTTCCATACGTCAGGGTAGGGATCACAATACTATCATGCAGTGACTTTTTAACTTCCATACTCACCTCCCTATTTCTCATCACTGCTTTCAGTGTACCAACAACCTTCCTTCCCTGCTGTACCCTTTCACGCACTTCATCCCCCAAAGTTCCATCCTTACTCATCACACTACCCAAGTACTTGAATGCACTCACATTCTCCATATCCTCACCATCCAACCTCACTGTACATTCTGTGACTTCATTCCTCTCAAACACCATAACTTTACTTTTGTTTACATTAACTTTTAGATTCCTCCTCCTACACACTGTCCCAATTCATTCACCAAACCTTGCAACTCCCATTCATCTTCACTCAACAGTACTGTATCATCAGCAAACAGCAACACCGGAAGCTTCCAAACCTCACCCTCATTCATTAGAGCCACTCCCACATCCACTGCCCTACCCTGCACCTCCTTTACAACCCCATCCATGTATATATTAAACAGCCATGGAGACATCACACAACCCTGTTTCAGTCCCACATTGAGATCAAAGAACTCACTCAGCTCACCATCCACTCGCACCGTAGCCCTAGCTCCCTCGTACATACCCTTCACAGCACTCAACAATTTCCCCTCCACTCCATATATTCTTAATACCTTCCACATACCTAGCTTATCTATTCTGTCATAAGCTTTCTCCAAGTCCATGAAGGCAGCATACACTTTCCTTCTCTTCTCTAGATACTTCTCCACTAAACATCTTGGAACAAATATCTGATCTACACACCCTTTTCCCTTCCTAAATCCCCCTTGTTCTTCTCCAACTAGCTCCTCTGTCATATGCCTAACCCTATCAATGAGTATTCTACCATATATTTTACCAGTCACACTAAGAAGGCAAATACCCCTATGGTTACCACATACTTCTCTCTCCCCTTTTCCTTTGTATAAAGGAACAATTATACCAGATTTCCAGTCCTCTGGAACCCTTCCCTCTTCCCAAGCCAATCTACACAACTTCCATATCCACTCCACAACAATCTCACCCCCATACCTAAGCATTTCACCACACACTCCATCAATTCCTGGGGCCTTTCCCAACTTAATCTTCTTCATCGCTTCCACTACTTCCGCCCTACTGATCTCTTCCTCCCTCCTCGCATCTCTTCTTCTCTCAGCCACTCCCCAACCACTTATACTCGGACTGCTCTCACTCTTTACATTCAACAAATCCTCAAATTGCTCCTTCCATCTCCTCAATTTCTCTCTCTTCTCCACCAACAATCTGTTATTCCTATCTTTCACTCCCCTACTATTTCCCCTTTCACACTGCCTTGCTTTCTTTACCTCCTTCCAAAACAATTTCTTACTCTCCCTCCATTTCACACTCAGATTCCTCTCAAACTCTTCATCAACTTTCTTCTTACTCTCCTTCACGAGTATCTTAACCTCCCTTCTCCTGCTCACATATACCTCTCTCTTCTCTCTCTCATCTTCTCCCCTACCTCTACTCGCTAACCATTCACTATATGCCTTCTTCTTTTGTTCCACAGCTCGTTTCACCTCATCATTCCACCATGCTGTCCCTTGCACACCCTTGCATCTCCCCCTCACTCCACAAACTGCCTCACACGCTGCGCCTATCTCTTCCGTGAATATCTTACATAAGTCTTCCACCCCTTCCATCTGCTCTAGCTCATACCTTCGCAATCTTTCTTCCACTATGCTCTTATACTCTATCATTTTCTCACTATCTTGCAATTTCTCCACTCTTCTCACAGGAGCTGCTTCCTCATGTCTTCCTCTTCGTCTCCTCAACCACTTTCTTTGCAGCTCTACCTTGGCCATCACTAAGTGATGGTCCGAGACTCCATTCCCCCACCCTCTCCACACTCTTGCATCCAACACTTGTCTTCTCATTCGCTCATCCACACACACGTAGTCTATCATTGCCTTTCGTTCAACAAGTTCACCATCCATCCTCCTCATTACTCTCCATGTATACCGGTGGATAATCTTATGTCGAAAGTAGGTGTTGGCTATTGCCAACCCCTTACAAGCACAGATGTCCACCAAAGCACTTCCATTCCCATCTACGTCAGCTGGCACACCCCACTGACCAACCAATCCATCCACTCGTACATTCCCAACTTTGCCATTCATGTCCCCAATCAACAGCACTCTCTCGCTCCTCTCAAACTTGTCCATACACGCTTCTACTCTCGCCCAAAACTCATCTTTCACTCTTGCCACTCGATCCTTTGTCGGGGCATACACACATACAATCGCCCACGCTTTTTTTTCACGAGACCCAATGTTTCCACAATGACAGGGGTTGGCGTCCTTCTCACAGGAGGAAAGATAATCAAAGTTTATTATTCGTATGGATGACTCTCCCCCCCCCCCAAAAAAAAAAAAAAATACTGGTTACCTATCTGGACCTCTGTATCGGTGTATTTGTCTGTCTGTCTGTCTGTCTATCTACGACTGTCCATTTATCTGGCTGTCCGTTCTTCTGTCCATCTATCTATCTATCTATCTATCTATCACTATATTGCGTGCATCCTATAAGGAGACCTCAAAAAAGGCTGTCCATTCTCAACGACACACACACACACACACACACACACACACACACACACACACACACACACACACACACACACACACACAACAACACACACACACACACACACACACACACAAAGAAATAATAGTAAGTATTGCAGCCAACTCTCTCTCTCTCTTAATAACAAAGATCTCATCATAATAAACTGAAATCCACATTATTATATTATCATCCAACATATTTTATCACGTGTAACACTTCCCTGACGATGAGAGAAGGCGTGGTAGGCTGGAAAGGAGAGAGAGAGAGAGAGAGAGAGAGAGAGAGAGAGAGAGAGAGAGAGAGAGAGAGAGAGAGAAAAGAAAAAAAGGAAGGCAAGAAACGAAGCATAGAAAAAAGGGAAGGGAAGGGAGGGGACAAATGGGGAGGGATGGAGAGAGAGGTGTGAAGAGCGGAGAGGAAAGGAAAGATGTGATAAGAAAGGAAAAGGAAAAAAAAGGTTAGATGAACTAGGTGACACTAGCTGGAAAAGGAAAGACGAAAAGAAGCTAGGAGAGAGAAAAATAAAGAAAATATTAAAGAAGGGACGGGAAGAGAAGGCAACATGACATGAAAGGAGGGATGAAATGAACGGAGGAAATAATGGACGAATGAGAAAAACAGGTATGTGTAAAACAAAAGGAGGGAAGGAGCAACCAGGAGAGAGAGATTCAAGAAAGGATGAGGGGAAGGGTGCATGAAGGATACATAATAAAGGCAGAGTGAGGATGGAGGTGATGAAGAGGACACGAGGGAACGTAAAACATGGAAATGACATAATGACAAAAAGGAAGAGAGGAGGAGAGAAGCGGGGAGTGGAGAGAAGAAAGGGAATATAGATGAAGACACGAACAGAAAGGATATGGCATTTGAAGAGAAACACAGAAAAACGGAAAGGGAAGAAAATAGACAAGACGAGAGAACGGATGGGAAGAGATGAGAAGGGTAAAATGCAAAGAGAAAGAAAGGAGAGACGGGGTCGAAAAGGAGAGGAGACGAGATAAGGAAAGATGCTGGACACGAGAAAAGAGAGAGGGTAGAATGTGAATGAATGAGGGAGAGTGTGGCAGAGAACGATCCGTAAAGAAGGAGGGTGAAGGACCAATTAATAGCAGAGGTAGGATGAGGGGGGTGATGAACAGGAAACGAGACAACGTAAAACATGGAAATGACAATGATGAGAGGGGAGAGAGGGAGAGGGCAGAACAGACAGGAGGAGAGGAGAGAAGAAGAAAAGAAAAGAAAAGGAAGGAATGGAAAGGAAAGGAAAGGAAAGAAAAGGAATGGAAAGAAGAGGAGAGGAGCGGAAGGGGGAAGGGACAAGAAGGGAGAGGAGGGGAAGAGAAAGAGATAGAGATTAAAAGAACAGAAAAGCGCAGAAAAAGTAAAAATAGAGAAGACAAAAGATCAAAAGAGAGGAAAAGAGAAGGGAAATGAAGATGGAAAAGGAAGAGAGAGAGGACAAGACAATAAATGTGCGAGTGAGAGAGAGAGAGAGAACAGAGGGAGACGGTAACGAACAGGAAAGAGTAAACGTGAAACAGAAATAAGACAATTATGATGAAAGGGGAGAGAGGGAGTGAGCAGAAAGTAATGCAGGGACAGCCAAGGAAATGAGAAAATAATGAGTTGATGGTAAACAGATTATCTGGACAGAATGGAAAGAAGTTTAGAACAAAAGAAAATACTTTGTTAAATGGATGAAACTAAGAATGTTGGAAGGGAAAAAGGGAGAGAGAAATGACAGAGCAGCCGCAGAGAGAGTGGAAAAAAAAAAATGAAAATAATGAGTAACCGTATATTAAGAATGATGAAAAGAAAAAGTAGAGAAAATATACTACCAATAGTAAGCCGTCGAAAGAGAAATCCATGTACAGAAACAAAACTTGAAATGAAAAATAAACTTAAGGACAAAAGTAGCAGACGAGAAAAAGATCAATACGTATAACACAAAACAAAAACACACGAAGTACGGAACAAGAATTATGCATGATTATATGTAGTGAGGGAAGATGAAGGGAAAGAAAATATATGGAATGATGAGAAAGAGGAAAAGAATATCGTGGAGGAAGGAAAAAAAAAAAAAAAAAAACATTGTAAAGTGGAAATAACAGAATATCTGATGAAAACCGTGGAGGAAAGAAACAAAAAACAAACAATATGAAGCTGAAATAATAGAAAATCAGAATTGAGGATACATAAGTGGAAAAATGTAAATCAGGATGTCAGGAGTAGTAAATGTATTTGGAAAGCGATTAAAGACGGAAGAAAAAGACGGAGAGAAGGGGAAAAATAATTTTTACCTCAAAGGATACAAAATTGATCTATTTGCAAACAATTATGGGATAAGGCGTAATGAAGGAAGAGAAAGTTGTAGAGAGAGAGCCAAAACTAAACACACACCATCTCGTGTGAAGAATGAACAATATTATATATATATATATATATATATATATATATATATATATATATATATATATATATATATATATATATATATATATATATATGAATAAATGATGGTAAAATATCCAATACAGGTATGGGACCTCGAAGAAAATGTTTATATACAACTAAATACAATGGTATGGTTGGTAGGTAAAATAAAATAATAATAGCATACTGGTATTGAAGGGGTTAATGAATG
>NC_137068.1:12334338-12359338 GCF_032717465.1 Coenobita brevimanus | reverse complement strand
CTCTTTGTGGAGCGGAAAGTTAGGCTGCTGGCCAAAAGTGGGTGTGGTTGGGTGGAGTGAGAGAGTGGAAGAGTATGAGAGATTTGGTTGATGTAGGTAGAAAGAAGGATGGATAGATGCACAGAAAGATGGACAGATGAAATAGAGAGGTTAGTCTCATGCCTATCCTAATAAAAGGAGTAACGGATTAGTTAGAATGAGAGACATTAAAACATAAAGAGATAAATACTTCATTATATACACAGATAGATGGATGACTGGAATGAAAGAGATACGACCAACAGACAGACAGCAGACATACAGACAGACAGATGGACTGCTTCGGTGGCTATCCAGATGACACGTTAAAGTGAGAGAGAGACTGGGTTGAGACAGAGGTAGCTATAGAGAGGGTGATAGATGCAGTGAGATAGCTGAACTGTACGGTACTATCCTCCCCGTCCCCTACTCCCTCACATTACACAAACAAATATGAAATTGGAAGAGGGAAAGGATGGAAAAGCGAAGAAGGAAGAAGTGAGGTACAGATGATGGGCGAAGGGAAAGAAGTAGTAGGGATGGAAGACTGTGCGATGTATGTGGAAGAGAAGAGAAGGTGGAGCTGAATGAAAAGTGGAGGAAAGACCTGAGTGAGGGAGAATCTAAGGAGGGAGGAGACAGCGTGGAAAGATGAGAGATAAAGGGATAGAGTGGGGTCGCAGAATGAAACGGGCGAATGAAGGGTGGACGAAGGGAGTGGGACTGATAGAAGAATGGAGAAGGTGAAACGGAGAAAATGGGGAGAGATGACAAGAGAAACGAGGAGATGAAAAACACAGAGAGAGAGAGAGAGAGAGAGAGACGTTATGCACTTCGTGTGTGTGTGTGTGTGTGTGTGTGTGTGTGTGTGTGTGTGAATCCAGTTGGGTTCTTCCCTACATTCTGTCTGATTTTGTGTGATTCTCTCTCTCTCTCTCTCTCTCTCTCTCTCTCTCTCTCTCTCTCTCTCTCTCTCTCTCTCTCTTATACTGGTTGTCCCCTTAACACACTGTCCATCAATCTTCCTTAGTGGACTATCACCTATTTCGATCCCTCTACCTCCTTCTCTCCCTCCCTCAGTCCCCTACCAAAATTCTCTCTCTCTCTCTCTCTCTCTCTCTCTCTCTCTCTCTCTCCCATTCATTGCATCCCTCATTCCTTGATTACCCTCTCATTGCTTCTCTTCTTTCTTTATTACACTGTTCTCCTTCCCTTTATTTGACTGCTTCTCTTAGTTAATCTTGCTCCACCATCAGATATCACTTCCAATAACAATCACCTCATTTGATAAACATTACACTAGTTATTGTATACTGGCAGAGAAATAATGGAATGGGTAGAAAAGAGGAATACAATGTCCGTAGTACAAAGCATATACAACTCTATCTATCTATCTATTGCCAGACGCCTCAATCCCGTTCGGGGTGGCCACAAACAAATCGCCTCCACGTCGCCCTGTCCCCCGCCATTTCACTGCCCCGCTCCCAACTCACACCCCCCTCTCTCATATACCTCTCCACCCCATCCCTCCATCTCATCCTCGGCCTCCCCGTCCCTCTTCCCCCCTCCACCTCACTCACATACACTCTCTTCGTCAGTCTTTCACCCTCAATCCTCTCCACATGGCCACACCACCTCAGTGTGTTCCTCATAACGGTTCCTATCACATCCACATCCACACCACAACGCTCCATTATATCCTCATTTGTCAGCCTGTCTCTCCACGTGACTCCGCAGGCTCCCCTTAAATAACTCATTTCCACTGCTCTCACTCTTGACTTGTTTCCTTCCAGCAACGTCCAAGCTTAAATAACTCATTTCCACTGCTCTCACTCTTGACTTGTTTCCTTCCAGCAACGTCCAAGCTTCACTTTCATACGATAGAGTTGGTATCACAATACTGTCAGGTAGTAACTTTTCCACTTCCATGCTCACTTCTCTGCTTCTTATCACTGCTTTCAAGGAACCAGCAACTTTTCTTCCCTGCTGTACCCTTTCAAGCACTTCACCCTCCAAACCTCCATCCTCACTCATCACACTACCCAAGTACTTGAACGTACTCACATTTTCCAATTCCTCACCATCCAACCTCGCTGTACATTCACTGACTTCACCTCTCTCAAAGACCATCACTTTACTCTTCCCTACATTCACCTTTAGATTTCGTTTCTTGCACACTCTCCCAAACTCATCCACCATGCCTTGCAGCTCTCCTTCGTCTTCACTCAACAACACAGTATCATCTGCAAACAACAGTACAGGGAGTTTCCAAACACTACCCTCTCTCACCAAGGGCACTCCAACATCCACTACCCTACCTTGTACCTCTTTTATTACCCCTTCCATGTACTGACTGAACAACCATGGAGACATGACACATCCCTGTTTCAACCCAATCTTCAAAGAGAAAAATTCACTCAGTTCACCATTCACACACACTGCAGCCATGTATTACCCTGGCTCATCACTCCACCACACACTCTGGTATCCATGTATTACCCTGGCTCATCACTCCACCACACACTCTGGTATCCATGTATTACCCTGGCTCATCACTCCACCACACACTCTGGTATCCATGTATTACCCTGGCTCATCACTCCACCACACACTCTGGTATCCATGTATTACCCTGGCTCATCACTCCACCACACACTCTGGTATCCATGTATTACCCTGGCTCATCACTCCACCACACACTCTGGTATCCATGTATTACCCTGGCTCATCACTCCACCACACACGCCATGGGGTGGGTAAGGCCAAAGGGTTACGCTGCAGCCACAGTGAGAGTCGGATTTGTTCTGCTATAATGATCGGGGAAAATGATGAGGGATTCACCTAAACTTCTATTAGGAATTTCTGAGACTAAGAAAATCCTGTGATGTTAGTCTAAATAGTAACTTTGTTGGTGTACCAGCTGCAGAGACAGTGTTGCTCTAAACAGTTTCTGAAGCTTTTCATTGTTATATCCCTCAGTTAAACATATGTTGTGGTGTCAGCCTGGGTAAATTACCCCATGACACAAACCGAAGGGAAAGGGTTAGGGACAGTCACTCTTGCACAGCTGGCAAGGAAGACTGGGTAAGACTCATGCCAGTCCAGTCGGAATAAAGAAAATAATAATTAAGCAAATGATGTTTCATTACTGCCATACGTACACAGCTGCAGTCAGTACCCCTATCACGGTTATGAAACGATATCAAAATAAAATGAGACGTTGGTAAACTAAATAGTAATATTCAAACGGCTTTGAAGGGATGTGTGATCGCCTTTCGCTCGGAACCCCAGATGTTACAAAACGATTACTGACCAAAACTGGACGCAATATGGGGGAGGGGGAGGTGTAGAGGAGGGGAAAGGGTGACAGTGCAGTTAAAAAACACGATGAAAATAAGGAAAGCATTTCCGCCGTGATCCATCACTAGACAGGATAGACACACACACACACACACACACACACACACACACACACACACACACACACCAGCAAATATCCCCATCGCCGAACACTATCAATACACATCGATGGAGTCACAGCACCTCTCTCTCCTGATCCACCTCACTCCTCTCAGCTTAATCTTGCATACCACAATCATATGATCTGACAGACCTCCACATCGTCCTCTCACGGCCCTCGTATCAGCAACCATTCCTATCATCGACCTCTCTACAAGCACGTAATCAATCAGGCTTCTTTCAACACGATCCCTGCTCCCTCTATACCATGTATATTTATGTGGATCTCTGTGTTTGAAATACGAGTTACAATTGCACAACCTCCTCTCCTGACAAATATCCTTTAGTTGCTTCCCATTAGCATTTTCTCCTGGTACTACATTACAACTCATTATGTCACCCTCAGGATCAGTGCCTATTCTTTCATTCTTATCCCCCATTACGATCACTATAGCTCCTGGGCATTTCTCCAACTACTTCATCCAGCTCATCCCAAAACCTGTCTTTCTCTCTCTCATTCCTGTCCTCACACGATGCATACGTTACAATTACTGCCACTTTCACCTTCTCAAACTTGAACCTGACATACATACACCTCAAGCTGACACATTTGAAGTCTCTCATTCCACTCTGCCACACCTCATTCATCAACAAAGCAACACCTTCCTTGCATATTCCTCGCCCATTCATGCCCGATCTTGCACATTTCACACCCTCCCACTCCTCCACTTCACACCCTTTCATCGTCGTCTCACACAGTGCCATCACGGCACATCTCGCATCTTGAACACATTCACCACTTCCACCCTCTTGCTCTCCTCATTCACGCCTCTCACATTCCACATTGCCATGAGAATCTTCCTATTTGACTGGGGCCCTGGGCAGGTACTGGGCCCTCCGAGGCTCTCTCAACAACTGCCATGATTAAGTGATTTTGGATAGGGGAATCTGAAGGACATTTAACCCTGCCAGAAACCCCGGTTAAATGGTTACCACCCAGCGTAGTAAATGGTTTCCTGGGTACAGGAAACCACTTGCCTTGTCACTCAGTGTAGAGATCACAAGGCATGTCTACACTGAGTGGATGATGGCCCCCCCCCCCCATCCGCCACAATATCGTTTTAGCAAATGACAGTGTGTGTGTGTGTGTGTGTGTGTGTGTGTGTGTGTGTGTGTGTGTATGTAATCGCACCTAATTTACATGTGTCCCCTGTCTCCATTAGCCATTCATCCGGGTCAAATCACACCCTGACATCCGTCTATTACCCTGGTTCATCACTCCATCACACTTCCATTGGGTAAGGGGAAATGTGTTAGGGTGGAAAAAGAGTGAGATTCTGATCTGTGCAGCTGGACTGATCAGTGAAAATGAGAATGGATTTCTCAAAACTTCTGACTGCTGGAAAATCTCATGTGTGTGTACACACACACAGAGGCATTAAAACATTTCCACACACGCATACACCGCACTCACTGTACACACCTTTTCTCCGTTCGTATTCCATCAGCATGGGGAAGAGTTATTCCTGGCTATCATACCTCCTCTAACAAATACCGGTCCTGTAGTGCATCTTATTATGGCCTATTACGGTTAATAGTTACTGAACATGAATATCCTCATCTCTAACAATACTCTCTACGAAAATAAAATAAAAATACATTGTTCATCGATACACACATAAGGGAAAAACAAAACACTTGCCACAACACTTACCTTCACAGGCGCGTTACCAGTAAGAGCACTTTTTGGGGCCTCAGCCTGCACTCAGCATTGGCTTTCACACCTGAAAGGGAACAACAAATATACACATTGCGTCAAGAAATACTATTCACCACTACATTTTTTTCTTGTTCATCGGGTGAGCTACATTTTACTATGGGTATATAAAATGAAAACTTTTCCTGAAAGTAACAGGCGAACGATTACGAAATCATGACCATAAAAGAGGACTTCCTGTACTGACGACCACAAACAATAATGAAAAGCAAAACAGGGTCACTTTAAACTTCACCTGCCCCTCCCCACACCATTCATCCCCTCCCAGCAAGTTCCTCCACCACCATCACATTCACTCCAACACTCACCCCAAGCCATCCTTCACCCTCTGTAGCACCAACACCCTTCCTCCCCTCCCCATCACCCAACTCCCTCCATCACATTCCTCCATTCCTCTAACCATCTCCTGCTCCCCTACACATCCCTTACCTTCTCTCTTAACTCCCAATAATCAGTCTCTTTCTCCCAATTCCATCCCCCTCCCACTTCCACCCCATCCCCTTCTCCACCCTCGCCCCTTCCTCTACCCATCCCCACCCATTCTTCCTCACTCTCCCCCTGTCCCTCCTCCCTCACTCCCTCCCTCAATCCCCCACCAACACAAACTAGCAAAGGCTTATGATTCTCTCCCTCGAATTCTGATCACAAAATACTTACTTTCAACACCTCAACATTTTTTTTGTTTCCTATTTCAGATGAGACTGACAATTTTTCATGTACGGGGTTTTTGGCTTTCGTACGAGAGAGAGAGAGAGAGAGAGAGAGAGAGAGAGAGAGAGAGAGAGAGAGAGAGAGAGAGAGAGAGTTACATAAATTCAAAGATACACACTGCACACAAGACCTTATGGGTAAAATGTGGTTATTCGGCCTTACTATTACCTCCCCCAATGAAGTTGGACGGAGGTTATGTTTTCACCCGTGTCTGTTTGTATACAAAATACCAAATTACTGTTATCATGTTTCAATGAAATCTGGTGGATTGGTGGGCACTGGGTGAAGGAAGAGCTTATTGCATTGGAGGTGGAATGGGATCCGGATGCAGGAATAAATACTACATTTTACTGGCGTTGGAAGAGGTACGCACTCTGTGACACTGTGTAGCAGGCAGACTAAGACCGAAACGAATAATGAGACCGTAAAAATATTCGTTTGGCGGGAACGAGAAACTACAGCAGTAATTCATTAATTTATTGGCGTGGCCGGAGGTATGCGCCCTGAGTGATTTCTATTTGTTATTATCAAATGATCCTACCCAGTTCAGAGAAGTAAAAGAAAATCACAGAACAGCGACAAAAGGAGACATGAGAAAGTGTGTTGAGGAAAAGTGACGAAAATACAGATATGAAATATGTAACTGAGGAGGAGGAGAAGTGAATGACATGCGGGACATGTGGGTGTTAAGGGAGGGAGAGTGGAGTGTGTCATAGCTTGAGAGACTGGGGGAGACAGGGTTAAATGTGTGTGTGTGTGTGTGTGTGTGTGTGTGTGTGTGTGTGTGTGTGTGTGTGTGTGTGTGTGTGTGTGTGTGTGTGTGTGTGTGTGTGTGTGTGTGTGTGTGTGTGTGAGAGAGAGAGAGAGAGAGAGAGAGAGAGAGAGAGAGAGAGAAACTTTGGTGACACAATTATTACAAAAGTAAAAAGTAGGGTAGGTGTAAGAGAGTGGTAAGTTGTGAGAGTATAGTTGGCCAAGTATGGATCTCTTGTAGCCAACTTCCTGGACAAATGACTTGCGTTACTTTCCTACATTCTGTACTTATCCCATACAACTTCTTGGGTAAAAGACAAACGGTTGGCCAGAAAAGTTGGTCTAATACTCCACTGTGTCTACTACAAACTTAAAGCAGATCCCTCACTTTCCTCGCTGACACATCATATCTACGGGCAGAGGAGCATACCAAGCCTGTCTTAGCTTAGAAATATTCGCCACCAGCATTTATTATACATATAAGCATAATATGTGGCCTAGTGGTGGCTCGCTGGCTGCGTGTTCGTCTCCCTATCTAAGTTTACATTTGCCCCGAGTCTTGGGTAATGACATTTACAGTGAGTGCTGGTAGTATGTCTTTTTTTACGCCATTTGCTCTCTCTCTCTCTCTCTCTCTCTCTCTCACACACACACACACACACACACACACACACACACACACACACACATACACACACACACAGGTAATATATCATTTCCACATACACATACACATCATTCACAGCAGACATCTCTTGTCCCTTTGTACTCCACCAGCATATGTAAGTGTTAGTTCTGGTAAAATTCCTTCTGTCAAAGTCCGCCCCTGCAGTACATCATATTATGGCCTATTACAGTTAACAATTACACGAATATCCTCAACCCTAACACAATACTCTTTACGAAAATCAAATCAATAATTAGTTCATCAATAAACACATATGAGAAAAAAACAAAACGCTTGGTACAACACTTACCTTCGCAGGTGTGTTAACAGTAAGTGCACTTTCCGGGGCCTCAGCCTGCACTCAGCATTGTCCTTGACACCTGCAAGGCAACATCAAATATACACATTAAACTATTATACACTGTCCGTCAAGAAATACCATTCACCACTGAATCTTTTTCCTACATTTTACTATGGGTAAACAGAACGAAAACATTTTCTGAAAGTAGTAGGCGAACGGTTTCGAAATCATGAACGTAAGATTGGACTTCCTGTTTTGACGACCACAAACAATAATGAAAAACAAAATAAGGTCACTTTAAACTTCACCTGCCCCTCCCCACACCATTCATCCCCTCCCAGCAAGTTCCTCCACCACCATCGCATTCACTCCAACACTCACCCCTAGCCATCCTTCACCCTCTGTAGCACCAACACCCTTCCTCCCCTCCCCATCACCCAACTCCCTCCATCACATTCCTCCATTCCTCTAACCATCTCCTGCTCCCCTACACATCCCTTACCTTCTCTCTTAACTCCCAATAATCAGTCTCTTTCTCCCAATTCCATCCCCCTCCCACTTCCACCCCATCCCCTTCTCCACCCTCGCCCCTTCCTCTACCCATCCCCACCCATTCTTCCTCACTCTCCCCCTGTCCCTCCTCCCTCACTCCCTCCCTCAATCCCCCACCAACACAAACTAGCAAAGGCTTATGATTCTCTCCCTCGAATTCTGATCACAAAATACTTACTTTCAACACCTCAACATTTTTTTTGTTTCCTATTTCAGATGAGACTGACAATTTTTCATGTACGGGGTTTTTGGCTTTCGTACGAGAGAGAGAGAGAGAGAGAGAGAGAGAGAGAGAGAGAGAGAGAGAGAGAGAGAGAGAGAGAGAGAGAGAGAGTTACATAAATTCAAAGATACACACTGCACACAAGACCTTATGGGTAAAATGTGGTTATTCGGCCTTACTATTACCTCCCCCAATGAAGTTGGACGGAGGTTATGTTTTCACCCGTGTCTGTTTGTATACAAAATACCAAATTACTGTTATCATGTTTCAATGAAATCTGGTGGATTGGTGGGCACTGGGTGAAGGAAGAGCTTATTGCATTGGAGGTGGAATGGGATCCGGATGCAGGAATAAATACTACATTTTACTGGCGTTGGAAGAGGTACGCACTCTGTGACACTGTGTAGCAGGCAGACTAAGACCGAAACGAATAATGAGACCGTAAAAATATTCGTTTGGCGGGAACGAGAAACTACAGCAGTAATTCATTAATTTATTGGCGTGGCCGGAGGTATGCGCCCTGAGTGATTTCTATTTGTTATTATCAAATGATCCTACCCAGTTCAGAGAAGTAAAAGAAAATCACAGAACAGCGACAAAAGGAGACATGAGAAAGTGTGTTGAGGAAAAGTGACGAAAATACAGATATGAAATATGTAACTGAGGAGGAGGAGAAGTGAATGACATGCGGGACATGTGGGTGTTAAGGGAGGGAGAGTGGAGTGTGTCATAGCTTGAGAGACTGGGGGAGACAGGGTTAAATGTGTGTGTGTGTGTGTGTGTGTGTGTGTGTGTGTGTGTGTGTGTGTGTGTGTGTGTGTGTGTGTGTGTGTGTGTGTGTGTGTGTGTGTGTGAGAGAGAGAGAGAGAGAGAGAGAGAGAGAGAGAGAGAGAGAGAGAGAGAGAGAGAGAGAGAGAAACTTTGGTGACACAATTATTACAAAAGTAAAAAGTAGGGTAGGTGTAAGAGAGTGGTAAGTTGTGAGAGTATAGTTGGCCAAGTATGGATCTCTTGTAGCCAACTTCCTGGACAAATGACTTGCGTTACTTTCCTACATTCTGTACTTATCCCATACAACTTCTTGGGTAAAAGACAAACGGTTGGCCAGAAAAGTTGGTCTAATACTCCACTGTGTCTACTACAAACTTAAAGCAGATCCCTCACTTTCCTCGCTGACACATCATATCTACGGGCAGAGGAGCATACCAAGCCTGTCTTAGCTTAGAAATATTCGCCACCAGCATTTATTATACATATAAGCATAATATGTGGCCTAGTGGTGGCTCGCTGGCTGCGTGTTCGTCTCCCTATCTAAGTTTACATTTGCCCCGAGTCTTGGGTAATGACATTTACAGTGAGTGCTGGTAGTATGTCTTTTTTTACGCCATTTGCTCTCTCCCTCTCTCTCTCTCTCTCTCTCTCACACACACACACACACACACACACACACACACACATACACACACACACAGGTAATATATCATTTCCACATACACATACACATCATTCACAGCAGACATCTCTTGTCCCTTTGTACTCCACCAGCATATGTAAGTGTTAGTTCTGGTAAAATTCCTTCTGTCAAAGTCCGCCCCTGCAGTACATCATATTATGGCCTATTACAGTTAACAATTACACGAATATCCTCAACCCTAACACAATACTCTTTACGAAAATCAAATCAATAATTAGTTCATCAATAAACACATATGAGAAAAAAACAAAACGCTTGGTACAACACTTACCTTCGCAGGTGTGTTAACAGTAAGTGCACTTTCCGGGGCCTCAGCCTGCACTCAGCATTGTCCTTGACACCTGCAAGGCAACATCAAATATACACATTAAACTATTATACACTGTCCGTCAAGAAATACCATTCACCACTGAATCTTTTTCCTACATTTTACTATGGGTAAACAGAACGAAAACATTTTCTGAAAGTAGTAGGCGAACGGTTTCGAAATCATGAACGTAAGATTGGACTTCCTGTTTTGACGACCACAAACAATAATGAAAAACAAAATAAGGTCACTTTAAACTTCACCTGCCCCTCCCCACACCATTCATCCCCTCCCAGCAAGTTCCTCCACCACCATCGCATTCACTCCAACACTCACCCCTAGCCATCCTTCACCCTCTGTAGCACCAACACCCTCTCCTCCCCTCCCCATCACCCAACTCCATCCATCACTCTTCCATACCACTAATCATATCCTCCTCCCCCACACATCCTGTACCTTCTCTCTTAACCTCCCTCTCTCATTCCCCCTTCCCCAATGCCATCCCCCGTACATTTCCACCCCAACCCCTCCTCCACTCTCACCCCTCCCTCACCACTCACCCCTTCCTCTACCGACCCCCATCCATTTTTCCACCAGCCCCCATTCTTCCTCAAACTCTGCCTCAATCCGTTCTCCCTCACTGCCTCCCCTAATCCCTCACCAGCACTAACGAGCAAAGGCTTTTGATTCTCTCCCTCGAATCCTCATCACAAAATACGGTACTTTCTTTCAACGCCTCAACATTTTTTATTTCCCGTATCAGTTGAGACAGGCAATTTTTCAAGTAGGGGGTTTTTGGCTTTCATATGAGAGAGAGAGAGAGAGAGAGAGAGAGAGAGAGAGAGAGAAGAGGGCTAAAAACAAAAGTCATGTACCCCTTCCCTGCCAACTACCAGCTTTAGTTTTTATTATACTTAACGCTAAAAGTTTGTCTTCGGTTGAGATAAAACCAAGGTAACCTGTGCCATTTAGAATATGATCCTATGTCAGTTCACGGGCAACTTAGGTACTCAAGTTGGAAAAAAAAAAAAAAGGGGGAGGGAAGAAAGAGCGCCTGTGAAAAAGTTTTACGTGTCCCAAAACTGCGATTGAATAATGCAGAAGATAATGAATTAGCGAGGTTGAATTCGTGTCACGTTTTAAAGATGAAAGTCCACACACACACACACACACACACACACACACAACCATATCCCAATTTCTTTCCGACCTCTTAAACCCATAAATTCATTTTCTTTCTGACCCATTCGTATTTTTATCTGCCCTTCTACTGGGGCTTAAATCAATTCAATTCGTGGAGCTGAGAGTGTGGGGAGTGGGTAGAAGGAGTCGCGAGGGAGTGGAAGGAGTGGGGAGTGGGTGGCA
The DNA here is from genome assembly GCF_032717465.1 of Coenobita brevimanus. Classification (NCBI taxonomy): domain Eukaryota; kingdom Metazoa; phylum Arthropoda; class Malacostraca; order Decapoda; family Coenobitidae; genus Coenobita; species Coenobita brevimanus. The sequence continues at coordinate 12,347,731 of NC_137068.1, read as the reverse complement.
GGAGTGGGGAGTGGGTGGCAGGAGTGGGGAGTGGGTGGAAGGAGTGGGGAGTGGGTGGCAGGAGTGGGGAGTGGGTGGAAGGAGTGGGGAGTGGGTGGAAGGAGTGGGGAGTGGGTGGCAGGAGTGGGGAGTGGGTACAGGGATTGATGAGTGGGCAGAGGGAGTGGGGAGGAGGAGAGCGTTTGGGGAGGGGATTAGGAGTGGGGAGGGATTGAGGAAATGGAGGGGGGTGGGGGAGGGATTGAGGAAATGGAGGGGGGTGGGGGAGGGAATGAAGAAGGGGAGAGGAGCGGGAGGGGGAGGAGATAAAGAAGGGGGGAGAAGGGGAAGGAATGACAGGGAGAGACGAAGAAGAGGATCTGTGATGAGACAGAAGGACTCGGAATGGGGAGGGGACAGAGGGGGAGGTGGGGAGGACGATAGAGACGGGAGAGGCAAGAGGGAGACATGGAAAGAGGCGAGGGGGGTATGGGGAGAGGGAAGGAGGCAAAGGGGTATGGCGAATGGGAGACAAATGGGGAATGGGAAAAAGAGCGGGGAGAGATGGGAGAAAGAGTGGGAAGAGATGGGAAAAGGAGGAGATGGGGGGAAAGGGGAACTGAGAAAGGCGAGGGAAGAGAGAGAAATGGGGAGGGGGAGACGGATGGCAAAGTAGGAAACTGTAGAATATGAGAGAGAGAGAGAGAGAGAGAGAGAGAGAGAGAGAGAAATTGTTTTAGGGTTATGTCTCCCTCAATAAATCATAATAAACTTTAAGACAGACTGGACTGGCGTAGGAAAAGAAATAACAAGGGAAAAAATAACAGATACCTAAAGGAGAGAAGAAAAATGGAAGCGAAGATGGGCCTGATGGGGTCCCTCCTGTTGTTCTCAAGAACTGTGCTTCTGTGCTTACACCCTGCCTAGGCAAACTATTTCGCCTTTGTCTGTCAACTTGTACCTTTCCTTCTTGCTGGAAGTTTGCTCTCATTCAGCCAGTCCCAAAGAAGGGTGACCACTCCCAACCCTCCAACTATCGTCCAAGTGCTTTAACGTCCTGTATTTCAAAAGTTTTCGAGTCAATTCTTAATAGAAAAATTTTAAGGCATCTTTCCTATCACAACCTTCTTTCCGATCGTCAGTATGGGTTCCGTCAGGGACGCTCCACTGGCGATCTTCTCACCTACCTTTCAGACTCCTGGTCATCCTCCTTTCGGGACTTTGGCGAAAGCTTTGCCATTGCACTTGACGTCTCAAAGGCTTTCGATCGAGTGTGGCATAAATCTTTAATTTCCAAACTGCCCTCCTACGGTTTCTATCCTTCTATCTGTGCCTTCATCGCTAGCTTCCTTTCTGGTCGTTCTATAGCCGCTGTTGTAGGCGGCCATCGTTCTTCTCCTAGATCTATCAACAGTGGTGTTCCTCAGGGCTCTGTCCTATCACCAACTCTCTTCCTTTTATTCATCAATGATCTTCTAAGCTGTACATCTAACCCTATCCACTCATACGCTGATGACTCCACCCTTCACCATTCCATTCGGTTCCCGCAACGCCCATCTCAACAGTTACTTCAACAAACAAGGGATGAGGCTATGGCACACCTAATGTCTGACTTGGCTCGTATCTCTGACTGGGGTAAAAATAATATGGTTGTCTTTAATGCATCTAAGACTCAGTTCTTACACCTATCAACCCGACAAAATCTTCCACAGGTATACCCACTAATGTTTAATAATATTCAGCTTAATACTGCATCATCCTTGAACATGCTTGGGGTTTCATTTACTCGGGACTTATCTTGGAAAGATCATATTACATCTCTTGTAAAATCTGCTTCCAAGAGATTGGGTGTGCTTAGCCGACTCCGCTCTTTCTTTACTCCTGCACAATTGTTGACTCTACTGTATACAGGGGTTTTATCCGCCCCTGTGTGGAGTACAACTCTCATGTGTGGGGAGGCTCCCCACATACAGCTCTTCTCAATAGGGTGGAGTCAAAGGCTTTTCGTCTCATTAACTCTCCTCCTCTTACTGACTCCCTTCTACCTCTGTCTCTTCGCCACACTGTTGCATCTTTATCTCTTTTCTATCGCTACTTTAATGGTCACTGCTCCTCTGAACTGTCTGCTTGCATTCCTCCACCTCTACGACGGGCGCGTAGCACCCGTCTGGCAGCAAACTCTCATCCCTTTTCTGTCCAACTCTCTAATGCAAGAGTTAACCGTTACTCCCAGTCTTTCATTTATGCAAAAGGTCAGCTCTGGAACTGTCTCCCTCTGTCTGTATTTCCTGCTGCCTATGATCTCCAATCTTTCAAACGCAGTGTGTCCAGGCATCTCAAATTGATCGGATCTTGAATTTGGCTCTCTATTGTATTTTGTTTTTCTCTTGGAGGGAGCCGTTACTGAGGGCTCATGGCCTTTGGTTCCTTCTTCCTCGCATAAAAAAAAAAAAAAAAAAGGAAGAAGAAACGTGATGAGAACTAATCAGAATGAGAGAGGAGGAGGAGGAGGCAAAGGATAAGAATATAAAAAAAATAAAGACAAAAGGAAGGAAAAGTGTGTTTGGGAAAGAACATTTATTAATAAAACTGAAGAAAGAGAAGGGAAAGAAAAACAGAGAGAGAAGTGAAGGTGGAAAGAGAGGAGAGAAGAATGAACAGAGCCTGGACTGAGAAGCGAGAAATAAAGAAAACTGATGAAAATTAAGGAAGAGATTTGTGGGAAAAGATGAGGGGAGAAAGGAAAGACTACAAATAGGAAAAAAGAAGAGGTGAGTGAAAAAATATATATATATATATATATATATATACCGGTAGGAAGAATGGAAAAATCCCTCTCTTAGTTCTCTCTCTTCCATTCCTCCCCTCTGCCCCTCTCCATCTCCCTTTTCTTTTTTCTCCCTCCCTCTCTCCTTTCTGCCCCCATTCATCATCTTTCCTGTTTTCCCTCTAATATCTTACTCTTCGTTTTTCCTTCCTCACCCTTCATCCCCATGCTGCCTGCCTTCCTCCCTCCTTTTTTCTTCATTTCCTTCCCTCTCCAGTTTTACTTCTCTCCTTTATACATCTTTTTCTCTCTTGTCTTCTTTCTCCTTACTACCTGCTTCTCTCCATCCCACTCTCACTCTTCTTCCTCCCCTCCCTCTTTTTCCCTGCCTCCGTCCATATAATCACAACACAAGTTGGGTTCGATTTTCAGATATCAGTTTGCCCAGACCTCTAGACGGGAGGGAGGAGGGAGAGAAGGGTAGGGAGTAGGGAGGAGGGAGAGAAGGGTAGGGAGTAGGGAGTAGGGAAAGAAGAGTAGTGAGTAGGAAGGTAGGGAAAAAATGAGGGGGAAAGAGATGTACGAGGAAAGACACACACACACACACACACACACACACACACACACACACACACACACACACACAGGGGGGGGGGTACTGCGTGTGTGGCAAAGAACAAGTAAAAGGGGAAAGAGAAAGATGCATAAATGTAAAATGACTCAAATCTCCAAGAGATTTGACCTGACCCTCTCATGGCCAGGACAGCTCTCGCACAGTATTCCAGCCAACAACATATTCAGCTGAGAGTGAGTCAAAGGAGCCTGAGTTAACATACCACTTTACAACTAAATCATCCCAACGTTCAATATATTCGTATCGAAGTGGCAAAAATGAAACAGATGACAGTAGTAAAATAAGTAAGAGTTAAAAATAGCATTAAAAAAACTGGGACAAATAAAACAAAGAAAGACCCTATGTCGAATCCTAAAAAGCACGTAGGGAAAATACAAAATCCAAACAAGCAGGATCGAAAGCACACACACACACACACACACACACACACACACACACACACACACACTCTCTCTCTCTAATACACACACACACACACACACACACACACACACACACACACACACACTCTCTCTCTCTCTCTCTCTCTCTCTCCCTCTCTCTCTCTAATAATCTAGCTCAACTTAAAAAGTCCTACTCTACACACACACACACACACACACACACACACACACACACACACACACACTCTCTCTCTCTCTCTCTCTCTCTCTCTCGCTCTCTCTCTCTCTCTAATAATCTAGCTCAACTTAAAAAGTCCTACTCTAATTTTTCCCATGCAGTATGTAAATTGGCAGCAAACAGCGCCTGGTGATAAAAAAAAAAAATAAGTGGCAATCATTTACATACAGCTATTTCCTGAATACACAAGAGAGAGAGAGAGAGAGAGAGAGAGAGAGAGAGAGAGAGAGAGAGAGAGATGCTACTGTGTAAGGTCAGTGTACACACGAATGGGTTTCATATGCAAGGAATTTTTATGAGTGAACATTTAGCGGAGAACTGAATACATAAAAATAGTGTGTGTGTGTGTGTGTGTGTGTGTGTGTGTGTGTGTGTGTGTGTGTGTGTGTGTGTGTGTGTGTGTAAGAAAAGAAAGCAAGAAAAATATGAATGAGGGAAAGAAAGAAGGAAAGGGAGAGAAGATTATGTCAGGAGAGAAAGATGGAAAAAGAGGAACGGTAAAAAGAAAAATAGGATGGGAGGAAAGCGAAGTGAAAAGGGAAGGTACGAAGGAAGAAAAAGGAATAAAGAAAAAGATAAAGATAACCAAAAGAGTGACGAGGATTAAAAAGGGAGTTGGGTCACAGGAAGGAATGAAATATTAAAAGCAGGAATGAATAAATGAAGGGAGGAAAGGAGGAGGAACGGCAAGAAAAAATAATGAAACACTGATGACCATCCCTCCCAGTCTACAGGACCTCTCCTTCCTGTGGGTTTCCTCCTCCTTGAAACAGAATCAGAAGTGAACAATACAGCGGAACACACCACACCCTACACCCTGCCCGATCATCACCCTGTCAGCATCCTCTTACACCCTATTGCACTCTATCATATCTTCCTACACCCTGTCAGTATGTTTCATATGGAGTCCTACATCCTCTAGTTCATTTTACACACATACAATCTACTGTACATCCTGCCCCATCATCACCCAGTCACCACATTCTGCTACACCCTGCCAGAACACCATCCTACACTCTATAACATCTTCCTACACCCTACCAGTATGTTTTATTTATACAAACACCAACAACAAACAGTGAATATAATCCTTTTGGCAAATATGGAAATATGTCACAGGACTCAAGGGACAAATAAAATAGCCAGAGGGTGGCGAGAATATAATACAAAGCACGTCCACGGGTTGAAGGGGATAAACTGCCATATAAGGGGGCCATAAACTGCCAGAATGGAGTGTCATAACGAAGTGCCATACTGTGCCACTCTAACAGCCTGCCATTGAAACATAAGGGTCCATACCGCTACAGTCTCCCCCCCCCCTTCTCTCTCTCTCTCTCTCTCTCTCTCTCTCTCTCTCTCGCTTTCTCTTTCAATATCTGGCCAATACTCACCATCTGTTGTGTCCACCAGATGCCACCCCAACCCCCTCCCCCTCCCTCTCCTGATTGGACCTTCCTCTTGCTTGTTCTCTTGCTTTATCCTATTTATTTACTGTCTTAGCCTCAAGCTTTTTATTCTTTATACAATGTCTTCTTTTAATGTTTATTGGTTCATTTGACCCTCCCGTCCTTTTTGCTTGTTTCCTCTCACTTTTTCCAACCATCTTCAGCTGGAGGGATTGGTGGGTGGAGGGGAGCCATCCTGCTTTGCTGTCCTTATCTTTGACTGACAGAACAGACACCTTAGTTATATCCCACCCCATAAACAGTTCTGACATGACAAATAGGTCGTTCTGCCTTTCTCTGTACTTCCTTTATACTACAGCACTTTACTCCAATTTCCCTTGTTCCATACACGCCTCTTAGTTTCCTGGATGGTCACACCTCTATGATACAAAATCTCTCCCACCATCCTTCCACCTTCTCCTTGGGCTGACCCTTCCTCTGCCTCTACTTGTAATCTGTACATCTTTATCAATCTGACATCACCATTCCCTCCATATGGCCAGACCACTTCAACACACCTGCTCTGCCCTTTACATCATACTACGTCTACTTCTACCTTCTGGCGCTGGCATTTTTCATCCTGTCACACCATCTCACCCCACATCTAGACCCTAAGCACTTCAGTTTGTTTCGTAATCTCTCGCTTCTTTCGTCCTTCTTTTGTATTCGTTTCTTTGATTTTCATTATTCGATCTTCATGATTTATTCTATTTGTTTACTCCCTTTCACTGATTCAATTATGTATAATCCATTCCTGTTAATGCTTTTTCACTTCTTATTTTTTTCCGAATCTGTTTCGTTCTGCCCTTCTTATCTTTTCATTTTCTTTTTCAGGTCCCTCCTCCTCATGCCTATCTTCCAATTTGTTTTCCTGACATCCACTTTGTTTTTATTCTCTTCAGTTTCCTATTAATCGATTTTTCCCTATCCCCATTTTTATCGGTTTTTTAAAATTCTCTCTTCATCAGAACTTGAGCCACCAATTCTTGTTCCTTCTTCCCTCTATTACACGGGCTTCTTAAGAATTTTCTGATGATTCTATTTTTGTACAATCTTTGCTTCAGTTTTCATTTTTCACTCTCTATTACCAGTCCTTTCTTTCAATTCCTTTTTTATTAATCTTTTATTTCCCTTTCTATATTCTCTTTGTTTTTATGGATGTTTTTTGCCTCTTTTCTTCAGCTGTTTTTTGCCTCTTTTCTTCAGCACCTCTTGAGACACCATCCTTCCCGTCTCCTTCCCCCTTCACTTTTACAAAGGATTCCTTGGACAACATAATACTGAGAGAGAGAGAGAGAGAGAGAGAGAGAGAGAGACTGTGTGTGTGTGTGTGTGTGTGTGTGTGTGTGTGTGTGTGTGTGTGTGTGTGTGTGTGTGTGTGTGTGTGTGTGTGTGTGTGTGTGTGTGTGTGTGTGTGTGTGTGCAAGAAACAGACAGGGAGAAAATGAAGTGAAAAATATGATACAGAAAAATCAACAGTCGATAGGATTGGTCAAATCCTTCAAGGAACATAATTCAGAAGAAACGGAAGGGGGAGGGAAGAGAGAAAAGGAGAGGGAAAGAGAGAAAAGGAGAGTGGAAGGATGAGGAAAGAAGGGAAGAGTAATAGGCAGAAAGCAGAGGAGGTCAGAAAGGAAAGGAAGGACGGGAAGGACGAAAAAGGGAAGAGAAGAACATTTAAGAGAAGAGAACAAAAGAACCAAGAAGAGAAGAGAGAAGGAATGGTAAAGGGAGGAGCGGAGAGGAAAGGAGAGGAGAGAAGAGGAGAGGAGAGGAGAGGAGAGGAGAGAGGATAAACGCGAGTCAATAAGGTTTGTTAGTGTTTCGGGGGATATGATTCGGAAGGAATGGTGGGAAAGAGGGAGAGGGAGAAAATGGGAGGAGAAGGAAAGCCGAACTGAGGAGAGAAAGGCGATGGTTAGGTGAGATGGAAAGAGGAACTGGGAAAAGAAAAGAAGAGACCACAGGAGAAGACTGACGAAAGAGAAGAAGAGAGGAGAAAGGAAAAGCGAAAAGTATTAAAGGGATTAAACTGGGAAGATGAAATAAAAAGGCAACCTATGAGCGATAATCGATGTTCAGGCAAGATGAGACACAGGTGAGGTGAGGCGAGGCAGGGTGAGGCAGGGTAAAATAGGGATGAAGCAGGGTGAGGTAGGGATAAGGCAGGCAGAGGCAGGACGGATTAGGCAGGAGGCAGACTGAGGCAGTGATAAGTCACATTGAGTCAGCGATAAGCCAGGGTGAGGGAGGATAAGACAGGATGGGATCGGTTGGCTCCCTCAATTGAGACATCTCCTGACAACTGTCGACACAAGCAGACAGGCAGAGGTGGGTCCGCAGACATGTGGAATTTCTCTCCAAGGACCTCGATTTTCTTTACTTACCTCTCTCTCTCTCTCTCTCTCTCTCTCTCTCTCTCTCTCTCTCTCTCTCTCAGATTAAACGAGGTGAAGTCATCTGTTGGAATGTATTCGTGTGTGTGTGTGTGTGTGTGTGTGTGTGTGTGTGTGTGTGTGTGTGTGTGTGTGTGTGTGTGTGTGTGTGAATGCTACCAAAAATTATACCAGAGCGAGAGAGAATATGAATGTACCGTACGAAAAATAAAATCAAGCAAAATATAGCAAGACTAGAAGGCACTCAGAGAGCGCATACCTCCGCCAATGCCATTCCCATTAAAAAGGATCCGCATCCAGATCCGTAGATACAGGATCCGTATCCGAATCCAGACCCATCCCCAAATGTAATCAATTCTTTCTTGGTCCATGGCCCACCCTTCCACAAAATTTCATCAAAATATATTCATAACTTTTTGAGTAATTCTGCTAACAGACAAACAAACAGATGCACAAACAAACAAATAAACGCCGGCAAAAACAACCTCCTTGGAGGAGGAAAAAATAACGCGAGAACAGGCTTCTTTGCCACTGAGTAATATGACACTACGGGTGAGAAAGGATGCATACAGGGGAAGTGAAGGGGCGAGTGGAGAGAAAACGAGTGGGAGGGAGGGAAAAACGGGAGGAAAGGAGAGAACAATGACGAGGAGGAAGGGAAAATCCAGACGAAATGAGGGAAGAATGAGCGGGAGGAGAGGAATACCGACACACAATGAGAAGAATGAGTGGGAGAGACAAGACAGAATACGATGGGAGGAGAGAGGAAATAGAGAGAAGGGGATGGAGCAGAAAAAAGGTGAATAATGAGAGAGGAGAAAAAGGTGATTACGATTTTAGTGGTGATGGAGTAAACGACAGGGTAGGGTGGAAGAATGAGAAAACAGGGAGCAGAAGTTTTGTGGAAGATGAGAAGACAATTTAGAAAAAAGACAGGGAAGACGACACAGAGACGAGGAGAAAACTGAGACGTATAGAGAGAGATTAGTGAGAAGATGGTGGGGGGGGGGGTGTAAGAAGAGGAAAGAGTACGGTGGTAAATGAGTGAGGAGGGGGAGGAGGAAACAAACAGACAGACAGACAGACAGACAGACGGAGAGGTTGAGCTTCAGTGTCACAACTATCAGCTCAAACTTGCAAGAACACACACACACACACACACACACACACACACACACACACACCTTTACTATTCCCAAAGTCCCTCACCATCACCACCATCCCAATCCCATCGAGTTTTAGGGTAGTCATTTATTTACTTTTTACAGACCAAAGCTCACTGGCCAGCACTGAAAAATTTTCCCCCTACCGCCTATACCTGACTAAGGGGGAAAGACAGAGCAACTGAAAATATACTGAATTCATCACCATCAGAATGTGTTTATTTATATTCTTGCTGCCACCTGACGACTTTATTCAATTTCGGAGAGTAGTGTTTATTAAGAGATTCCACACACTCTAAAAGTGTGCAAGTACCCTGGTCCCTAACACCACCACACTACACTCACACCACACTACACCACACACCACACACACCACAAAACAACATATATCCTCCACCACCACCACCACCAGATCACACTAAATGCGTCTCCGAACCACCACTGTATGACGACTCTGGTCAGAGACACTATACCACAATACACTAAACCACACCAATACATCACACATTCATTAACTCCCCCTCCCATCCCACACCATCATCACCACACTACACCATACCACAACACCACACACTCCCTCTACCACATTCACACCACACCGCACTACACACTAAACCAAGCCATAACATCAAACCTTCCATCCAGTATATTACCACTATGCCGGGAACCGAACCAGGCTCTCAGGTGACAGCCAGGCAGCAATCCACTACACCACCACCAGGTAAAAGTTATCTCACACTGTCACAATCTCATCCTCTTCAGGCCCACAGTGGGGGCGGAGGGACATTGGTTACAAGATTGTGACATTGTGACATAACTTTTACCTGATCGTGGCCAAGTGGATTGCTGCCTGGCTCTCACCTGAGAGTTCCGAGTTCGATTCCCGGCATAGTGGTAATATATTGGATGATTTCCTGTGTAAAGTACAGGTTTCTCTCTTCATAACACCAAACATTTCCCGTCCCTCCTCCCCACACACCCACAATCACCTATCATCACACCACACAATTAAACTCTCCCCTCCATAACATCACACCAGACCACACCACACCATACCACATATCACGTCACCGCAACACATCCAATGCGTCGCCTAGCAACGGTCTATGAGAGCACAGTGACCTTTAACACAAGAGTCTTGACACAGCTGATAAGAAGCATCAGGATAAAGTGTCTTTTTGGTGGTAATTAATGGCTATATCAGAAATTTAGAGGCTAACTTCCTTCATTAATAACAGTACTGGCATGCAGCCCACACCATGACTGGGGGGGGAGAGGGAGAGAGAGAGAGAGAGAGAGAGAGAGAGAGAGAGAGAGAGAGAGAGAGAGAGAGAGAGAGAGAGAGAGAGAGAGAAAGAGAGAGAGAGAAACCTACGAAGTGAAAAATTCTGCATTCCAAAAGAGTGAGATGAATACTAATGAAGATGTGAATTTTGTGATATTAAATTCCTGTCACGCTCTGGGGAGGTAAGTCTGGACTGGATTCACACACACACACACACACACACACACACACACACACACACACACAAACAGGCGATTTGTTTGTGGCCACTCCGTACGGGATTAAGGCGTCTGGCTATATATATATATATATATATATATATATATATATATACACACACACACGCACACATACACACGCACGCACACGCACACACGCACGCACACGCACACACGCGCACACACACACACACACACACACACACAAAGGCAACACTCAATAAATAACAAACGAAAATATAAACAATTCTGCTTCACATCCGTAAAACACTTGCAGGCCAGGTCAAGGAAAGCCAGGCCTTGACCCCACTCAGGGCAGGTCGGGAGAGGTCAGGTTATGAGAGTTCAAGGAGGAAATGGAAGAGACAGTCAGGATGTGGTAACTGAGAGTGATGAGGTTTGGGTGTTGGGCAGGAGGAGGAGGAGGAGAGAGGACACAAGGGAGAAAAGAAGACGGGAAAGAAGGAGAGGCGAGGCACGGAGAGAGGAGCGAGAAAAGTAAAGAAAGAAGAGAGGGAAAGCAGAGACGAGGAGACAACAGGAAAAGAGGGGAGAGAAGGGGGTGGGGAAAGGAAAGATGGAAGAGATGTGCTGGAGGGAGGATTGTTTAAGATGTGCAGAAAAGTTGGGGAAACATTTAAAAAAAAAAAAAAAAAATGGACGAGAAATGGGGAAAGAGAGATTAAAGAGTAGAGAAGAGGACAAGATAAAGCAGAAGACATGGAGAGAAATGGAAGAGAGAAAGAGTGAGAAAAAGGAAAAGGAGGAACATAAGATACTGGAGAGAGAGAGAGAGAGAGAACCGAACTGAGGAAAATAATCTATATTATAATGATCCAATTTCTGTATATTTGTTGGTCTCTTTGTTACCATAACACACCAAAAGCGGTGCATTGTAGCGCAATTTTTGTTTGAGCAAGGTACCGTTAATATGCTCTAACTTGAAGAATAAAACAATTTCAAGTCCAATCGGGCCACCGGCTCCCGAGTTATGACTCATTCTGGCCTTTTGACATCGAACGCAGGCCGCCAAAGCCGGCCTTTAAGCGAATGACTGATAAACAGATTTAGGACCGACTGACACTGAAAGACTGACTGACTGACATATACTGACGAAAACTGACATAAATATATAAAGTTTCTGACAAAGACGAACTGAAGCTCGAAGACAGATGGACTGACAGACAGACAGACAAAAAAGTCGACAGACCGACAAACAGGGATAAAAATATAACAAGACAATTGACACCTTTGACAGCCACGTCTATAGGACTGTAATGGGAACGATGACACTATATACGGGGGTGGGAGCCACTGTGGCTAAAACCTGGACCGGTGAAGGTCTACAGTTGTGCATAATTTCGTGTTCCTACGCTTAAAAAAAAAAAAAAAAAAAAAAAAAAAAAAATGGTGTGGGCCCCATGGGAATCCCCCTACCCCCAGTGGGGGGAGGGGGTAGGTATCCCATCCTGCCCATAACCATCTCCAGGTGAAGTTGATCACACAGCAGACTTTTGAACTGATGGCTTTAAAAAAGTTGTGCATACCAACACTGGCTGGGCCTCATGGGGGCCTCCTCCTATTACAGTACTGCAGGGGTGGGTGCGGCTAGCAAATGTGTCCTGTCTTTTTTATATTTATTTCTTTTTCCCATCATGCTGGTGGATCTTTCATTTGCTTGAATCCTGCAGCTTCAGCACGATTTTCATCATCATCGTCAGCACGGCCACCACCACTACAACTAGCCTACCACCACCACCACCACTCGACTCTTACTCCCACCGAACAAAAATGGGTAAGTGAAGATCCAAAAGCTAAGACTCTGGATATAAAAGATAAGAAATTAAGTTTGAAAGGTTATACATTAAAAAAAAAAAAAAAGAGGTTTACAAACACAGTCCTATATAACCGCAGTGGTCCTGTAGAGGAATGAGAAGGGAATGGCAAAGGAAACAGAGTAGAATCATGAAGGATCAAACAAACAGGTTTACGTGGTAAGTTCTGGCTGGATTCGGAAGGAATTGAGAGGGATAGGAAAGGAGAATGGGAAAAAGACAAGAAAGGTAAGGAAAGAAAAGTGGGGACTGATGAAAGAGAGAAGGGGAGAGAAGTGAAGTTATGGGGAGAGAAGAGGAGGGGAGAGAAGAGGAGGGGAGAGAAGAGGAGGGGAAAGAAGACTAGAGAAAAGAATAATTGATGCTAAGAAGAAAAAATGTTAATGAAAATGGAAATATGAAAGACTTGAAATAAGCCAGTATGAAGCATGGTGCGTTGAAGGTGAGACAGGGATGAGGTACAGGTACAGGTGAGGCAGGGTGAGAAAGGGAGAGGCAGGGTGAGAGAGGGAGAGGCAGGATGAGGAAGGCAGAGGCTGGGTACGGAAAGGAGTGAGGAAGAGGGAGAGAGTGTGAGGAAGGGAGAGACATGGTGAGAAAGGCTAGGGTAAGAAGGGAAGAAAAAAGGAAGAAAGAGAGACCTAAGAGCCAGGAGGGGTGAGGCAGAGTCAGGCAGGAAGGGGTGGGTTGGCTGCCTGGGTTAAGATATTTCCAGACCACTGTCGAGGGAGAGACAGACAGATGGACAGACTGACAGAAAGAGACAGGCAGACCGGGTCGCAGACGTGACCAAATTCCCTCCAACCACCTCGATGTTCATTAGTTACGTTTTTAGAACCAGTATCTCTCTCTCTCCCTCTCTCTAAGGGCTCTTGGTGTTGGGCATTTTTTTTTTTTTTTTTTTTTTTTTTTTTTTTTTTTTTAATGTGTCCGACTCCGGGCATAGGCTTCACAGCCTGCTCTCAAGACCCAGTAGTCCTCCTACATACCATACACCTCTCTGCATATCACCACTTCGGCGCTAACACCCACCGTCCATACTGAATACAT
>NC_137068.1:12296838-12329338 GCF_032717465.1 Coenobita brevimanus | reverse complement strand
CTTCTTAATCCTGCCACTTCAGCGCCTAATTGCCCATACTCCACCCAACCACCAGCCACCCACCCACCAGCCTCCCACCGACATATACCACTACACACTTGGAGAGGGACAGAAAGCGGGAGCAGGAAAAAGTGAGAAGGGAATGAGAGGGAAGGAGGGCTGAGGAGGAATTAAGGTAGGGTAGGGAGGTAAGGAAAAGAGAGTGAAGGAAGGGAAGCTGTGACCTAATCGACCCTACTCCACGCAAGGACCATCCCCTACCTACCTACAACACTCCACACTGTGAGAGGCAGGGAAGAAGAGAGGGAAGGAGGAGGAGAAGAGATAGAAGGGAAGGAATGTAGGGAAGGAGAGAGAACAGGGTAGGAGGGAAGAGGAGAAGTGACCTAATGGACCCTACTCGATATAAGGACCACTTACCTGTCCACCCACACCACTCCACACTATGAGAGGGAGGGACGGAGGGAGGGAAGGAAAGAAGGGGTACAGTAGAGGGAGGGAATGAAGGAAGAGGTACAGTAAAGGTAAGAAACGTAAGGAAACAGAGGAGTAAATGGAGGAATATGGAAAACTGATCAATTGAAAAAAGGAGAAAGTTAAGACTAAAAGTAAAGAAGGATAAATCCAATGTAACCCCCACACTACTCCACACTTCCCTTGGTCTTGTTCTTGTTCCGTTTTTGCCACCGTCCCTACTGTCAGTATCCCCCTATCGCCCCCCCCCATCTATCTCTCTCTCTCTCTCTATCTATCTATCTCACATTCCAAGATCGCTGGTCACTCACAAACACCACATCACAACTTCCTTCCTTTCTCTTCAAACTTTTCCTCTCCCCTCTTGTCCACTTCCCCTCATCTAGCTGCTGTGACTCTCTCTCTCTCTCTCTCTCTCTCTCTCTCTCTCTCTCAATCAATCAAGCACACACATAATTGGAACTTCTGATCATACCTGAGTTCTTATCAGAGCTTACTGATCTATATCAGTCTTCTGCCTATCTAGTTATTCATCTATCTATCTATTCATTTCTCTTTACCTGTTAATCTATAGTACCTATATCTATTTACCTCTCTATATCTATCTGCGTATCTATCTGTTCTAATGTTTTTCCATGTCGGCATAAAATAAGCATGTTTGAAGCAAAAACATCATGTGCTGGAAAATAGTTTTATGGTTCTATTCCTAAGAGTGAGCAGAACAATACACACTAAATGAATGATCTAATCAAATAAACACCGCATCAGGACTGCCTAATACGTCACATGCTTCGTAACTGACCTCACATTTTCCAGAGAAATTTCATGATGGTATTTGACTTCCCTATGATGAAGAATCTCATTACATCCCTGTATCATCTCATTAATGACATATATTGCTTTATAAATCACTACATAATTAGTAACCGGCTTAACATTTGTCCAGTGAAATATCTTCCAGGTGCTTCTCACTGCTTTCCTGTACAGCATATAACCCATAGATATTGGTTTGGTTATCAGTTATCCAATTGGCTGAACAATCAGATCATCTCAGAAGGAGTGCATGTCTGTGTCATCTATGTATCTATTAACATTACTAACATCCCCATTTCTCTAATATCCCTTACTTCCTCTTTATCTTCCTCTCTCCCTCCCTCCTCTCTCTCCTCTCTCCCAAACTACTGGTCCACATCTCACTTCCCTTAATTACTCACTCAAGTTGCCAGCTTTTTACGCCTAAATATCGGCCAAACCTTAGGACGTCACTTAGAGAGAGAGAGAGAGAGAGAGAGAGAGAGAGAGAGAGAGAGAGAGAGAGAGAGAGAATAATTAAACAAATGTATTCAGGGGAATTAAGTAAGAGTAAGAACAAGATATGGAAGACGTATAAAATAAATAAGTGAAAAAGAATGAGAATAAGGGAGTAAAATAAGTGCTGGGGAGGACATGAGGTTATGAAGGAGACGATGTGGGATTCGGAACAAAGAAATGCCTCTCTCTCTCTCTCTCTCTCTCTCGATCACCCGTCCGCTCCTCCCATCCCTCTTACATTCCACACTTCCTCGTTCTCTCCATTTCTGTCATCATAATCTATCTGCTCTCTTTTTACTCTCCTCATTTCCTCTTTCCTTCCCTCTCCATTACCGTCTCTTCAACACGATGGTTGTTTTTACATGTATTCTGGTTACCGTCAGGCAATGTTATTCTGCTTCGGGTTACTAGTGAAGACTATCTATTCACTTAAGCCAGAAAAGTGTTTCCTACACTGAATAAAATCCTTTGGAGGCAGACACTGTGAACACAATACATCACCGGACTGAAGGAGCTGAGTAAGACTTTTCGAACCACAGGAGTTGGATACAGCTTTTAATGTACCATTAATGACAGGAGACCTGACTTAATAGGGATTACTTACTCTGATGGGAACACGAATACTAAAAAAAAAAAAAAATGATAAAGAGATGTGACACACATTATTTAGGTTGTGCTGGAATTTGTAAATACACGTGTTATAACTTGAGGAGTTAGATACAAAAAATTAGGAGAGATTTGAAACGGACTAACGAAATAGTCTGCGATACGGCGGTGAAGGTAAATGTGTGTGTGTGTGTGTGTGTGTGTGTGTGTGTGTGTGTGTGTGTGTGTGTGTGTGTGTGTGTGTGTGTGTGTGTGTGTGAAAAAGACGTGGTTAAATAACTAACTGAAAGAGCAGCTTTACATGAAAGACAACTGATAATATAACAAGTGCAAATCAAAACGTCACGCTGGCCGCGATACCATGTCGTGTGCCGCTTTATTCCAGTAAAACCACAGCTGTCACTTCACTGAGCCACAGCTGTCAGACTGGATAGCTGTGGCACATATTGAGTTGCTAGGTTTAAATACCCATCAAACCTATATCTATTCATTTAGCTCTCCATCTTTCTATCTATTTATCTATCTATCTATCTATCCATCTACTGCCTGACGCCGCAATCAGTGTGGGTAGCGGCCTCGACAAAAAGATCGGCCAGGCGTCTGTGTCCACCAGTCTATGTATCCAGTGTGCAGCAGTTGTTTTAAGAGAGGTTTTCCACGCACACTGACAGGCTGTTTTATATTTCACTTTCAAATCAATATTTACTGAATGTGTACTCCATTTTTAATTGGGTATCTTTTGGCTACATCTCTTACAAAGTGATATATTTAGTGTGTGATAAAAATACCAGACATACAAAGCGTCATCTCAATTGCATATGGTTTAATAACTGTGCCAGGGAATACAATATTTCTTGAACCCTTTCAGTTCGGTGACGTATTTTTGTAGGTTATTGCTGATGCTGCCAGACGGTTTTATTCAACCTGTGTGAGTGATACGAAACGTCAGCGAGGACAAGGCCAGATTATACGCGATATATTTGTGTTTATCGTTGATGGATAAACTGATGTGAAAAGTTGGTAGGGACAAGGCCCGCTTATACCACTATGAAAGGTGATGTGTGTGCTTAGCGCTGATGGATTAACTGTGGTGCGTTTTAATCCATTACTGGGCGATGCCTCATTGAAATAACTGATTTTGGCCTCCACTAGATGATGATAATATTCAGTTGAGGGATACCCCTGCCCTGGAAAGGGTTACACACACACTGGATTATCTTTTCCCAAGACGTTGTCTCATTTAGGTAATAACATTGTGGCTAACACTAGACATCTTTATTCTGATGTGGCAAACTCTTCCTCTGCAAAAAGTTAACACCTTCGGTGCCAGAGGAAAAAGAAAAATATAAAACGATGTAAAAGAGGGAGAAGATGTATAGAACGAGTATGAAAGAGACACAGATGGGAAAAAGGAGTGAGAGGCGAGAACGGATATGGGAACGTAGGGTAGAGAAAACGATCACAAGAATAATATTGAGGAAAAGAAAGAGGAAGGGTGAGAGAGGGAGAAAGAGGAGAATGGGAGTCCTACATGATGACATGAGAGAGAATGCCATACGAAGAGATAAAAAGGAAAAGAGAACATGAAATTTTTACAAGAAACTTGAGCAAAACACAAAATACAATACGGAAAAGAGGAGTGAGAAACTGACAATGAAAATACCATAAGGACGGAGAGGAACCATGAAAGAGATTGATTATAGCGGACAGACAGACAGACAGAGATAGGTAGATAGTCAATCAAACCCAGTATTAGAAAACTCGCTCCCTCCCTCCCTCCCTCGCGCGTGCACACGCACGCACGCGCGCGCACGCACGCGCGCGCACACACACACACACACACACACACACACACACACACACACACACACACACACACACACACACACACACACACACACACACACACACACACACACACGCTCTCTCTCTCTCTCTCTCTCTCTCTCTCTCTGTCCATCAAGCACTCTTTCTCTCCTCTTCCATGCTCACCTTACTTCCTTGTCTGCTCCTTTTCTCCAACCCTGCCTAACTTGCCTGCCTGCCTGCCTAACCCGTCTGTCTCCCCGCCTTCCTCACAGCTTGTCTTTTTGCCTGCCTGCCTACTTGCCTGTCTGCCTGCCTGACATACTGGCTGTCCCTCCCTGCCTTCCTCCCTTCCTGCCACTGCATGCCTGCGTCCTTGCCTTCCACACTACTTGTCTTCCTGTCTGTCTGCCTGCCTTCCTCCCTGCCTGCCTTCCTGTTTTCCTTCCTTTATTTCTACCTGACTTCCTGCCTCTCTCAATGTATTCTTTCTTCTCTTCCTTTTTCTTTTCAACCACGCCCTACTATCACTTCCTGCCTCCCTCACTGCCTCCCTTTCAGCTCTTCTTCCTCCCCGCCTTCCTACATGCATTCCTTCTTACCTCACTGCCCACTGCTTTCCTGTCTTCCTTACTGCCTGCCTCTCTCCCTGTCTGTTCCTCTCACTTTCCCCTGCCTCAGCCACACACCTGATCGCTTCCTGCCTTCCTGTCTCTCTTCCTACCTCCCTGTCTTCCTTACAGTCACCCTCTCTCCCTGTCTTCCATACAATCACTCTCTCTCCCTGTCTTTCGCCTGTGCTTCCTTCCTCTCTGCATCTTCCTGCCTCCCTGTCTTCCTTACAGTCACCCTCTCTCCCTGTCTTCCTTACAAACAATCACACTCCCTGTCTTTCGCCTCTGCCTTAACCTGCCTCAGCCACACACCTGATCGCTGCCTACTGCCTCAAAGGAAGCAATGAAAAGATGGAGTGTGGGCCGAGGCAGGACGTGCACTGAATATGACACGTAAAAGACGAATGATATGAACACATTTTGAGATTATCGTAAATGTTGTGATAACGATAGCAACAGTGACGATGACCACGACGATGATGATGATGATGATGACATTAACCATCATCATTACCAAAATCAAAAACTTATCCTCTCCAAGAAAATAAATAATTTACGCCATACTACTACTACTACTACTACTACTACTACTACAGTACTATTACTACTACTAATAGCAATAATGATAATAATAATAAATTAAAATAATAATACCGTAATAATCATCATCATCATCATTAATTATAATCATAAAATAACAAATTAAGTGACGACTCATACTTCAAGTAGCACTGTTACTACTACTACTACTACTACTACTACTACTACCACTTACTACTACTACTAATAATAATCATCATCGTCATCATATAAAATGACAGCAATAAAAAAAGAGAGAATATCGTCGTACGGGCCCCAAAAATTGAAAGAAAAAGGGAACAAGTGTAAAAGTCCAGGCGTAAAAAAAAAAGGGGGGGGGGGAATTAAGGAAAATCCAGCCGTAAGAAACCCCAAATACAATGACAAATTTCAGCCTCGTGCTGTTAACTTGTTTGCAATTAGAGGGAATAGAGGAGAGGAGGAAAGTGTGTGTGAATTGGCTTATCACACAGAAAAATAAAGTATGTATCGTAGTTGATTCCTGTATATGTAAAATTGCCATATTGCCTGTGCTTTATGAGCTATGACCATATAAGGAAAAATCTGCCTTTATAAGTTGGTTGTGCCTACAGGAGATTTCAATCCAGCCTGCACAAGGCTTCTGAAGATGAAACTTGGCGGACCGATTCCTAAAAGTTTAAAAAAATACTACCACTACTACTACTACTAACAATAATAATAATAATAATAATAATAAATTATTATTATTAATTATTATTATTATTATCAATATCCCCACCATTTGTACTTAGCATGACAAAACAAATATTGCAGGCTCCAAGCATCAGGTTCATGCTCTGCCACATAAAGTAAATAAATGAGGCACAACAACTTACCGAAGCTTAAACATGATCCAGTTACAGGTTGTGAGAGGTGAGCCATGACGACACCTAAGTACGGTCATCATGAACTATGTACAATATAAACTATTAACTTATAAAACATAAGAGTAGTTTCATGAGTGAATCCTTTCACTGTGGCTAAATTTATTTCATTTCCTACCAACAGCTGACGGTATTCAACTCAAGAAGGACCTGTGGTGTGTAAGGGTTAATGAAGGCAATGTCTAACCCTTCCATTTAAAAAGGTATATCCTCAACACAAAAACATCATAAGGATAGAAAACAGCAATGTACAAAAATACTTCAATGTACTGAAAAGGCCAATTTGGTAACTAAGATATGTTCCCAAAATTTCCTATGGCAACTCACCATATAACCAAATCATACGTGCTCCCTACGTGTCAGCAAGTGGGTTGGTGGAGGGTTAGTGCCCCTCCCCGTGAAACAAATAACTCAAAGTCAAATGGCCACCCCTTACAGGATTATGGCGTCTGGCAATAGATAGATAGATAGAACTCATGATGAGCCAGGAATGTACCTACGTCTGGTCATTAAAACTTTGGGGTAATTAAGGAGTGTGACAAACCAATTCCTCCCTCATCAAAACTTGTGTTGACATAAAAGACCAACCCTGCCTGCCCACAAGTCAGACTGAGTTAGATTACTTGATGGAGCTTTGAGTAGTAACCCCATCTCTCTCTCTTTCTCTCTCTCTGAAATTGGGACCAAATTAGTAAAGAGGCTTCTATTTCTCTCCTTGTCTCCCTTTCTATTCTATTCGAGAGAGAGAGAGAGAGAGAGAGAGAGAGAGAGAGAGAGAGAATCCTAAACGCACCTGGATAAGACTGAGTAGGTAAATATACGAGTCTAGTCCTTCCCCTAAGTAATGTTGGGCTGGGTTGGACCTTGATGTGGGTGTTCTGGAGCGGGTGGTGAGGGCAGCAAAGGTTGGAGAATGGGATGGAGGGAGGAAAATGAGAGGAAGGGTTGGAGACAAAGGAGAAAAAGGATGGAGATGGAGAGGTACAACAGAGGGAGAAGAGAGACGAGATGGAAAGTGGTGTGAATAAGGGAGCAAATGGTGATAAAGACGGGAGAGAGAGAAAATTATAAATGGAAAATACAGAGACTGGAGGAAGAGAAGAGGAAGACAGAGGAAGAACTGGAGTGCAAGGAAGACGGAGAGAAAACAAAGGGTAATGATAGAGAGAAAGGGAATGAGGGAGGAGACAGACGGAGAGGGAAGGAAGGAAACTAAATGTGAAAAAGAGGAATGAAATGAGGGAGAGAGAGAACTGAAAGACGGAGATGGATAAGCGATGAATGAGTGGGAAAGGTGAGACAAGGAAGAAAGGGAATGAAAGGGCACGTAGAAAATAAAGGTGCAAGGAGAGTAGGATTTGAGAGAGGAGGGAAGGGAAAGGAGGGAAACAAAGGGAGACCAAAGGGAAAAGGAGAATGGACGAGGAATGACATAGAAGGGAACAGGGATATGACATAAAAAGGAATGAAGGAAGAGAGCAAAAGTAAGTGTACAGGAATGAGGGAGCAAATGACTCAACTAAGAGTACGGAGGGAAAATGAAATGTGAGGAGGAAAGGTAGATGGTTTGTGTGGGGTGACAGAACATGCCGATGGGAAGAGAAAGGAGTTACATAGAGTTACATAGATACACAGACCACACAGACCTCACGGTCCTTACGAGGTGGTCCGGCCTTAATCCTAATATAGTGCACAGGAGCAAGAGAAAAGGATAGCACAGCAGAAGGCTCTCTCCCCCACCCTCCAGACCCTCCGGCATTTGCCGTACAGGAAGCAAGAGAGGAAGTAATACCCTGCAGGAATGAAAAACCTGAAGGAATTTTATAGGATCGGCAGAAAGTAGAATAATATGGAAAAGGAAAATTTGGGCATACAGCCACATACTTACTCTATGCATGCAATTTTTTTTTTATACTGGTAACAAAAATCTCATTATAGTATATACATTTCTTGAGACCAACATACAGTACAGACAGATAGACAAACTGACAGGAAGGAGACAGACAGATACACAAACAGATGGACAGACAGATATACAGTATATAAGTGTCTGCAGTGTGTGTCAGATGGAGCTACTGAGGGACAGACACACAGACAGCATGACATGTAGAATGTTACCAAACAATTAAAAGATTTCGTACACATGGAATTCAAACACAGAGAACACACACACACACACACACACACACACACACACACACACACACACACACACACACTGAAACAAACAGACAAGACAGAGTGACAGTAAGTAGTAATATTGTATAGACACCAATCACTGTATTACGGTTCGTTTTATACCCGAATGTCCTGCCATCACTGTAATGAGTGGCCATCCCATCCTGTACTGAGAGAGAGAGAGAGAGAGAGAGAGAAGGGGGGTGGTAAGCTAAGAGAGAGAAGAGACGATGCGGTGAAATGAAAGAAAACATTGAGAAGAAGGATGACAACGGTATAAGAAGAGAATGGAAGAAAGCTAACGAGACAACATGGGAAGGGAAGGTGAGAGTAAGACGCTGAGAGAAGGAGACGAATGGAAAGAGAACACGCAAGTGAGAAACGGGAGTGTGGGTGTGGAGGATGGGATGAGAGGAGAGTGGAAGAAGACAGAGAGCGGGGTGTGGGGCGAGTAAGCACAGAGGAAGGGCTGTTATTTGGGTACTGAAGAAGACAGGTAGGAAAGAGAGTGAATGAGAAAGCCAGAGGAAGATTTGGGATAAACGTAAAGAGGATGGGATGAGAGGGAAAGAAAGAAAAGTATGAATAGGCAAAAGGATTGCGAGATGGACAGAAGATAAGTCTACAAAGGAGTCAGGTAGGTGTGAAGGGGAAGGCATGAAAGCAGAGTAGATAAGGAAATATGAGGGCGAGGGAGAGTGAAAGAATTAATGACAGTGATGAAGTCTGCAGGAAGGAGGGAAGAGAATGAGGTCCGAAGAGTACAAAAGGGGTCGAGAAGGTGGATGAGTGGGTAGGTAACAGAGGCAGGAGGCTAAAGGAGAGGCTACGGCACACCACAAAGCAGCTGAGCAGAAAGTAAAGGGTGTAAGTAAAAGGACAAGTAAGACAGTGGGAGAAGATTAGGAGGATATGGGGCAGGGGATGGCAGAGAGAATGGCGGAGAGAAAGGGTGAGTATGAGACTGCGAGTGAGAGCGAGAGACTACGACAGGGAAAAAGAAAGAAGGGTGGAAAGAGTGAACCAGTGAAGTGCTCTTTGTGACCGCGTGACGCGCAAGCGTGCGCCATGTTATCACAATTTCCCTCTAATATAAAACTGTAGGCGTATCTCCGATATTTAATTGGTAGATCTGATGCCAAAAAACAGTTATGACGGATTTTTTTTTTTTTACTCCGTAACTGAGGCGTGCAAAGATTAGAACCGAACACTCCCTTGGAAAACTCAAGAATCCAAGCGGTTCTTAAGCCTTTATGGGTGAGTTTTTAGTTGATAAAATTTACTGAACGAATGAATCATGCGCAGAAAGAATTTCAACTCTACTGCTTAGTGTGACAGTCGGGTTGGGTCGGGCCGGGCCGGGCCGCTCATTTCAAAACTTAACTGAGAGTAAACATCGCTCGCCCGTAATTATGAGAATGCAAGACAGAGGACAGAGATAAGTGAAGGCGTGAGAGGGAAAAGGATAGCGGAGGTGAAGTCTGTGGAGGGTGGGGGGCAGCGAAGTGAGGAGGGTAATGAGGCAGTGAAGCCTGTGGAGGGTGGGGGACAGTGAAGTGAGGAGGGTGAAGGGGATATAAAGCGGTTAAGGGTGGCTGACCACATAGCACGCAGGGCACAATACCTGGTGACACCTTGGCTTATACAACCACACCTGTTATATTTCATGGGTAACTTCTGGAGAGGCGGGATGGAGGTGGGGTTATGAAGGGAGGAAGAGGAGAGGAGAGAAAGAGAGAGAGAGAGAGAGAAGGGGAGATGAAAGGGAGGGAGCAGGTTAATTCCCGCACACAGTGGAAGACGACGGTTGTGGTGGAGGGGGGGAGACGGGAGAAGTGGTAGGGGACAGGACGAGGTGGGACCAAACCACAGGACACTTAAAACTAACTTAACCAATGCAAACTAAACTCCAATATCCAAATCTACACAAAACATGGCAAACCTAACGTGACCTAACCTAACGTAACCTAAGATAACTCATACTCAGCACCATTCCATTCAGCCAGGAGCAGACCCTTATCCTCCATTAAGGCAACTTGGCCACTGAATCACACACTTGTCAGGAAGCCAGGCTGGAGGCGGAGGAGAGGAAAGGGGAGAGATACGGGGGGGGGGGGAGGGGGGGGTAGAGATGCTGGGGGAGGGGGAGGAGGGGGAAGGGTAGATTCTGGAGGGGCAGGGATGAAAGGGGGAGGGGAAGAAATTTGGGGGGAGGGAGAGCAAGAGGAGGGACAGGATGGAAGCGAGGGAAGGGAGGCAGAGCCAGGGGTGAAAGGAAGAGGAATAAGAGGGGGGGGGGAAAGAACGATAATGGAATGTTGGAGGAAAGCAGGAAGGGAAGAATAAGGAGGGGGAGAGAATAGAAAGGAAGGAGGAACGCTAAGGAAGGAAAAGGGAGAGTGGGGTATAGGAGGACAAAGGGGATGAAAGGGAGAGAAAGAACAGGGTGAGGGGGATGAAAGTGATAGGGGAAGGGGATATAGGAAGGACGGGGATGGGGGTACAGAAAGGATGGGGAAAGGGAGAGGACAGGGGAGAGAGAAGGGAAAAGGAGAAACTGGAGGGGCGAGGCTGAGAGCACGAAGAGAAGGATTGTAATGGGGAGACACCAGGGGGAAAGGTGGGGGAAGAGGGAAGGGGAAAAGGAGGAGGGCAGCGGGGCAGAAGGGAGGGATGAGGGGAGGGAGAATGGGGAGAGAAGAGCGATGAAAGAGGAAGAGGAGCCGAGGAAGGGGAGAAAGCAGGAGGGGAGGAGGTAAATTAATGGAAGGGAGGGAAGAAGCAAGGGCTGGAACAGGGGTAGTGGGGAAGAGGAAATACTAAAGGTGAGGAATGAGAGAGAGAGAGAGAGAGAGAGAGAGAGAGAGAGAGAGAGAGAGGGGAGAGAGAGAGAGAGAGAGAGAGGGGAGAGAGAGAGAGAGAGAGAGGGGAGGGAGAGAGAGAGAGAGGGGAGGGAGAGAGAGAGAGAGAGAGAGGGGAGAGAGAGAGAGAGAGAGAGAGAAATAACAATTACTGCACTAAATGACAATATGAAGGTCAGGTAAACTGAATAACTTTCAAAAAGGAAACGCGGAGATAAACCCAGCAACTCTCTCTCTCTCTCTCTCTCTCTCCCTCCAGTAAGGATAAAACTATATAATATTAACCTAGATTCTCTCTCTCTCTCTCTCTCTCTCTCTCCCTCCAGTAAGGATAAAACTATATAATATTAACCTAGATTCTCTCTCTCTCTCTCTCTCTCTCTCTCTCTCTCTCTCTCTCTCTCTCCCTCCAGTAAGGATAAAACTATATAATATTAACCTAGAGTCTCTCTCTCTCTCTCTCTCTCTCTCTCTCTCTCTCTCTCTCCAGTAAGGATAAAACTATATAATATTAACCTAGATTCTCCTCTCTCTCTCTCTCTCTCTCTCTCTCTCCAGTAAGGATAAAACTAACTAACATTAAACAGCACTGCTTCTGTCACTAAACAGTTGTCTCTCTCACGCCAGTACAATCCTGTGGTGGCAGCAAGAATATAAAGCCGTCCCTTAGCAAGACTATAATTATCTGACGGTGGCCAGAATGACAACAAATATGCTAATGACGCCATAATGCTTTGCTGAAATATCACCTGAGAGAGAGAGAGAGAGAGAGAGAGAGATAGAGAGAACGAAGATGGTGAAATACGAGGAGAAAGAGAGGTGGGTGGGAGCAGTATGTAGGGAAGGAACGAGAGGGAGAAAATGTGAGAGGAGAGGGACAGGAGGAAGGTGGTAAGGCCGAAGAAAAAGAAAGCAGTAGTGTGAGAGGGAGAGAGGGAAGGAAGAAAGGCGGAAGTGGTGAAAATTAGAGGAGGAGGGAGAGAGAAGGGTGAGAGACATGGAAAGGCAGAGGAGGTGTGTGTGTGTATGTGTGTGTGTGTGTGTGTGTGTGTGTGTGTGTGTGTGTGTGTGTGTGTGTGTGTGTGTGTGTGTGTGTGTGTGTGTGTGTGTGTGTGTGTGTGTCCTAGTCATATAATATCACCTAATTGGTTGTTTGTCAAGGTGGTGCGAAATAAAACGCAAGACAGGAAGGAATGGAGAGAATTAAATACGGTAGGGAAGGAAGGAAGGTACGAAATATGGAGGAAAGAAGGTATGAAGGAGGGAAAATAATGAAGGAGGGAAAATAATAAAGGAGGGATGGAAGGAAGGAAGGGTTAGAACGTAAAGCGTAGTGAGGAACGAATAATAAAAATGATAGGTGGAAAGGGGGTGAGAAGGACGAGATAAGAGTGGTAGTACCGAAGGGAAAAGGAAGGAAGGAAAGACCGAATGATGTGTAGGAAGCGGAAAGGATGGTTGAGAGAGAGAGAGAGAGAGAGAGAGAGAGAGAGAGAGAGAGAGAGAGAGAGAGAGAGAGAGAGAGAGATTGTACGTATGCACATGCCCGCACACGTGTGCACTCAAGTACTGAGAGAGAGAGAGAGAGAAGAAGAAGGGGGGGGGTGGAGGTGGAGGTATGTGGCGTGCCAAATAGTGCCATGAATGTGTCATGTAGGGCAGGAAACAAGTGTATGACCTACAGTATGCATGAGTACCCTTCACACTGACACCCACACTTACTGTGTATAGCATTACAGACAGACAGACAGACACAGGCAGGCAAACAGACCTTTACTGTGCGTATCATTAGAGACAGACAG
Source organism: Coenobita brevimanus (assembly GCF_032717465.1). NCBI lineage: Eukaryota > Metazoa > Arthropoda > Malacostraca > Decapoda > Coenobitidae > Coenobita > Coenobita brevimanus. The sequence continues at coordinate 12,316,202 of NC_137068.1, read as the reverse complement.
ACAGGCACAGACAGATAGTTAGACAGGCAGAATGGCAGATAGAGTGGATGATGATGATGATGATGACTTTTATTAGAATTATTATTATTATTATTACTATTATTATTGTTATTCTATCTATCTATCTATCTATCTATAGCCCGACGCCCTAATCCCGCAAAGGGTGGCCGCAGACAAAACGCCTCCAAGTCGCTCTGTCACCCACCAATTGACTACCCTCCCCCCAACTCACCCCCCCCTCCCTCATATACCTCTCAACTCCATCCCTCCACCTCATCCTCGGTCTACCTCTCCCTCTCCCTCCCTCCACCTCACCTACATACACCCTCTTAGTCAGTCTTTCATTCTCCATTCTCTCCACATGTCCAAACCACCTCAGTGTATTTCTCCTAATCTTCTCAACCACATCCACATCCACCCCACAGCGTTCCTTCACTTCTTCATTCGTCAACCTGTCCCTCCACGTCACTCCACATGCTCCTCTCAAGTAACTCATTTCCACTGCTCTCACTCTTGACTTGTTCCCCTCTTGCAAGGTCCATGCCTCGCTTCCATACGTCAGGGTAGGGATCACAATACTATCATGCAGTGACTTCTTAACTTCCATACTCACCTCCCTATTTCTCATCACTGCTTTCAGTGTACCAACAACCTTCCTTCCCTGGTGTACCCTTTCACGTACTTCATCCCCCAAAGTTCCATCCTTACTCATCACACTACCCAAGAACTTGAATGCACTCACATTCTCCATATCCTCACCATCCAACCTCACTGCACACTGTGACTTCATTCCTCTCAAACACCATAACTTTACTTTTGTTTACATTAACTTTCAGATTCCTCCTCCTACACACTGTCCCAAATTCATTCACCAAACCTTGCAACTCCCATTCATCTTCACTCAACAGTACTGTATCATCAGCAAACAGCAACACCGGAAGCTTCCAAATCTCACCCTCATTCATTAGAGCCACCCCCACATCCACTGCCCTACCCTGCACCTCCTTTACAACCCCATCCATATATATATTAAACAGCCATGGAGACATCACACAACCCTGTTTCAGTCCCACACTGAGATCAAAGAACTCACTCAGCTCATCATCCACTCGCACCGTAGCACTAGCTCCCTCGTACATACTCTTCACAGCTCTCAACAATTTCCCCTCCACTCCATATATTCTTAATACCTTCCACATACCTTGCCTATCTATTCTGTCATAAGCTTTCTCCAAGTCCATGTTATTACTGCTATTAATTATTATTATTATTATTGTTATTATTATAATTATTATAATTGTTATTGTTATTATTATTATTATTATTATTATTATTATTACTGTTATAATCATTATTATTATTTTATTATTAGTGTTGTTGTCATTTATTATTATTGTTACTGTTGTTGTCGCTGTACGGAAAAACAGAATAAAAACACTAAAATATCAATAAATACCATTGGAACGCATCATAGGAATAGAAACATTTCTCTATTACCCTCGCTCCCTTCCTTTCACCCTCCCTGCTCTACCCTATTCACCCAGTCAGTAATTTCTCCCCTTTACTATTTTAAACCTCCTCCTCTCTCCCCTTCTTTCTCCCTCTCATCCATCCTCTCCTTCTCAACTTCTTTTAGCCTCTCTATCACCCTTGCTCCCTTCCTTTCACCCTCCCTGCTCTACCCTGTTCACCCAGTCACCCCTCACTTCACCTCCTCATCCCTCCCCCTACCCACTCTACCATTCATCCCTCCAACCTTGTCATGTTCCCTGCACTAGTCTCTCACCCCAGCCCCTCTCTTAACCTTTCTCCCTCACCCTACACCCCCCTCTCTTACCCTTTCTTCCTCACTCCAGAGACATAGAGTACTCTATTGAGCTGCCTCACTCTACACCCCCTCTTTCTCTTACCCTTTCTTCCTCACCCCACCCCATCTCTTACCTTTTCTCCCTCACTCCACCCTCTCTCTTACCCTTTCTCCTTCACTCCGCCCAAGCACGCAGTCTACTAAAGAAAATAATAATAATAATTCTAACATTCTAAAGACTAACAGGGCGTAAGGACTGTCAGAATTAAAGTGGTTCGTCTTATAAGGTATCGTGTTCTGTACAATGTACAGGTAAGGCTGCACCAACGAATAGGAAAACCTGGCGTGTTTGTTGTACCTTGAAAATCATCCCTAACCCCTTTTAGCTCAGTTGATGGCCAAGTGTGGTCAGACTGGAGGGTGGATTGGACTATACCCAAGAGACTCACTCCTGCCTCATAACTAAGGCTTATCCGACTTATCGAATGTCATGCAACACCACTTTGTGTTCACGTTACTGGAGTGACACAGTCCCGTCAGGTGAAAACAAACTTGAGTAAAGGGGATAATGTAAACTGTATTTAACCCCTTCGGTTCTGAATTTTGCTCCAAATCTGAATAAAATCGTAAAGGGTGGGAAAGAACCAAGGCATTATGGCGTCCTCTGGCTGAAAGGGTTAATAAAATTGTATTTCTCCCGGGCAAAATTTGACCCGGTCAATCAGCTGACGTATTATACAGTTTGTTTTGGCTAATACCAGACCACTGTACTCAGATTAGCAGAAATTTTTAGAAACTGGTGGTGGTAGATAAAGCCTTCATTAAGCTTGTAAATATTAAGGATCTGCCATGCGTTGAATAAAACATCTGGTACTAACAAGGAACGAAGTAGGTCATCGGACTAGGGGGGGTTAACTGTCCTAATAAATATAGGGGAGTGAAGACTGGTAGGACGGTATTGATAACAATGGGTGTACTTGTAACATGTCCAATAATAACGGAATGTACTGGTAAGGCTGCAATAACTAAAGAAAAAAAAAAACTATATATATATATATATATATATATATATATATATATATATGGTTTAGCATCTCACACTGGGTAGTAAGTTAGCGCAACGTGCAAACCATTTACTAAAGTGATATACTAGTATTAGTCAACTTGGAGGGAGGGGTTAGAGACAGCCTTCATTAACCCCTTCACTACTAGAGGAGGTGATGGACAGGGATGCCTTCACGCGGTGCCACGGTTATATTAACTTCCCTCAACTTCCTCCCTATCCCCCAAAAGGAGGATGGAAGACAGCAAAGGGCAACTTCAGCCTGGAGTTCGAAAGGTTCACGTCCAAATCAGCCACGGACAACATCAATAACAAGAGGGTACAACAAGAGGTCCTTCCTAATTATGGGCGTCCAGAGGAGGGGTAAGGGGGGGCAGTTACCCCCCTTGGAATTCGACGGCTTCAGTTCTTGTTCAAGGATGATTGAGTGATTTGAGTCGATTCATGCATTCCGTCACTATGCATTTGATGTAAGTCATGTAACTCATGTAAGTACATGCCAATGCCTATATGGAGTGTATGTATTTTGGTATAACCGCATACATATGTATAATGTCTTTTATTTTGTTCCTCCTTACAAAAAATCCTGCGGACGCCCCTGTTCCTAATTAATAAAATCCGTGTGGTGGCAGCCTGCTACCTGAGTCATATAAACAATACGCCATCTTACCGTACAGCTCAGCCTAAGTAAATGTTTGGAGGCAGCCAGAACAAAATACAAAAGAGGTCAGGGTGAGTTATGATTATATTTACTCTGCAAACAACACAATGGTTATCCTTGGCTGAATAATTAAAATGTCTGGAGGTGGTAAGAATACGACACAGAAGGCATCGTTAGCAGTTATGGTTATATTTACCCTCTGAACCCACCACGGCAATATTACATGTACAGTCCTTACCAATTGTACCACCCAACTGGCAAGTTAAACATTAATCTGCAAGGTACTGTGTTAGAGAGAGAGAGAGAGAGAGAGAGAGAGAGAGAGAGAGAGAGAGAGAGAGAGAGAATCTGAATAATGGCATGCAATTCTTCACGCCCGCGAAGTGATAGAGTAAAAGTAAGTGATGGTTGCGTAAAATATGGTTCACTTGCCAACAACTCACTGGTACGGAACACACGACACAGCCTGGCCCCTTCAGCCATACCACTGATCACCGCCACATTTCATACTGATTCATTCCCCCTCACTCTATCTTTTTCAATCCTTGACGAATATGTGGTACGGTACGAGGGTTAAAATAAGAATATACTCGTGCATATTTTTTTTTCTATTCCTCCTGTGCGTTCAAATGATATTTACTGCAATTTATGCGTACTTTTTTTTCCTCCTAGAACGACGATAACATTAATAGTAATAAAAATCACATTAATAATACTAACAATGAAAATAACAATAATCATCAGCAGCAGCAGCATGACTCTGTCCGTCTCTGTCTGTCTGCGTAAGTGTGTCTGTCTGTCTGTATGTCTGTCTATCTAATGATACGCACAGTACGGGTGGGTGTGAATGTGAAGGGTGTTCATGCATAAGTTATATACTTGCTTCACGACCTACTTGACACTTTCTTGGCACCGTCTGGCACTCCTCATACCTCCCTCCCTCCCCCCCCCTCTCTCTCTCTCTCTCTCTCTCTCTCTCTCTCTCTCTCTCTCAACATGATACACCTGTAAAACTTGGTGGCCTGGAGTCTTTCAGTTAAGCCGATGAAAGCCAAGTCCTTACATTCTTGAACATTAATAATAACTCTCAGTAGGGGAACTTGGCTAAAAAAAAAATACTTGAATTTCACTTCATTTAACATCTACCCTCTCATCTGCACAGTTACGCATCACACACACACACACACACACACACACACACACACACACACACACACACACACACTCTCTCTCTCTCTCTCTCTGACCCTTGACCGGTAACTTCAGAACAGCCCAAGATGCGGTCGAAAGGTGTAAGGAAACTGATGAGAGTACAAAGGAGTATAAAGGAAAGCAAACAGCAACAGACCTGCTGCTGCTTTTGTGGCTGTTTGGTACAGGGAAGGTTATAACTAACAAAACTATTCTATAAGCTAAAGACATGGATAGAAAAGCAGCAGGGAGGGAGGAATAGAGGGAAAGGAAGATGGAGTGATGATGGTGTGGTAAAGAAAAGGTTAAAGAGAGAGCGAGTGAATATGATTGAGGACGTCTGGAGGAGACGAGGTGAGGGGCGATGGTGGTGGTGGTGTGGGGGAGGGGGTGGTGTGGGGGAAGGGTGGTATGAGTGATGGTGGTGGTGGTGAGGGGGAGGGGGTGGTATGAGTGATGGTGGTGGTGGTGAGGGAGGGGGTGGTATGAGTGATGGTGGTGGTGAGGGGGAGGGGGTGGTATGAGTGATGGTGGTGGTGGTGAGGGAGGGGGTGGTATGAGTGATGGTGGTGGTGGTGAGAGGGAGGGGGTGGTATGAGTGATGGTGGTGTTGGTGAGGGGGAAGGGGTGGTATGAGTGATGGTGGTGTTGGTGAGGGAGGGGGTGGTATGAGTGATGGTGGTGGTGGTGAGAGGGAGGGGGTGGTATGAGGGATGGTGGTGGTGATGAGAGGGAGGGGGTGGTATGAGTGATGGTGGTGGTGGTGAGGGGGAGGGGGGGTGTTATGAGGGATGGTGGTGGTGATGAGAGGGAGGGGGTGGTATGAGTGATGGTGGTGGTGGTGAGGGGGAGGGGGGGTGGTATGAGTGATGGTGGTGGTGGTAAGGGGGAGGGGGTGGTATGAGTGATGGTGGTGGTGATGAAGGGGAGGGGGTGGTATGAGTGATGGTGGTGATGAGGGGGAGGGGGTGGTATGAGGGATGGTGGTGGTGAGAGGGAGGGAGTGGTATGAGGGATGGTCTGTGTGGGGTTCAATTTGGTGTGATTTGTGAGCAGTGTGGCACCAGCTAAGGTCACACAGCTGGTGGATGACTCTCTCTCTCTCTCTCTCTCTCTCTCTGAGTTACGTAATATATTCAACCTTACTTTATGGTATACTGGGGATACGTAATATAATAAATCTGACATTATATAATACACATGTGTTTCTGTTATATTAAACATTATACTCAGGTGGATGAAAACATGCATAGCAGCTAATTCTGGACAGCTTCTAAGGTGAACAGCCGGGGTTACTAAGATAAGTGCGTGTCATCATTATTGTGACGACACGTGCTTATGTTACGAAGGGTAGTTTTACTGAGACGTCTGTAAGTTGTGTTCTTGGCTCCTTCACCCCCAAAACGTCTTTTATATGATATCTTCAGATTATTTTATTCTGCTCTAGAAAGATGTTTCAAACTGGAGGGATGAGAAATAACTCTCCCTAACATCTTCAATATCTGATTATTTCTAAGCTGAATAATAGTGTCTGGAGGTAGCAAAAATAACTTAAGTAATGTCATCGTAGTGAAGGGACTAACAGCTGGTGAAAGTAATGTCAGCCTCAGTTTCTAACAGTCTTGCATCCAGTGATGGGAGTCATCGTGGTTATGCTGTTAAAAACAAGGCCATTACATTTGTCTCCAGTTAATATTTGATGTCTTAAACACAACCTCCTCCTCCTCCTCCTGTCTCTCCTCCCTCCCGTCCTCCCTCGCCATGATACATATTCCAACTTGCTCATCTCACGCCTTCTCTTCCCCCCCCCACTCTCATTTCATACCCCCCCTCCCGTCTTTCCCCTTCCTCCTTCACCTCCCTCAGACGTCCCTCCATACCCCTCCCTCCATCGCTTCTCCGCCTGTCCCTCCCTCCCCTCCCCCCTCTCCATGACACATATTCCTTACTTGCTGATCTCACACCTCCCCCTCCCCCTCCCCCTCCATCTCCCTTCCCCTAACCATCTCCTGTTACCGTCCTCAATACTCCTTCCATCTCTCGCCTCCTTTTTCGCTTTGTCCTCCTCTTCTGCCTCCTCCTCCTCACACACGTTCCCTCATTCTCTTTTATGTCTTTAACTTTCACACTGTACCCCTCCCGCCAATGCCCTCTCCCCTCCCTCCACTTTCATGATGGTAAAGTCTAAAATGCCTAAGGGAATTACTCATTATTTATTCCATTCAATCCGGTACCTTGGTGCTAAAGCAGGACGCCTTGAAGTGGTGGCATCCATATAACCAAGCGGCTACACTGCCCTGTTATGTAAATTTCCCTCAACTCCCCATCCCCCGAAAGGAGGATGGAGAACTGCAGGAGGAGGGCATGTTCAGCCTGCAGGCTACAGGGTTCACGGTCACCAGCCTGAAGCCACACCGCCAACAACAGACTGGTGACTGTTTAAAGTACGGTACGTTCTTGCTGTCTGCACATGATTTTCTTCAGCTTAGGAGAGACTATTATACTGTATGGATTAGATACAGCCTTCACAACCCCTTCACTACCAGGTCTGCCCTAAGCTGAATACAATGGTACGGACACACCAACAATACACTAAACAATGCCGTGCCAGACTGAAGGGGTTAAGGCTTTGTTTAGGACTACAGTTTTAGGCACAACTGATGGATAAGTAATTTTATGTACAGTACGTATATTTGCTTGTAGAAAACACACACACACACACACACACACACATACACACATACACACACACACACACACACACACACACACACACAAAACCTTCCACCCTCAATTGCACAAGTAAGGCAAACAACCATATCGCGTTTTCTAACCAACATAATTCAAGACTACAGGTGAAACTAACATAAAACTGTCTCTAGTAAATTCTTCACCAACACTGACGCATTTTTTACTCAGGCTGCCTCCAGACGATTTTATTCAGGCCATGAAGGCCATGTAGTTCTGAAGGGGTTAATGGAGGCTTTAATTAACCCCTCCAGTTCTAAAAGCCCAATTAAAGCGTCTGGGGGTAGCACAAAAATATAAACACGTCATCGGTGTGAAAGGGTTATTAATAAGCAGGTGTAAACACTGGCCCAACTGTGTGTCCATTTTTAGTGAGGAAGCAAATACCGTACTGGAACAATGGATGAGAGAGAGAGAGAGAGAGAGAGGGGGGGGGGGACCATAAGGCCACAGCAGCAATAACCAGTCATTTAGTCTCTCGGTCCTCTCCACTCCAGTGCCTAATCCACCCTACTCCACCCAAGCACCCTCCACCTACACCACTCCACACTATGAGAGGGAAGGAAGAAAGGAGGAAGAGGAAAGGCAGGAAAGGAAGAAAGGAGGAAGAGGGAAGGCAGGAAAGGAAGAAAGGAGGAAGAGAGAAAGAGAAGAAAGGAAGAGAAAGGAATGGAGGGAAGAAAGGAATAAGAGGGAAGGGAAGGAATAAGGGGTACAGGGAAATAAGGGATTAATCCCCGAGCTAGACCTCATCAGATCATATAGCCCTGCTAGGGTTACGGGAGAGCGCTACCCCTCCCAGCACAGCAGCCACCGGGTGGGGCGTGAACTCGCAACCTCATGATTACGAGCCCGACACCCTATCACCGAGCTACCGCGCTCCCCTACAGGGAAATAAGAACTGAAGGATAAAAATGAGGAATGCATGGAAAGGAAGGTGGGGAGGAGGTAGGAAGAGTGAAGGTGGGAGACCGATGATACGGAGAGATAAGAAGGAATGGCTGGAGAGGAGAAGAGGAAGGAAGTAAGGAAGAAGGAAGGAAAGTACCGAATCCCCCTCAAAAACTAATCAACTCTTCTTTGACCCACTGCCCACCTATATACCAGTTTCATTTAAATCCAATAACAACATTTTGAGACGTACACAAGCAAACAATGAGACACAGGTAAATATATAACTTCCTACAACTTCATCGGCGGAGGTGAAAAGAAAAAAAATAACCTCGGCGGCAATTTTTTTTTTTTCTGAAAAGGGTTGACAAAAAAAACTGTGGATTTCAAATGGTGGTGATACATGACATGGGACTCTTGAATTTTTATTATGGTGGAAACAAGAGATTGTGGATGATATACTGGATTACGACGGGTTCATAATCTCTCTCTCTCTCTCTCTCTCTCTCTCTCGCTGTAAAGGAGGGTAAACAAGAATTTGGGGTGATACATTAAATTACTGATGGTTTACAATCCCCCTTCTCCTGTATCTATCTATCTATTTATCTATCTCCCTCAGGCAGAACCAACAGATAAAAATAACGCTTGAGAGTAAAAGCCTTGATCTCTTCCCCGACCACTCCCTATACTCCCTCTTCCCCCTCCCTCTCTCCCTTCCCCCCACCTCCATCCTTTCCTGTCTCTCATTTCTTCCTCTCTCCTCACACTCTTAACCCTCCTTTACCCCCCCCCTTCTCTCTCTCTCTCTCTCTCTCTCTCTCTCTCTCTCTCTCTCTCTTCAAGACAAACACATCACAAGGAAGAGAGAATCACTGGTTCTTTCTTCCTGTACTTGTGCACGCAAAGCCGCGAAGCATTTGTGAGGGTGTGTGAGAGTGGGAGGAAGTGTGTGGGTGAGACAGTCTGGAGAAATGGGAAAGATTAGGGGTTGTGTGTGTGTGTGTGTGTGTGTGTGTGTGTGTGTGTGTGTGTGTGTGATATTAAAGGAAGGTGTAGTGTGTGGGGGGGGGTCATATAACACACTAATCATACCGTTATGGTCAAACTTGGGCAATCAACGACACACAACAACACACCAACGGCTGTTTGTCTATCTGTCTATCTATCAACCTGCCTATCTATTGCCCAACGCCACATCTTGTAAGGGATGTCCTCAGTTAGAAGATGCACAATGGTATCAAGGTTAACCCGTTCAGCCCGAGGAGGTATTGTTTATAATATTATGGCTAACGGCAGACCATTGTATTCATTGCGGCGGAGTCTTTGGTGCTGCAGGAGGTACACAGCCTCCATTTACCCCTTCCTTACCACACGTCTGACACTACATTAATAACATCCACTGTGTGTACTAAGAAAAAAATACAGTATGTCCTCGCGATGAAAGGGTTAACTGTACCCGACACTGATAATTACGTAGAATAAGTGTGTGTGTGTGTGTGTGTGTGTGTGTGTGTGTGTCATCGGTAGAACCAAGGGAGTGCCAACACATGCAGACATACTCGTATGAAAGAACTTACTGTACTACCAAGACCCACTTTAAATGTCCGCCACGGCCTGGGTTCCAACCCTTGATTCATATCACGGGATGAGTTCGCTGTGCACAAATACTTGCATCACTCAAATGAAACCTATCGTAAGTCTTAATACACACACCGTCCACTCTTTCCTTCACCTAATTGTACGTCAACTCAAGTTAGTGATATTCTTAAGCACACATCCTTCCTTTCCCCACTTAACTTCGTTTTAATATTCCTACGCTCACATCCGTCTTTCACTTAACAGGAAATGAAATTTCCTTAATACTACACTGTTAACAGCTCAACCATTTCACTCACTCCATCAACACAATATTCCCTTACCTGTTTTCCTCAACCAGAAGTCAGGGTTTTAATCTCTCTCGTTTCCTTCGCTATGCTGAGTTCACGTACAAACTATACAGCTCAGCAAATCTCTGAAATACATATAAAAATGGTTAGGTAAGTTTGCAAACACATACAGTACATACACAAACACAAAGCCTAAACACACACACACACACACACACACACACACACACACACACACACACACACACACACACCTTAAACAGCACACAAACACACCAACAAAAACAGGGGCCAGAAATACCACACAAAACTACACTGTTTATCTGTGCTCCTTCCTTCTTTTTTGTTGTGTTCTTTGCCAGGGAAATGAAAAAAGGGTTCCAAAGACGATCTGACACAAAAGGTGTTCTGTCTTGGTTGTGGTAGAGTGAGGGTGAGGGTGAGGGTGAGGGTGGAGGCTGGTGAGTGTGAGGTTAAGGGTGAGGGTGGAGGTTGGTGTGGGTATGGGTGGACGTGAGTATGAGGGTGGAGGTGAGTGTGGGGGTGGGGTGAGGGTGAGAGTGGAGGTGAGGGTGACGGTGAAGATGAGGGTGACGGTAAGGGTGAGGCTAAGGGTAAAGATGCGAGTCGTGGGTGATAAAATTAAGATGAGTGGAGGTAAACATGAGGTAAAGGTGAGGTGAAGGGTGAGGGAGTGAGCGCTGTAGAAATGAGAATGAGGAGCAGGAAAAAAATGAGATATTAGATGAGGGAGGGTGACAAAAATGAGATAGAAGACATCAAAAGAGTGGATGGGATGAGGGAAGCTGATAAGAGTGAGGCGAATGAGAGTGAGCGATGTGATGAAAGGGAGGTAAGTGAGGGGAAATGAGGGTGAAGGATTGAATATAACGTAACGTAAGTGGGAGGAGGTGAAGGTGTGTACTGTAGGTGAGGGAGGGGGTAATGAGAGCGACAGTGGACTAAACTGGGAGGTAAGCAAGGGGAGGTAAAGGTTAGTACGGAGAAGGAAACATAAGGTGAAGACAAAGAAGATGGAAGAAAAGGGTGATGACACGAACATGAAAGAAACGGGTGATGACACGAAGATGATGGAAGAAAAAGGTGATGCCAAAGAAGATGGAAGAAAAGGGTGATGACAAAAAGAAGACGGAAAAATAGTGTGATGACACAAACTTGATGGAAGAAAAGGATGATGACAAAGATGGAAGAAAAGGGTGATGCCAAAGAAGATGGAAGAAAAGGGTGATGACACAAAGAAGATGGAAGAAAAGGGTGATGACACAAAGATGATGGAAGAAATGGTGATGACACAAAGAAGATGGAAGAAAAGGGTGGTGACACAAAGAAGATGGAAGAAAAGGGTGATGACACAAAAAAGATGGAAGAAATGGTGATGACACAAAGAAGATGGAAGAAAAGGGTGGTGACACAAAGAAGATGGAAGAAAAGGGTGACGACACAAAGAAGATGCAAGAAAAGGGTGGTGACACAAAGAAGATGCAAGAAAAGGGTGGTGACACAAAGAAGATGCAAGAAAAGGGTGGTGACACAAAGAAGATGGAAGAAAAGGGTGATGACACAAAGAAGATGGAAGAAAAGGGTGATGACACAAAGACGATGGAAGAAAAGGGTGATGACACAAAGAAGATGGAAGAAAAAGGTGATGACACAAAGAAGATGGAAGAAAAAGGTGATGACACAAAGAAGATGGAAGAAAAAGGTGATGACACAAAGAAGATGGAAGAAAAAGGTGATGACACAAAGAAGATGGAAGAAAAAGGTGATGACACAAAGAAGATGGAAGAAAAGGGTGATGACACAAAGAAGATGGAAGAAAAAGGTGATGACACAAAGAAGATGGAAGAAAAAGGTGATGACACAAAGAAGATGGAAGAAAAGGGTGATGACACAAAGAAGATGGAAGAAAAGGGTGATGACACAAAGAAGATGGAAGAAAAGGGTGATGACACAAAGAAGATGCAAGAAAAGGGTGATGACACAAAGAAGATGCAAGAAAAGGGTGATGACACAAAGAAGATGCAAGAAAAGGGTGATGACACAAAGAAGATGCAAGAAAAGGGTGATGACACAAAGAAGATGCAAGAAAAGGGTGATGACACAAAGAAGATGCAAGAAAAGGGTGATGACACAAAGAAGATGCAAGAAAAGGGTGATGACACAAAGAAGATGCAAGAAAAGGGTGATGACACAAAGAAGATGCAAGAAAAGGGTGATGACACAAAGAAGATGCAAGAAAAGGGTGATGACACAAAGAAGATGCAAGAAAAGGGTGATGACACAAAGAAGATGCAAGAAAAGGGTGATGACACAAAGAAGATGCAAGAAAAGGGTGATGACACAAAGAAGATGCAAGAAAAGGGTGATGACACAAAGAAGATGCAAGAAAAGGGTGATGACACAAAGACGACAAAAGAAACGAGAAGATGAGTCAATGAAAGCACGTGATATGGAAAATGAGACAGAAGCAGGAAGAAAAAATGAGAAAAAAGCCAGAATGAAAAGAACAAGACACAGCATCTAAAGAAATGAGCAAGTAGGGTTGAAGTATTATGTGGAAAGAGGGAAAAGAGCAAAGTAACAAAACAGGTATAGGACGTGAAAAGGAGGAAAAATGGTAGAAAAGAGCAGGGGGGAAAAGGGAGCAGGGAACAAAAGAGTAAGAAACAAAAAGGCAAGAAACGAAAGAGCAGGGAACAAGAGAGCAAGAAACAAAAGAGCAAGAAACAAAAGAGCAGGGAACAAAAGAGAAACAAAATAGCAAGAAACAAAAGAAAAAGAAACAAAAGAGAAAGAAACAAAAGAGCAGGGAACAAGACAGCAAGAAACAAAAGAACACGAAACAAAAGAGAAATAAATAAATGGGCAGGGAACAAGAGAGCACGAAACAAAAGAGGAAGAAACAAAAGAGCAAGAAACAAAAGAGCAAGAAACAAAAGAGCAAGAAACAAAAGAGCAAGAAACAAAAGAGCAAGAAACAAAAGAGCAAGAAACAAAAGAGAAAGAAACAAAAGAGCAAGAAACAAAAGAGCAAGAAACAAAAGAGCAAGAAACAAAAGAGCAAGAAACAAAAGAGCAAGAAACGAAAGAGAAAGAAACAAAAGAGCAGGGAACAAGAAAGCTAGGAAAACACAGCAAGAAATGTAAACATCAATAAGGAATATAGGTCAGTATTATGTGGGTGTTGGTGTTTTGTAAATACTGGTGAAGGGTTGGTTAAACAAGTGGCCGGGAACTTAATGGATAATTTATAGGTGGGGAGAGGGAAACTCTCTCTCTCTCTCTCTCTCTCTCTCTCTCTCTCTCTCTCCACTGAAGACGCCCCGGTTAATAAACGCAGAGATAAAAGCATCTCGCAACCCGACCTTCCACGTTAACGTTTCTCATTTTCAGCACCTAACTACATGTCATCCTCCATCCTCTCCACATGCCCAAACCATCTCAATCTACCTCGTCTCATCACAATACCAATACACACCAGTCCCATCATTCCTCTCAACTCTTCAATCGCAATCCCAGCCCTCCCAGGCCTTGCATTCTACTCGTACTACGCACTACACATCCATCTAATCATTGTCATTTCTGTACAAAAGTAAAATACACAGTGAAGAAGAGAAAACATCATGAATGGGGCTGCATTTCGACAGAAGAGCTGCATTGGAGAAAAATTGGAAAAATTAAAAATAGGAAAGAAAAGCGTACGGTAATGGAATAATAATACTAAAACGGAAATAACAGGGAAAACAATACTGAAGAGACACGGAAAATGAAGATCGAAAAAGTTTCAAAGTGAAATGATTATTGGAAGAAAAGGCAACGACTCTTTAAATTTTTTAAACTCCAGACGAAATGAAAAAAAAAACTGGAAGTGTTCTGTCTTGAAAGGATATGTCTTGGTCTTCAAGTTAGTATGAGAGAGAGAGAGAGAGAGAGAGAGACCGACCAACAACCGGACACTCACTCTCTCTCTCTCTCTCTCTCTCTCTCTAACTCTACCCACTGGTACAATTCCATCAAGTTCCCAGAGTTAAGAATAAATCGTTCAGACCCTCTCAAGAAGTGTTGGTCTTCAGGGGGAAAGAGAGAGAACGCACTTCACACTCGCTGCTCTCTCACTTTCTCAATTTTTCTTGATCCTCTTCTAACTCTTCTCGCAAGTACTTTCTCATGCGTCTCACTCTCTCTCATACCTTTTTTCTACCACTTTCTCACTTTCACTCACTCCTTTCTTTTCTCGTCCCTTCGCTTGTTATGCCCATCCCTCAGTCTCTCACTATTTCTCTCTCACTTTCTCACTTTTTTTCACCCCTTTCTAAATGGTCAACCCTGGGTCTCTCTGTCACACTTCTCTCACACTTTTTTGTCCTCATCCTCATGGACAAGTTGGTTTAATCGGTCAGATAAAAGGCGTCTGCAACCCGGCAACTAAAATATAAATAATTATGTCAATACTAATAAACACTTTGGATCGTAATTTATGTGTCTTTGGAGAATTCGCAACACTTCTTCCTCAGCAACTAATTCTCCATATCACACCTCAAAATATCCTCCTCCTCCTGTTGTCATCCTTCTTTCTTTCATTTCTGACTAATATTTCAACTGTCACCATTCTCTCTCTCTCTCTCTCTCTCTCTCTCTCTCTCTCTCAACAAACAGATCCAACTTTACGGTTTGTGTGTGTGTGTGTGTGTGTGTGTGTGTGTGTGTGTGTGTGTGTGTGTAGGCAAGGAGAGGAACTTTAAGCAAACACTTCACTCACAATACGCAGCGGAAAAAGTGAGATGGAATGTAGGGGAGGAGGGGAGACGCGGGGAGTTGAGGGGAGATGGAGAGACCAGGAGGGGACAGGGGGTGACAAGGGAGACAGGGACTTTTAAGGCTGGGAGATACAGGGGATTGGGAAGGGAAACAGAGGCACTAAAGGCTGGGAGATATTGTACACTATGACTACCAAACGTAAACACACACACACACACACACACACACACACACACACACACACACACAACGGCTGACAGGTAAGACAGTCATCTGGTCATTTATACGGTATATTTTAAATTAATTTAGGTATTAAAAATTGCTGCCTTTGTTGCTTCCTTTACTATTCAGCATTAGACAAATTTGTTATTTAATCTAGACACTATTACCGCACTCTACCAGCAGCTGTATCTCAAGAATAATAACCAAAATTTACCCCCCACCCCCAAACAATATCCTGGCTGCGCCCCTGCCAACACAAACACACAAAACACCGTAATGGCGCTCTAAACGTTAAGGCCTTTTTCCAGTTCACTAACCACCTGTCAGGTTAATTAGCTGGGATTATTTATGGGATTCACCTGGTTGAAATGAGAGAGAGAGAGAGAGAGAGAGAGAGGTCGCCAAGGATTTAGAGTTAACGGCAAGGACTGACGGAGGGACTGGAGGGGGAGAAGGGGGACAGGATGAGGTGCGAAGCCTATTGAAGGGGTAGGTGATGTGGTGGGGGCTGGGGTGGGGTGTGGTGGGGGCTGTGGTGGGGTAGAGGGTGGTAAAGGCAGAGCACAAAGCAGACAGGACACAATAGCGGGTGACATCTTTACTGCAGGCTTGGGTCACACAACGTTATCTTAAGGGTAATTTACACACTCAGCAGATGGCGGATCGTTAGGAAAAGGAGAATGGGGAAGGTGCATGTAGGTTGGGAAGGACTGGGATGGGGTGCATGGTGGTGGCAGGTCAATAGGGGAGGGAGGAGGGTGGGGGAAGAGTGAAATTGTATTTATAGGGATGATTAAGGATAAATTATCACACAACCTTGATCATCTTCAGCATTCAAACTCTAATTTCCACCAAAGTCATTGCTGAATTAAACAAAATAAT
Organism: Coenobita brevimanus; assembly: GCF_032717465.1. Taxonomy (NCBI): domain Eukaryota; kingdom Metazoa; phylum Arthropoda; class Malacostraca; order Decapoda; family Coenobitidae; genus Coenobita; species Coenobita brevimanus. The sequence goes on along the minus strand of NC_137068.1, from coordinate 12,300,072 downwards.
AGAAAACACACATATAACGTCAATCCCATACTTCCTTAGCACACACACACACACACACACACACACACACACACAAAACCAAAGTTACCATTCTCTCTCTCTCTCTCTCTCCTATGATCACTACCCCAGTCACCCACCACAGCCTGAAGCTATTATGTTGTTAAAGATATGACGTGTATTACAACCTGTTGCATAATACATGGCGAAAATTGTGTGTGTGTGTGTGTGTGTGTGTGTGCGCGCAAAGGAGGTGTCAGTGTGTGTACAAGAGAGCTGTGTGGGTTGACAGATCACTTGCCGTCACACCCAGACTCGGATCCACACCCACGCCCACATCCGTCAAACCCACACGTACACCCACACCCGTTAAGTCCACACCCACACACCCGTCACGCCTACAATCGTCTGAGGGCTGAAGTAGGGTTAAGAATGCAAAGGAGATCTACTGCACTGTATGTTCAGTGGAATGGTCCGCACACTCATTCCTTCCCCATTATAGCCCCCGGAATCCTGGCTCCAACACACAGGTACACCTTTGCACAGGTATCTTCATAATTACCCACATAGGGTATTCATTCCTTCACTATTAGCCTATATCCCCCGGAATCCTGGCTCCAGCACACAGGTACACCTTTGCACAGGTATGTTCCTAATTACCTACTGTATATTATAGCACTGGAATCCTGGCTCCAGCACACAGGTACACCTTTGCACAGGTATGTTCCTAATTACCTATATTACAGCACTGGAATCTTGGCTCCAGCACACAGGTACAACTTTGCACAGGTATGTTCCTAATTACCTATATTACAGCACTGGAATCTTGGCTCCAGCACACAGGTACAACTTTGCACAGGTATGTTCCTAATTACCTATATTACAGCACTGGAATCTTGGCTCCAGCACAGAGGTACACCTTTGCACAGGTATGTTCCTAATTACCTATATTATAGCAATGGAATCCTGGCTCCATCACACAGGTACACCTTTGCGCAAGTCTCTTCCTAATTACCTATCAGGCCGAGGCAATACGAGTGTCAAGTTTAAAATAAATAAATAAAATGGTTGACGGAACCCTGTTACTGAGTAACGACAACACAAAGCGGAGTGATGCGAAAAATTTTGTGAAATTTTGAAGAAGGGAAGATAATAATATTGCGGAAGCTACCTGTGGTTATAAAATCAAGTGTGGTGGGTTAACAGGCCTGGCATGGGTTTTATATGAGGCTGGTGGTGGTGCGTGTGGCCAGACTAGAATCTGGTGCAGCAGACTTTAAACCATTTGACCTACTGCATCTTAATACCCTCTTGTATATATGTTATTTACAATGCTTTAATATCGACAGTATTTGCATAAACAAATTCAAGAGGATATTGAGCTGCAATATGCAATAATTATCGTCACCAAGGAAGATGTGTTAGAGACCTTCAGAGCCACTCAGGATACGAGCCTGTGGGTGGGAGGTGGTTTGGTGGTACGGTCCTGCTTTGTGCAAGGTTGTGGGTAGTTCTGAAGGTTATTTATATTGCCCAGGTCAGCCTCTCACAGGATGCGGCATGACTCAAAGTAGATCAATATAAGACGATGTCCTGTTAATGTATGCTATACAGTATCCCTTCACAGGGCGCTGTATTAGACAGCAAACACATAAGCCAACTCTCTTCCTGGACATCTTACTCGTACGTCCGCCACCGCTACCGCCGCTCCAACCTCCTCCCCCGCCTCACATGAATGGACTCACCCACTCGCCGTCGCCATTTAAATTTGTTGACAACAATGTCAGCGTCAGTTAAATGTCCCAGGAAACCTACACTATTCACACGTAATATCCTCTTATATGTGACTAATGCACACTGTATCAATATTAAAACGATAACCAGAGTATACAAGAAAATATCAAGGTGTAAAATGCAAAACAGATCGCTAAGGAAGATGTGAAGCCAAACCTCCTATGCCACTTAGAATACGGCTGCAAATCTTACAAGCCGACGCTAATACGTACAAATGTTGGCTTAAATTTATTCTATATCTATACTAAAACGATATACTGAGAATATAATACAATATCAAGGTGCAATATGCAAAACAGATCGCTAAGGAAGAGCTACTAAGAAAATCTTCCTATGCCAACGAGAATACTTTGAAACTTTAATACTGACTAATGTTGACTTACCTTCATTATTAGACTATTTCCTTCGATTCAGCTATTCGTATATCGTGTCACCATCACTGTTAGGGAATATTCCAGCCTCCAGCGCTTTTATAAACAATATTTAACGCGATCCCACGCTCCAACACACACCCACTAAGACAAGTTACACTTGACTGACACGGCGTCTTTGGTGCCCACAATATTTTAATGCCAACATTTCGTACACCAACACACCTTTAATGCATTTCGTCTAGATACGTATTTCATTTTGTTTAATTTTGTTTTCTGTGGCATAAGCTATTACGTATACTTTAATTTTCGCTTTGCTTTGATTGGCTATGTAGCAATAGTGTATTTGTTGAAAACAGAAAATTAAAGCTCTCATATTTTACTTATTTTTTTCATTCTCCTGCGGCATGTCAATACGTATGGACTTTATACAGTAGACTGACATGTCTTGCGATATATGAACAGATATGGAGATGAATGTAGCGTTACAGATAAAATTTAACCATGTTTCTCGAAAGGACTGAAAAGTATACCGCTAACAAATTTACTCCCCAAGATCTTGCAATTATCTGTAATTACACTTAAAGATCTTTATTATTATTATTATTATTATTATTCTGTGGCGTCAGTCATTACACTGTATATATAAGGCTGTGACTTTGATTTGTGTCTGTACGGAGGACAAGGCGAGGCACACGAAGAATAATGCCTGGTTTCTTGTTCCTTCAGCCAATGCAAATCTAATCTCACGATCAACTGCCTGACGTAACTAAGATTTGTTTTAGCAGGAAGTCTAAAGGAGTGTAATAGTTATCAATGCAAGGGTCTGGTGGCGGCTGCCATTATTTACACTACTTTACTGGGCATTCTCGCAAAATCTGTAATCTAATATAACCTACTATTCCTAACTTTACTTGAATTAAATGCATAGACGTATGGAAGAACTATATAAAAACAATGATTCTCACACATTAATAGCTTGTCTACTTCAGGTTCCAAATTACAACGTTATATGCCAAACTATATCATCCAAGCTAACAAGTATTGCAATGTCAACATTCCAGACTGATAT
>NC_137068.1:12226838-12291838 GCF_032717465.1 Coenobita brevimanus | reverse complement strand
AAAATATAGAAGGGGAAAACAGTGGAGGAAGGAGAGAATAAAATAGAAGGGAGGGAGACAGAGATGAACGAAGCGAAAATGAACGAAAGAAAGAAGGGAGGAGGATGGATGAATGGGAGAACAAGGAAGGGAAGATGAGAGAGAGAAAAGGAAGGAGGAAACAGACTGTCTTGAGAAGTGATTCATCATATTCTCTCTCTCTCTCTCTCTCTCTCTCTCTCTCTCTCCAATGTGGTGGAGCGATGGGTATAAAGAAAAGGGGGAAGTAGTGCAAGGGAAATAAGACGAAGATGGAAAGGAAGGGATGTAGAAAAACACATTAAGTAGAAAGGCAGGGATACAGAAAAACACATTAGCTAGAGAGCCACAAAAAACATGAACACGAAAAATAAAAGAACAGGAGATTATGAGAAGTGAAAAAAAGAAGCCTGGTGGGAGACACGTTAAAAAAATATAGGGATGATTGGACACAGGGAAGGGGAATGCTCAGGAGGAGGAGGGAAAGAACGATGGCAATAAATGATGAAGAGATGTAATAAAATGGTTGGGCAGTGAGAGGAAACGAAAATAGAAGAGTAGGAGATAATGTAGAGGAAAAAAAAAAAGCCTGGTGAGAGACATGTGAAAAGAACATAGGGAAGAATGGACACAGGGAGGGGGGCTGAGGAGGAGGGTATAAATATGACGACAATAAATGATGGCGAGATGTAATAAAAGAGTTGGATGGAGAGAGGATGGGAAAGGGTGCAACAGCAAATGTGGGACAGCGGAGAGGAAAACGAGGAGGGAAATAAAACGAGAAATGGTGAGAAAATGAGTGAAAGGGAGGGGCGGAGAGAGGAAAGGAGGGAATAAATGTGATGAAAAATGAAGGTGAACAGGTGTGAATGAGTGGGTGACAAGACAATATGGAAAAGTACAGGGGAGAAATTAATTAATACAAAACAACGAAAAGGCCAACAAAATAGGATGAGAAGTGAAATGAAAATATGTAATAGAGGGAGAAATCCAAAGAGATGAAGAGAATGGAAGAAATGTATTATTAAACAGAGAAAATGGATGATGAGACATTTAAAAATAATTACGAGAAAGTTGAAAGTAAAATTTAACAATCTGTGTCCCCTTAGTCTCATTCATATAAACAAGATCATACGGTGTTAGCTGGTAAAGTACAGTACACTTGCTTCGACCATGAGTGGGATAATATAAAACTGATGCAATCTACTGTAAGCCAGACGCTTTCATTCCGTAAGGTGTGGCCACAAACAAAGCGCCTCTATGTCACCCTGTCCCCTGCCATTTCGCTGCCCTCCCTCCAGCTCACACACCCCTCTTTCATATACCTCTCTATTCCATCCCACCTCTCCCTCTTCCTCCTCCCATCTCACTCACATACTCTCCTCGTTACTCTCACTGTCCATCCTCTTCACATGGCCAAACCACCTCAATGTATTCCTGTTGACGCCTTCGATCACATCCACACAACACTCCTTCACTACTACATTCAGTACAAATCAACAACAAAAAATTAATTAACATGAACCTCTTTCCTTTGATGAAGATTTAACGACATAAATCCAGTGACGTACTCTCTTGGTATATTCTTACAATTCCTAGACGATTTAGTCACCTCAGGGGAAACTTTTTACAGTAAAGGGGTTACTCAATGTTATATGTAATTGCTCAAGTACTATAAAAAAAAAAATTGAACTAAATCGTGCGGAAGCAACAAAGATAAAATATAAATAAATCATGGGATGGAAAGGAGTAATTGTTAGTACAGTGTAAATATTGTGTGTAGTTTGGGAGGTATTTTTCCACTGGTAGGATTACACTACAGCCGCCATAAACATCTTCACTACCAAGCACTTGTTCTCATTAATACAATCACTGCACGGCTGCAAAATAACATTAAAACACGGCATGGTAAGGAAAGAGGTTAATCTCACGGGCTACGAATTTTGTCTGGTTAAGCAGAAATGGAAGTCCAAAACAACACAATGATGAAAGGATTCAGATGTAATCAACCTTAGGAATTTGCATACGCCTACCACTAAAAAAAAAAAAAAAAAAAAAAAAAAAAAAAACGAAATATGGTGGTTTTGTGGGTTGAGGCGCTCCAACTGAATGTGGCCAATACAATGTTTACATCAAAGGGAAGGTTTGAGCCTATTATTCACTATGCCATTTAGGGACGAGTGAAGGGTCATTCTTGACTGAAAAGCCTGGTTCAAGTGGACCAGCACCAGGCTCCTGCTCTCCTGGTGCAAGGAACAACTTTGTAGGTGTTAATCTTGGGTTCTTTCTTCTTTGCATAAAATAAACAGTACAGCTGTAACGCAACAGAAGTACTGCATACATTCACTGTGGAGAACATGACATATCGATGGAGGGATCTTTTACATTTCCTTCATTTCATCAGCATGAATGGAACATATTATGTTAATGGTATTTATTATAACAACACCCAGTGCATAAAAGATGGAAGTACCAGGTTTATACCCTTTCACTACCATGGCTTCTTTTATTCTTGCTATCGATTTTTTTTTTTTATTGGATGGGGTGGGTAGGGTGGGGACCTCGTCATGAAAATCACACACAAGAATTATACACTTTCACCAACTGAAACAAATATAATACCGTAAAATCGTCTCCTAAAACCATCTTGGAATAGTGTAATAACATTGTACCAGTCTCTCTCTCGCTCTCTCTCTCTCTCTCTCTCTCTCTCTCTCTCTCTCACGCCTCCAGAATAATGTTACATAATGGGTCATTTAACCTCTCTCTCTCACGCCTCCAGAATAATGCTACATAATGGGTCATTTAACCTCTCTCTCTCTCCTACACCGCGCCTCCTGAGTAATGCTACATAATGTGTCATTTAGCCAGTAACGAGGCTAATGATGGAAGCATCATTGACACCCTTATTACTTACACCGTTATTTATTACTCGTTATTACCTGTTAGTCTGTATATCTGACAAAAGAAGATGAGTGGTGGAATTAATTACCTTACATTTACCATATGTTCATTCTTTTGCGGCTTATATGACGTAACTCAGTGACTGAAAAACACAAAAACACTGCTGAACATCCTTTCCATAGAACTTCTTCGTGACTAGCATTATAATTTGGCTTTCATGTATTTACTGTTCGAGATGGAGACTAGAAGCTTTAGGCCGAGGCCTAGTTAAACTAAAAAGACTATATTCGTAAGACTGGTGTGGTCACTGTACATAGACTCCATTTGACCCAAAAATGGATTCAGAGACGTGTGTGTGTGTGTGTGTGTGTGTGTGTGTGTGAATGAAAGACTAATTGAATGACAAATTAGATAAGCTAAAAGGACTTTCGTAGCTGTGATCGTCAAATAAAGTGGAGCACCGTAAATACCTGTGCCGATAATAGGGCAGAGTAGTGTGTGTTATAGGGAGAGAATGGACGGAAAAGATTGAAACAGGTCAATGTCGGTTAGTATAAGGATAGAAGCATGTGTGGTAAACAAAGAAGGTGGATGGATATGGTAAATGAGTGTGTATGAGGGATGGGTATGGAGGGATGATGAGGCTAGGGAAATGCTGAGAATAGAGTAGATTATATGAAGTGTACACGAAGAAGTACATGATATAGGTTTGGTCCATGTGTTTAAACCAAGAAAATCAACAAAATGATTGTATAAAAAAGAAAAGAAAAAGGAGTGGAGAGGGTTAGGCCTGTGAGATGGGGGTAGAATTTTGGTGGGTTGAATAGTGTGTGAATAATTATGTTATGTGGCCAGTTATGTTGTTAATAATTCTTGCACTTTGTACTTGTGTTTGAATCCTCTCTCACTCTATTTTAGGAGGGAAAGAGGGTCAGGATAATGATGTTTAATGATGAATACCCTTATTCTGACTCATACATCAAAGACTTTAATGACAGAAAAGGACAGACAGGTAAGTAGACTGATAGGTAAGTAGGTAGGCAGGTGGACAGAAAGATCGGTAGCGGGTAGGCAGATACGACGACTGACACAGGAAGGTTGGCAGGTCCATAAGTAAGCAGGTAAGTACAAAATTACACCAGCAGATTAAAAAAAAAAAAAAAAAGTAAAAAAGTAGGTAACACAAGCCTGTCACCAACCTTCGCATACAAGTTTATTACACAACTCTCACTTACAAAATTGTGAAGTATATTTTTCTTCTAAATTTTATTATATTCTGTAATCGGAGGGTCAGGTGAATGAAGAAAGCGCTGTTTGCTTGTGCTTATACTCGTATGTTATCCTATTTGTTCTCTTATTAAACTAGGATTCAATACGCTTAGGGATATAATAAATTTGGATTGCCTTTGCAGTTCCAATGTTCATGTGCCTAGATGTACCGTAAGTAGTTTCCACTTTTTTTTTTTTCCTTTTGCCTCTCCTGTTCTGGGCTATATTTCTCTCCTCCCCCTCCCTCCTCTCTCTCCAAGTTTCTTACCTTATCCATTCCCTCCAACTCAACTCTCTTTTTCTCGATCGTCCTTCCTAAAACCTCTCCCTTTCCTCCCCTCTATCTCTTTCCTCCTCCCCGTCACATCTCTTTCTCCCCCCACTCATGCACACGCCACTTTCTTTTTCCACTCGATCCGTCCTCTCTCTCTCTCTCTCTCTCTCTCTCTCTCTCTCTCCCCACACCTTGCATGGCTTAAAATCTTAAACCAGTCTTAAATACTTGTACGTCGCTTCCCTGAATATATACTGGTGCCTTTAATTGAGAGAGAGAGAGAGAGAGAGAGAGAGAGAGAGAGAGAGAGAGAGAGAGAGAGAGAGAGAGAGGAAAAGATGACAAACAAAAAGAAAAAGAGACGAAGAGAAAGGGGAAGAGAAGAAACGGGATGAAGAAATGAAAAACAAAAGGAAATAAGGGAAGATAAAATAAACAATGCGAGAAGGCAGGGGAGAAGAAAAGAGGAGAGATTAGGTTATGCACAGGAAATGAAAGCTAGGAAAATGACAATGAGTGAAACGTTAAGAAATGAAAGGGGCAGAAAGCACAAGATGAGGGAAGAAGTGAAAGAATTACTGAGAGACAAACATAACACATGATATGAAGGTTAAAGAGTTCCTTCTCTTCAACCTTCTACTGAGAAAGAGATGGGGAAAGAAAGGGAAAAAAAGAATGTCCATGGATGTCAAGAGGCTGGCGGAATGAGAGGATGAAAGCGAAGCCAGGAAGGACAAAAGGAGGAGAAAGAGGAAGAGATGGGGCCACGGAGGGTAAAAGAAAGGTAGAAGAGAGAATGAGAAAGTATTAGAGAAAGATGAGATAGAAAGCATGGAGGAGTGGGAAAGTGTGGCATCTATGTCCCTACTTATCTCCTCCCCTCATATCCTGTCAATCCAGTGCTTTTATCTCCTCCACAGTGCTAATTTAGACGTGTGTGTGTGTGTGTGTGTGTGTGTGTTTTACGTTGTGTCACTCTGCTCTTTTGGCCAACCGTATTTTTTCTTCCTATTTCTTCTTGTTTAATGCTGTTATTGTTTCCATGCTGCTTACCTGACTCTTAGGTTTCGTGTTTGCTTTTGTTTTTCTTTTTTTATGTGTTTGCTTTCTCCTGCCTTTGTGTTTCTGGTTCTCAGCTGAATTTCTGTGCTTGTATATGTAATGCTCTTTAGTTTGTAATGTTGAGCACATTGTTTTTTACTGCTCTTCTTAACAAGCTCACGGTCGCCTTGTATCATCTTTGTGTTGTGTAACTGTTGCATTTTGTGCTTTTGTCTGTTATTTTTGCATTTTTTTGTTCAAATCTTTACCTTCTGTAGTTTCTCTATGATTCCTATTACCTCCATCTTCATGGTTTTGTAGTAACCTGAGAATCCATTTCATATTTTATTCTTTTTATCGCCAGACAATAATATTCAATGTAATGGCGTTATCGCTCGAATGTAACGATATTAGAGCAATACAGTTGATAGCAATAACAACTCTCCAATATCCTCCTTCACGCTGGCTGGGTATTTCACTGCCCGCAATATACGCCAAGGGGAATATTGGGTCCAGTGCAGCCTGACCCCAATCCTAATACAACCCGGGTTTAACGCAATACCACACGGATGTTTATAATGTTGTTGGGTGCAAAGAAATGTGTATGTCGGTGTTTAAGCTAATTGCTGATACTGAGTTTCAACGTTGTTTTTAGACAGGTTGCTGTTTTTGTATTTTTTGTTGTTGTTCTTTTACACCATTATCATGTTAACTCGTTCCACCCAACCCTCTCCACCCACAACATACCAAACACCCACCAACACACCACTCAATCCAACCCACTCTTCTCCACCCACAACACACCCACCACCCACTAATATAACACCCTATCCAATCCTTCTTCTCCATCACCCTACCCAATCCTTCTTCTCCATCACCCTACCCAATCCATGTTCTCCATCACCCTAACCAATCCTTCTTCTCCATCACCCTATCCAATCCTTCTTCTCCATCACCCTACCCAATCCTTCTTCTCCATCATCCTATCCAATCCATGTTCTCCATCACCCTATCCAATCCTTCTCCATCACCCTATCTAATCCCTATTCTCCATCACCCTATCCAATCCTTCTTCTCTATCACCCTATCCAATCCTTCTCCATCACCCTATCCAATCCTTCTCCATCACCCTATCCAATCCTTTTCCATCACCCTATCCAATCCTTCTCAATCACCCTATCAAGTCCTTCTTCTCCATCACCCTATCCAATCAATGTCCATCACCCTGTCCAATCCTTCTCCATCACCCTATCCAATCCTTCTCCATCACCCTGTCCAATCCTTCTTTCCCATCACCCTGTCCAATCCTTCTTCCCCATCACCCTGTCCAATCCTTCTTCCCCATCACCCTATCCAATCCTTCTCCATCACCCTATCCAATCCTTCTTCTCCATCACCCTATCCAATCCTTCTTCTCCATCACCCTAGCCAATCCTTCTCCATCACCCTAGCCAATCCTTCTCCACCCACTCCATCCCATTTCTACTCCGATGTGGTGACTCTGATGTGGTGAATATCATAATGCACACCGTACTGCCTCGACTGCAAGCAAACCAACAATGCCTAAATTCACAGGGTATACTTATCCCGACATTTCCGGCCACTCATCACCATCCCACTCACTCATTTCCACGCATCCCACCCAGTATTGAAAGTCTCTCTCCCCCCCCCCTCTCTCTCTCTCTCTCTCTCCTCATCTGCTTCTTTCTGCAAAGACAGAGAGAGAGAGACAGACAGACAGAGACAGAGACAGAGAGAGGCTCCCTTGAGTACGAGTAATTTTGAAACATTTATCTCCGTCCTTGCTGATAATGTGATCCCCCCCCCCTCTCTCTCTCTCTCTCTCTCTCTGCAGAAAGAAGCAGATGAATGACAGGATTTTTTTTCTTTTTTGTGGGATCAAGTGTCTGACAGATAGTCAGATTAACTGTGAAAACGTACAGCCTGATGGATGAATACAAAAAACAGACAAACACCAGTACAACTTAAACATTTAGGCGCACAAACACATGCACACACAAAGCTAAAACAAACACACTGACAAGCATGGAAACACAAAGGCTACAGACAGAGACAGACAGATGACTGGAGACAAAAAAAGGGACCTAAAGACAGACGGAGAGATTTATGTACATAGTTATAAATGACAAGGACTGACGAATGACGAGACAGACACAAACACCAATAATTAAATAAACCCACAGAATGGCAAAAAAAAATAAAATAAAATAAAAATAAAAATACGGTACGACCTATTGAGAGAGAGAGAGAGAGAGAGAGAGAGAGAGAGAGAGAGAGAGAGAGAGAGAGAGAGAGAGAGAGAGACAGACAGACAGACAGACAGACAGACAGAGAAAAGAGGGACGATGTTGTTTTAGGGTTATGTCTCCCACGATAAATCATAATAAACCTTAAGACAGATTGGAGTGGAGTAGGGAAGAAAAACTAAAGGGAAAAAAGTAACAGAGACACAAAAGAGAGAAAAGGATAGAAGAGATGGAAATTAAGGATAGATGACAAAAATGAAGGAAAAAGAAAATAAAAGGATGGAAAAAGAGACAAATGAAATGACAGGGAGGCAAAGGGAAAGAATCTATGAAACAGGAAAGATTAAACGAAATGGTTATTTGGAAAAAAAAAAAAAGATGAGAAGGAGATTGAAAGGATTGGAAATGGACTGAGAAGCGAGAAATAAAGAAAACTGATGAAAAGGAGGGATAGTGAATAAGGGAAAAAAAAAGAGATACGGGAGAAAGAGAAGAATATGAAAGGGAGAGAAGAGATGGTGAAGGAAAAAGAAGACTTTGGAGGAGGGGGAAATGAAGAGGTGAATGGAAAGGGAGAAAAAGTTGATAATATAGGAAGGTGGTAAATCCATTTCCTTCCTTCTGTCAATAGTTTCCTTCCCTCCCTCCCTCCCTCCATCCTATTTTCCTTCCCTCTCTTATGTGCATCCCTTCCTTCCCTCCCTCCCTCCCTCCCTCCTATTTTCCTTCCCTCTCTTATGTACATCCTTTCCTTCCCTCCTTCCCTCACTCCTATTCCCTCTCTACCTCCCCTTTCTTTCTTCTTCCCTCACTCCTGCCTCCTATCTTCATTTTGCCCTCATTCTTCCTCTTTCCTCTTCTTTCTCTCTCCTCTCTCTCTTCTCCCTCTTTCTTTTTCCTTCCTCCCTCCCCTTTCTGCTTGCTTCCCTGAGAAAACAGGAAGGAGAAAGGGTAACGGAGAGGATAAAAGGAAGAAAGGGGACGAAAGAGCAGAAGAACGAGAGAGATGGAATAGAAGAGGGGGTTGAAAGCCAGAGAGGAAAAGGTGGCAAGGGAAAGGACAAGGAGGAGGAGAGAAAGGGTGAAGAGAAACGAGAGAGTGATAAGGAAAACAATGAAGGAAGAAACAGTAAGGAGGAAGGATGAGGAAAAGGGATGGTGGGGCAATGAGAGAGAGATGAGGAAACTGTCAATACTGTGTGGAAAGCGCAGGAAAGGGAGAGAATGGGGAAACAGCCAAATGGAGATGAGAGTGGGTTACAGGGAAGAGATGGAGAGGATGGGGTTCGCTGCGAGAGAGGAGGGGTAACAGCCAGAGGAACGATAAAGGAGGACAAGGCGAAGGAGAAGGATGGGGGGGAAACTGATGAAATATCACCAAAAATCTGTGTGTGTGTGTGTGTGTGTGTGTGTGTGTGTGTGTGTGTGTGTGTGTGTGTGTGTGTGTGTGTGTGTGTGTGTGTGTGTGTGTGTGTGTGTGTGTGTGTGTGTGTGTGTGTGTGTGTGTGTGTGTGTGTGTGTGTGTGTGAGAGAGAGAGAGAGAGAGAGAGAGAGAGAGAGAGAGAGAGAGAGAGAGACTTTGGTGATACAGTTATTAGGGCAGTAAAAAGTAGGGTACAAGTAAGAGTGTGGTAAGTTGTGAGAGTACAGTTGGCCAAGTACGGCTCTGATGTAACAACTTCCTGGACAAATAAGTGACTTTTCTACACTGTGTACTTATAAAGGTACTTATACAACTTTTGGGGTAAAAGACATTCAGTTGGGTATACAATAAGGTGTGGTACTGCACTGTGTTTACTTCATACATATCCGTCACTTCCCCGCTGACAGATGACATCAAAGACAACTATCTACGTCCACACAAACATACTAAACCTGTTTTTACTTAGCAATATTAGCCAACAAAGGAAGATGCCATGAAGGGTAAAATATTAGGCCAACATTGGTCTCAAATTGAACACTTATGTCAGTAGGCATCACAAATCAGTATGTACTCGTGGCTCGGTGGCTGCGTTTCCTTCTCTCGACCTACGTGTGCCCAGAGTCAAGGGTACAAAACCAAACTCGTTAACGGTAGTTGTCTTTTTATACCATGTTAGTGTACACACACACACACACACACACACACACACACACACACAGCCATTACAATCTTCCCTTAACACACATCACTCAGTTACGACACCCCTTCTCAATTTGTACTTGGCCAGCATGAGGAAAAATTAATGCTGGCTAACGCGTTTGCTCTTATCTTGCACTGAACAGCATTTGCTGTGTTACAGTTTCAGTTAAAACAGATATTAAGTATATGCGGAAATGATGGTTAAGTTACGCTGACTAGGGTTAGGTTACGGGGTCAATGGGGTTTAGGTAAAACTGGGAGGGAGTTGTTTATATTGTCACGTGGTGGCAAAAAGACTTGCCAATATAGTGATACATAGTCTGCCCGGTAATGTAACATGGTTTGCATTGTGATGTATAACAGGCAAGAAGTGACGTGACAGGGGTAAACCACACAGTAATAAGAGGGGCAGGGCTTAAGAAGGGTTTAAACTGTCTTGGTGTACACTGTTATATACGACACCTGAGCCACTGAATGGGAAGGAAGTTGCATTCTCCTGCAGTCAGCGTTTGTGACCACATAAAGTAATTGTTCCTACTTACATCCCGAAAATTTCTGCAAGATGGTGCTTCTCACTATTCCCAATATCTAATCAGGGCTTAAGTTCTCTCTCTTTGCGAAAAGATCAGCTCTGCTACTGTGGATTGCCAAATATGTGTGGTCTGTGAATCTGACCCCCCTCCTCTCTCTCTCTCTCTCTCTGAGTATTGCTCCTATCTCACTTCTTTAATTATTCAATCAAGCTCCTTTTTTTTTACCCTTAAATATCGGCCATAACTTTTGAAATTATTTTCATCTTAGCGAATCCTTCATCCTTTCCTTCGAACCCCCTCCCCCCCCCCTCTCTCTCTCTCTCATGCAACCCATCTTCTCCCTCAATATTTCACACGTTCTACTCTGTACGTCCCACGTAGTATATATATAATTCACCTTCCTCTCGCAGCTGGCTCATTCTCTCTCTCTCTCTCTCTCTCTCTCTCTCTCTCTCCAACAGGAAGAACCAGCGCAGAGAGAGAGAGAGAGAGAGAGAGAGAGAGAGAGAGAGAGAATGTGGGGGGGATGGGAGGGACGAACGATGGTTGTTGTTTTAGGGTTATGTCTCCCACGATAAATTATAACAAATCTCAAGACAGATTGGACTGGTGTAGGGAAGAGAAAAAAGAAAGAAAAGAAACTGAGATTCGAAAGAGACAATAGGAAAGAAGAGATGGATATTAAGGGAAGACGACAAAGATGAAGGAAAAAGAGGAGAAAAGAGTGGAAAATGAGAGAGAAACGAAAAGACAAGGGAGGCAAAGGAAAAGAATCTAAGAAACAAGGAAGACTGAAGAGAGGAAAAGGGTATTTGGGAAAGAAGAGAAATAAACAAAACTGATGAGAAAGAAGGGAAAGAAGAAAAACAGAGGGAGTAATGATGGAAATAAAGAAGAAGAAAATGAAGGAAATGACAGAGGCTGGATTTAGAGTAGAGAGAGAAAAAAAAAAGATAAAAAGAAAGGGAAGGGAACATGGGGAATAAGATGAAGATAGACGAGAAGAAATGAATATGGAAGGGAAAAAGAGTACGTGGAAAGGGAGAAAAATGTAGAAAATATGTGAAGAATGGTAAATCTATCTCTTTCCCTCTCTTACATATTTCTCTTTCTTTCCTCCCCTCTTTCCCCTCTCTATCTCCCTTTTCTTTTTCCTCCTTCCCTCTCTCCTTTCTGCCCCCATTCCTCGTCTTTCCTGTTTTTTCTCTAATATCTTTCTCTTCTCCCTCCTTTATTTTTTCTCCCTTCCTACCCTTTCTGTCTGCTTCGCTCCCTTATTTCTCGTTCATTTTCTTTTCATCTTCACTTTCAATATCCCTCTTCTGTATACATGTTTCTTTCTCCTCCTCTCCTTCCTCCCTTTCCGTTTCCCTCCCTTCCCTTCCATTTTTCTTTTTCCTCCTACATTGCTTCCCCCCCTCCCTGACCCCCCCCCTTCTTTCCTCTCAGCCATCCTCTCCCTATTCTTCCTTCTTTCCCTCCCACTTATTTATCCCCCCCCTCCCTCCCTCCCTCTCTTCGTCCATATAATCACGGCACAAGTTGGGTTCGATTTTCAGATATCAGTTTGCCTAGACAGGAGGGAGGGAGAGATGGGTAGGAAGTAGGGAGGTAGGGAAAAAATACGAGGTGGGACGTAGGAGCAGGATACGAGAGAGAGAGAGAGAGAGAGAGAGAGAGAGAGAGAGAGAGAGAGAGAGAGAGAGAGAGAGAGAGAGAGAGAGAGAGAGAGAGAGAGAGAAACTTTGGCGACACAATTATTACAAAAGTAAAAAGTAGGGTAGGTGTAAGAGAGTGGTAAGTTGTGAGAGTATAGTTGGCCAAGTATGGATCTCTTGTAGCCAACTTCCTGGACAAATGACTTGCGTTACTTTCCTACATTCTGTACTTATCCCATACAACTTCTTGGGTAAAAGACAGAGTTTGGGAGAATAGTAGGTCTACTATTCCACTGTGTCTACTTAACACTTACGGCATATCCCACTTTCCTCGCTGACATATTAATCTACGGGCAGAGATGCATACCAAGCCTCCCTCAGCTCAGCAATATTAGCCACTAGTATTTATTACAGATATACGTATAATATGTAGCAGATGGTGGTTCGTGGCTGCGTGTTCTGCGATACAAGTTTGTCCCGAGTCTAATGACATCTAAACTGGGTGATGGTATAATGTCTTTTTATGTGATTTGGGCTTACACACACACACACACACACACACACACACACACACACACAGACACACACACAGACACACACACACACACACACATGTGACATACAAATTATTTAGGTCTTTCTGGAATTTGTAAATACACGTGTTATAACTTGTGGTGTGATACACATAAAACTAAGAGATTTGAAATGGACAAACGAAATCTTCTGCGATAAGGCGGTGAAGGTAAAGGTGTGTGTGTGTGTGTGTGTGTGTGTGTGTGTGTGTGTGTGTGTGTGTGTGTGTGTGTGTGTGTGTGTGTGTGAGAGAGAGAGAGAGAGAGAGAGTTTCACGCTCTTAGCAGAGTTCGCCTCAAATACTCGTAGTCCGCACCTTGTTTGTTTATATACCAGTACATTTCTCTCGCCTGTTCACTCACCTATATTTCATTCAGTATGTACATTCATTCACCTGAGGTCATCAGTTACTGGTTACTTTAAATACCGGTAACCTAATATGTTTATCTACACATCAGCACCCTATGTAATGGAGTGTTAGTGTTTTATTCTAGTTAACACCATACCAGTGTTAGTGTTTTATTCTTGTTAACACCATACCAGTGTTAGTGTTTTATTCTAGTTAACACCATACCAGTGTTAGTGTTTTATTCTAGTTAACACCATACCAGTGTTAGTGTTTTATTCTAGTTAACACCATACCAGTGTTAGTGTTTTATTCTAGTTAACACCATACCAGTGTTAGTGTTTTATTCTAGTTAACACCATACCAGTGTTAGTGTTTTAATCTAGTTAACACCATACCAGTGTTAGTGTTTTATTCTAGTTAACACCATATGAGTGTAATCAGCTTAGGAAAGACCTCTTCCCTAATATCCTGTGCCTGACTCCAGCATTTTGACTGTCATTTATCTGCTTGTCTCTTCCCTTCCCCTCCACTTAACCCTGCTTCATTTTATGCTGCCTTCATTAGTCTCTCTCAGCTCCACTCTTCCTCCCTTCCATTCTCTCTCTCTCTCTCTCTCTCTCTCTCTCTCAACCAACAACACGATATATTCACTGCCAACCCGGCCCGGGTGCCAACGTAAACAACACACGTCACCACTTGTTTGTGTCCTGTGTTGGCACAATGGATTGGCCCATCCCTGTGTATTACAGATTATTACTTATTCTGACAAATTTCTCGCCTACCTACTCTCTCTCCCTCCCCCCCTCTCTGTCTGTCTGTCTGTCTGTCTCTCTCTCTCTCTCTCTCTCCATCCACAATGTTCAGGACAGCAGCCTATACGTCAGGTGGGCAGCTTTTAACAGTCTTAATTATTAAGCAGGGGACGCCAGCCATTGGTAACCACAGTCCCGTAGGCCTAGCAGACTCCCTCAAACATCTTTATAATCATTTTTACCAAACTCCATTGTAAAAGTATCGCCTGCTTAATTTTCTCCCATTCTTCTTTGATAAAACTTCCTTATCTCCTTCAACCAAACTCGTGCTTAATATAATGTCCCCTCTTCTTGTACAAATTTCACTTAACCGTATTTAATAAAATAACGTGTTTTTACTGTACATTTGCTGCCACCAGACGCTTCTGTTCAACTTAGGAAACACTTGTGTCAGCGGATGTGTTGTTGAAAACTATAGTCTTAAAAACAGAAAGCAAACATCATTAGTATTTGTGAGGCATTATGTTACACAGAACTATAAATTTGTTGTATGTGTCCAACACACACACACACACACACACACACGAACGCTTCACCAGTACACAGTCTTTTGTGTATATTACAAGGACATTCGTGAAACAATCATCCTGAAGACTGATATGCATTCTGTTTAAGATCTGGAGTGTTTCAATGTTTGTCCAGACCTGCTTCCACTTCTTTTGCAAGAAACAATTTCTACACGATCTGAGCCTTCAATCCCATCGTTTTTGGCACTAACGAAATATTCCTTCCTTCTCCCACTCGAACTACCTTTATTTCTCTCCCTACTTTTTTCTGGTCCCCTTAACCCCCGCTCGACCTCCCCCCCCCCTCTCTCTCTCTCTCTCTCTCTCTCCACTCCTGATCCTAAACGCAAGTGGTGTGCATTCTTTTCCTGGCTGCCTACTTTATGATCTTAGGAGTAACTTTGAACAATGTGGAGAGGAAGGTTGAGGAGGAGGAGGAGGAGGGACAGGATTGAATTGGAGAGAGAGAGAGAGAGAGAGGCACAAGAAAAGAAAATATTGGAGAAGTAACGAAGATGGGGAAAGGTTAGGAGAGGGAGGAGGAGGAAACAACGGGGAGAACGATGAGGAAGGGAAGGAATACGTGAAAGGAAGAAAACGAAAAAAGAATACTCGTATAATGCGATGAAAACGTACGAAGATACTCGTATTAGGATGATGGAGAAGAGAAAAAAGTGAGAATGAATAATGCGGAGAGAGAGAGAGAGAATGGAGAAATGAATTCCCCGAGCTAGGCAACTAAGGCCATATAGCCCCGCTGGGGTTACAGGAGGGAGCTACCCGTCCCGGCAACGGTAGCCCGGGCGAGGCTCGAACTTGCGACCTCCCGATCACAAGCTCAGCGCGCTACCACTGTGCTACCGCGCCCCCCAGGGAGAGAGAGAGAGAGAGAGAGAGGAACTTAGAGACATTACATGCATGCAGTACATACGCATTTCGCTACTCTCTCTCTCTCTCTCTCTCTCTCTCCAAACGCATCATAAGGATCCCCAAAACAAACTACATCTCTCCTTCAGCACTTCTGCATACAAAGTTGCGAAGCGTGTGTGTATATTAAGAGGGTGGAGTGTGTGAGGCAGATTGTGCGGAGAACTGTGCATAATTAGGTGTGTGTGTGTGTGTGTGTGTGTGTGTGTGTGTGTGTGTGTGTGTGTGTGTGTGTGTGTGTGTGTGTGTGTGTGTGTGTGTGTGTGTGTGTGTGTGTGTGTGTGTGTGTTAAACGCAGATACATGCGTACAAAAAAAAATATATATATATATATATATATATATATATATATATATATATATATATATATATATATATATATATGCATGATTTTTACCATATCAATAATACGAATTCACTGAAGAACAAAAAAGAATAATATAAACCAATGTGCATTTTTTCAAACACAAACGCAAAGTGCTGTACTTGGGAGGGAGAGGACTGTGTGCCATGTAATAGGATGGACACAACACCAACAGTTTGTTATCTCAGACACTTTTAAAACTACATCTGGTCTACGCATATCACTGGAAAGCTATGGAAAAGTTGTAGGTGTTACTTCGGTGGCCTTAATAAGAACTGGCCACAATATTATTGAAAGAAGAAAAAAACGTCAAACTGAGCACCAAAACTCAATTATACAGGAAACTATTAAAGCCACAGCGGCCATCCGCACATCGATGGTAAGCTTATGGAAAAGTAATGGGTGTAATATAAATACCTTTTCTCAGTATTCGCCACCATACAGGCTGGCTGAAAAGTGCCAGCAAGGGCCAAAGTGAACATCACAACTTACAAAAATTACAGCAAACTACGAACATCGTTGGAAGACTAAAATTACAACATTACAACACTGACGAGGCTGCTCGCTCCATGTTACAAAATATCAAGTCTGGACGCTACAACTTTCATTTTAATTAAAAACATACACAGAAATAATATATTCACTTTTCAATCACAAGCAGTGCGATTCTTTTTAATGATACAAAAACACATTTGCTCAAATACCTGAAAGAGATATTGACTGAAAACAAACCCTGAGTTCAAAGCATTCTCTCTCTCTCTCTCTCTCTCTCTCTCTCTCTCTCTCTCTCTCTCTCTCTCTCTCAGGCATTAGTCAGCACACAATTGGTCTAAGGCTGCACAAAGCAAACCACCAATAAATGTCTGGTGGCAGATCACACTGAATACACCATCGTAACTCTTCCCTGATGGTGATTTAGGCCACACCTTTTTTCCACCTTCCCCCTCCTCCTCCACCACTATCACCACCACCATCGCCAGCGCTACTACCGCCCACCATCAATATCATCACATTTATCATAAGTCATAACTCTTCGTTGCTGTTGAGAAAAAAGTCAAAGGAAGGCCGCCTGAAAAATGCTCACTTATGAAACTCTCTCTCTCTCTCTCTCTCTCTCTCTCTCTCTCTCTCTCTCTCTCTCTCTCTCGAACCTAAGTGAATACACCCTCAATTTCCATCTGTTAGAATTCACACTCACACTCACCACCAAGAAACAAGACCCTAATAATCAAGCTACATCCCTGCCGTGGCCAGAGACTTATAAAACCCGACAATTTCACGTTTTCTGGATAGTTGTAATGTAATGCTGAAAGACTGAATAAGCTTTTGCGGTTTGTACGAGGCTATGCTGTTAAATAGCCTACCTTTTAGTGGAAGTATGTCTATGTTTTAATCCAAGTCTAGTGACTGCCAGGCGATAAAGTTCAAGGAGGGCAACCCACTAGACAATTCTGTATATCATCCAGTCTTCCTTGTCCCATTAGGAGCTTACGAGCCTGGGGTTAGGCTACTCAGTCCTTCCAAAGTTTTGGTCAAACGGCAAGAGCCACTTTTATAATCCCCATATTTTCTCCTTCTCTCTTTCTATAATATACAGTAAAAAGATAACAGCCAATTCACTCCCACCCTTGTTTTTCGTATTCTTCCTTCCACTCACATACAGGAAAACGGTACCAGTCAATGCCATATTAGCTCCTACACGGTTTACAGGTCCAAGGCCAGGCTACGCAAGACCACAATATGAAAAGAAAGAATGAAACAAACGCTGAAAGCCTACCAAAGTTGTCGCATCCAAATAAAGTGAGCAACAGCCAAAATTAAGACATGCTCATTTTCAAATGCCGGGACAAACTGTTTATAAGACTGGAGGTCATGGACAATGGGAAAGGTAGAGTAAGGAATAGTTCCAGAGTTGACCACTTTTGTACATGAACAACTGTGAAAATCGGTTCACTCTTGCATTACTGACTTTAATCGAAAAAGGGTGAGATTGTATACAGAAGCCAAACACGTGCTGCGTGCCCAATAGAAATGTTTGTTTTACTACCAAACTGGATGCACACGTTAAAAAAGCATCACAACCCAAACTTTGTAGTTCAGAGGTATAAAAAGAGGAAAAGAAAATCTCCCAAATCGTCCACACAAATCTGGGCAACTGTTCATCTTCCATTAAAGAATATAAAGTTCGGCTTCCCTACCTGAGAGTGAGTGGTGGGACCCTTGACTCACCTGGCTAAGTTTGGGCAGATAATTATAGTATGTAGGCCTTTCCCTGAGTAACGTTGGGCTGGGTTGGCTTTCAAGTGGATTTTTTTCTGGGCGAGTTATAAGGGCATCATGGGTTGAAAAAACTGAGGGAGGGAGGAAAAAAACGACGGAACGCTGGAGAGAAGAGAGAGAAGGGGAGTGGAGGGTGAGGGGAAAGGGAGGATATTAATAAAAGAGAAAGTAAAGGGATAAAAGGAAGTATATAGGAGGAAAAAAAAAGTGGTACGGGAGGGCATGAGTGAATAAAAGGGAAAAAAATGAAGGAAACAGAAGGAAGTAAATAGATGGCAGTGGCGAGAATGAAGAGGAAAAGGAAGAGAAGGAGAAAAGGGGAGAAGAACGGAAGAAGGGCGAGGAAGAAGAAGAAAGAAGGAAAAAAAAGGTGGTGCTTAGGATGGAGGAGGAAAGAATAGAAGAGCAGAGAGAAGAGAGACCAAAGAAGAAGAGAAGGAATGAAACAGAAGGACATAAATGAAGGCAAGGAAAAGGACACAAGAAGGAAAGAAGGAACTAAGAAAAAGTGGGTGGATAAAAGAGGACAGCCTAGACAAAACTCTCTCTCTCTCTCTGAACTTATCTTCTCCCTCAATATTTCATCTGTTGTTACCCAGTTCGTTCCAAGTGGGATATATAATTCATCATCCTCTCACACGTGGCGGACTCAGTCTCTCTCTCCAACAGGAAGAACCAGCACTGAGAGAGAGAGAGAGAGAGAGAGAGAGAGAGAGAGAGAGAGAGAGAGAGAGAGAGAGAGAGGCCGAGAGGGAAGTCATCTTGCTGGTATGCATGGAACTTCCCTGCTCTTCTCCCTTCTCTTCATCTTCCTCCCCTTCCCTTCCTTCAGCGTCATCTACTATCTTCCCGTCTCTGCCTTACCCTTCTCTTCTCTGTCCTTCCTTCCCTTCCCTTCTCCCCCTCCCTTCGTTTTCCCTTCCCCTCCGTCATCCTGGTGGTCTCAACCAACAGAGGGATACAGAATGGATGGTCAAGGGGAGAGGAACAAACCATTACTTCTTGCACCCATTACTGCACACACATATTGCTGTGTTAATGGGGGAGGCAGGGCACAACGATATGTACACACACACACACAGAAGGAAACAAACAAAATTGGAGCTAAATTGAGAGAGAGGGACAGAGAGAGAGAGAGAGAGAGAGAGAGACGGAGCTTTCTCATGCGGAACAATTTAAGGAACGTTTCAACTTCACCTTTGTTGATAATGGGGTCACTCTCTTGTTGCTTTTGTCTGTCTTTTCTAAAAGTGCTCTCTCTCTCTCTCTCTCTCTCTCTCTCTCTCTCTCTCTCTCTCTCTCTGTTCCTTTTGTTGCCTGTGCATCGCTTTCGTTTCTTTCCCTTCCCTTTTCCTTTACCTAATTTTATCATTTCCCTGCTTTCAATCTTGTCTCATTCCTGTCATCGCCAGACCATTTCACTCAGCTTCAGACACTTTTCAAACAGGAGGACTTACATGTATCTTTCATTAACCCCTTCATTACAAGAGATCACCCATGAGCTGAAAAAATACAAGTGGTCTGGAGATACCAGGCAAAAATGTACAATACGTGCTGGGGTTTACGGGGCAAATATTTTGTTATGTTATGCCTATTATGTACTGGATCGAGGGACTCCAATTGCATGTGTCCAATAAGGTTTAGATCAGAGACTTGTTTACGGTTTATTGCTCACCCAATACTTCTCGGGCCGAGCGACCTGTCACGCTCGCCTTAAATATCAGGACTATGAACCTAAGCTCTTGATGGAGCGTGCCTTAGCCTCTGGTTATTTGTTCTTTGCATTTAAGGAAAAAAGAACAATAAATAGACGTTACGTACGCTACTTAATATCAATACACTTTTTTTAGTAACACAGTAGTATTTGTATCACACTTTATGTCCACTGCAGAACCAGAGTGTCTCCTCAGAGGGAGAGTGACCAGCCAGAATTAACTCTAACCCATGTTGGTGACGTACGAATGGGGAAGCAATGACAACAGGAAATGATGAATTCGAAAGTTATAACACGGTACCAACTATGCCTGTGTGTTACGATGTGTAAAAAGTACAGACCAACAGGGTGCCAACATAAAAGGGCATCCTACCAACACCGACTTTAAATGTGCACGTGGGGTTGGGTTAGATCCCTATACTCGAGACACACATCACAAGACGAGTAAGCAACTGATCCATCCACCACACCACCAGCTGATCCACCCACACCACCACCAGCTGATCCACCCACCACACCACCAACTGATCCACCCACCACACCACCAACACACAAGATATTACAAATGACGGAGCAAGAGATATGACTACACAACACAGCTAATTGTGTACAAGATATTAATACTTACAGAAAATAGGTAAAGAATGGTCTGCGAGAAAATGAAACTGAAGGATTCAGTGTGTGTGTGTGTGTGTGTGTGTGTGTGTGTGTGTGTGTGTGTGTGTGTGTGTGTGTGTGTGTGTGTGTGTGTGTGTGTGTGTGTGTGTGTGTGTGTGTGTGTGTGTGAATGCTGAGAAATTGAAATAATGGAAGGAACCTAGTGGTAGGTGGTGGCGACCATCATCCACTCACTTGATGTAGTGCTGCCTACTTCTTCCTTAGCCTTTATCATCTTTTTCTGTGCCTGCCCTCCTCTCTTCCTATTTCTCCCATCTTTTCTGTCACTACTTACTGCTTTTCTTTCCGTTACAGGTGGCTTTACATTGAGTGACAAGCCAAATGGTTTCCTGTTAGCCAAGAAACCATTTACAAAGCTGGGTGGTAATCATGAAACCAAACAATACGTGCTCCCTACGTGTCAAGTGGGTTGGTGGAGGGTTAGTGCCCCTCCCTGTAAAACAAATAACTCAGAGTCAAATGGCCACCCCGTACGGGATTATGGCGTCTGGCAATAGATAGATAGAAGAGAGGAAAAAATTCGTTGGGGGATGAGAGAGAGAGAGAGAGAGAGAGAGAGAGAGAGAGTTAAAGACTGTGTGTGTGTGTGTGTGTGTGTGTGTGTGTGTGTGTGTGTGTGTGTGTGTGTGTGTGTGTGTGTGTGTGTGTGAGTAAATTATCCGTGTCTGTATTACCCAAATTGCAAGAGTAGTTGCTAAAACGACAACAGAGATAAAATACTGTTCATCCCAACCACCTCCCTACCCTGGGTTTGGTATCGAAACTATACTCTTTTTACTCTAACTTGGCCCAGGTTATCGTCCTTTTGCAGTTTATTCCACATAGCTCAATGGCAGAAAAAGACAATACTACAGATGAACACCCTTTCCACAGCCCTTACTGATTAGCATTCCATTCTGGCGTTAATCTACCATTATTACTTAGAATTCATGGTTGAGAGATGGCAATTTTAGGCCAGGTTAGTGTAAAAGCAGTACCGGTATAGTTGTGGCCGCGTCCCTCTGCCATCAGTCATTTCCTTTCATCCTCCTATCTCTCTTAGCTTTCCTGTTTGCTCTTATCTGCATCTTATCTGACAAACAAACACACACTCTCTCTCTCTCTCTCTCTCTCTCTCTCTCTCTCTCTCTCTCTCTACTGTTTGTCCCGTTAACACACTGTCCATTCGACTTCCGCAGTGGACTATCACCTATCCTGATCCCTCTCTCTCTCTCTCTCTCTACTGTTTGTCCCGTTAACACACTGTCCATTCGACTTCCGCAGTGGACTATCACCTATCCTGATCCCTCTCTCTCTCTCTCTCTCTCTCCTGCACTATACTAGTGTATATTGTAAATACATTCTCGAGAACATTAGAAAGTCATCATCAGCTAAGAGACAATCTTCAAAACATTACCGGAACGCTATATAAAAGAATTTGCCCTTTTCCTGGGTTACACACTTATTATATGTCCACACACACACACACACACACACACACACACACACACACACACAATATAAATGAACAATTAAGCATGTGTGCAAAGCTCTGTGCAAGGTGTCACCCTGACTCACCCACATTCCTTGAAATGGTCGGCACAAGAGCACAATTCCGACTTTAAAAAAAAGAAAAGTGAGAACTAATCTGACCCTCACTCAAAATGTCAACAACTGGGCTCCCATTCCTTGCATGTACAAAGCTTCATTAAAAATATCTTCAGGATTCTGGGTTGTTACATACATACATATGCATACATACATACAAGCATTATTATTATAACTGACAAAGCTTAAGACGGAAATAGTTTAATAGTATACCGTACTGTAAAGAGACATAGATAGGTAAGTAGACATAAATAGTTAGGTAGACAGGTGAAAATAAGTGTTGTACAAGTAGAAAGAAACGTACATAGGTGAACTGATACAGACAGACAAGTGGAATAAAGAGACAGACAGAAAGACTGTAATTTTTTTCTATCTATCTATCTATCTATCTATTGCCAGACGCCTCAATCCCGTTTGGGGTGGCCACAAACAAATCGCCTCCAAGTCGCCCTGTCCCCCGCCATTTCACTGCAGTGCTCCCAACTCACACCCCCCTCTCTCATATACCTCTCCACCCCATCCCTCCATCTCATCCTCAGCCTCCCCCTCCCTCTTCCCCACTCCACCTCACTCACATACACTCTCTTCGTCAGTCTTTCACCCTCCATCCTCTCCACATGGCCAAACCACCTCATTGTGTTCCTCAAAACGCTCCCTATCACATCCACATCCACACCACAACGCTCCTTTATATCCTCATTCGTCAGCCTGTCTCTCCATGTGACTCCACAGGCTCCTCTTAACTCATTTCCACTGCTCTCACTCTTGACTTGTGTCCTTCCAACAACGTCCAAGCTTCACTTCCATACGTTAGAATAGGTATCACAATACTGTCATGTAGTAACTTTTTCACTTCCATGCACACTTCTCTGCTTCTTATCACTGCTTTCAAAGAACCAGCAACCTTTCTTCCCTGCTGTACCCTTTCAAGCACTTCACCCTCCAAACCTCCATCCTTACTCATCACACTACCCAAGTACTTAAACGTACTCACATTTTCCAATTCCTCACCATCCAACCTCGCTGTACATTCACTGACTTCACCTCTCTCAAAGACCATCACTTTACTCTTCCCTACATTCACCTTTAGATTCCGTTTCTTACACACTCTCCCAAACTCATCCACCAATCCTTGCAGCTCCCCTTCGTCTTCACTCAACAACACAGTATCATCTGCAAACAACAGTACAGGGAGTTTCCAAACACTATCCTCTCTCACCAGGGCCACTCCAACATCCACTACCCTACCTTGTACCTCTTTTATTACCCCATCCATGTACAGATTGAACAACCATGGGGACATGACACATCCCTGTTTCAACCCAACTTTCAAAGAGAAAAATACACTTAGTTCACCATCCACACGCACTGCAGCCTTCGCACCATCGTACATACTCTTCACAGCATTCAACAACTTCCCATCTACTCCATATATTCTTAACACTTTCCACAGTCCTTGTCTATCCACCCTGTCATATGCTTTCTCCAAATCCATGAAAGCCGCATACAACTTCTTTCCCTTCTCTAAAAACTTTTCCACTAAAGATCTAAGAATGAATATCTGATTTACACAACCTCTTCCCTTCCTAAAGCCTCCCTGTTCTTCTCCAACTAATTTCTCTGTTCTTTCTCTAACTCTGTCAATAAGTATCCTACCATACACTTTTCCTATGATACTAAGAAGACAAATGCCCCTATGATTACCACACACTTCTTTTTCCCCTTTTCCTTTGTACAAGGGAATAATTATACCTGACTTCCAATCCTCCGGGACTCTACCTTCCTCCCAGGCCAATCTGCACATCTTCCACATCCATTCTACTACTATCTCTCCCCCATGCTTCAGCATTTCACCACACACTCCATCAATTCCTGGGGCTTTCCCCGATTTAACTTTCTTCATTGCTTCCACAACTTCTATCCTACTGATTTCTTCCTGTCTTCTCACCTCCCTCCTCCTCCCAGCCATTCCCCAGCCACTTATACTCGCATTACTTCCATCCTCTATGTTCAAAAATTCCTTAAAGTGTTCTCTCCATCTGCTCACTTTTTCTCCCTTCTCCACTAGTAATCTACCATTTTTATCTTTCACTCCCCTGCTAACTTCACTTCCACCCTGTCTTACTCTTTTCACCTCTTTCCACAACATTTTCTTACAGTCCCTCCACTTTACACTCAAATTCCTTCCAAATTCCTCATCCACTCTCTTCTCACTCTCTCTTACTAATCTTTTCACCTCTCTCTTTCTTTATACATATAAATCTCTCTTCTGCCTCTCAACTTCTTCCACGCCCCTATTTCTCTTCCATTCATTGTATGCTTTCTTCTTTTGTGCCACAGCCTGTCTCACCTCTTTAGTCCACCACGCTGTTCCTTGCACCCCCCTCCGTCTTCTCTTCCTTCCACACACCACATCACATGCTGCACATATTTCTTCTGTAAATATCCTACCCACACCTTCCACGTCTCCCATCTGCTCCAATTCATATTTGCCCAATCGTTCCTCCACTTCTCTCTTATACTTCGCCTTTTTCTCATCCTCTTGTAACCTTTCCACTCTCCTTGCAACTACTCCTTCCTCTCGTCTTTCCCTTCTTCTATTCCTCCATCTTACTTGAATCCTAATTCTAGCCACCACCAAGTAGTGGTCAGAAAGTCCACTCCCCCAACCTCTATAAGCTCTATCTGGACAAAAATATAGAAAGAAGGGCGAGTAAAGTTTTGTGTACAGAAACTGACGCTTAAGTGGCCTTTGTGTGTGTGTGTGTGTGTGTGTGTGTGTGTGTGTGTGTGTGTGTGTGTGTGTGTGTGTGTGTGTGTGTGTGTGTGTGTGTGTGTGTGTGTGTGTGTGTGTGTGTGTGTGTGTGTGTGCGTGCGTGCGTGCGTGCGTGCGTGCGTGCGTGCGTGCGTGCGTGCGTGCGTGCGTGTGTGTGTGTAGCGGCGGCGGCGGCGGTGATGACGGAAAATAATCTGCAAAGACCTCCGTATTCAGGTACAAAAAAAATCTAAAAATATATATATATATATATATATATATATATATATATATATATATATATATATATATATATATATATATATATATATATATATATATATTCCAACATTTCAGAGAAAGCTATGAGAAAAAATCCCTTTTCTCCATTCAATATCCAAGTTGGCTTTCTGCCAGATACCAGACTTTAAATAGATAAAAGTTTTCCCCGTGTGATGCTAAAAAAAGAATGAAGTTATTTTCGTACTGTTAAACTGGAGGTGAGTGTTGACAGTTTTACTTTTGTTTACCCTGGCAGACTGAGGCTGTCATCTTTTTAATTATTATTTTTTATTGTATATTACGATGATTCTGTTTAACTTGAGAAACTTTTCCAACTGCAGGTGTTAGATACGGCCTTCACTAACATATACCCTAAACACTTATTTTACTTATCTGAATAAAACCATCTGCCAGCATGGAGAATAAACAATTATAGTATTGTTAACTGCAGGAGAAAGCTTAATGTTGGCCTCAGTTTACCACACAATTTAGTCATTTTCTGTCCTGATCATTATTATCTGCCGAACGGTGGAGAATTTTAAGCTTTCCTCTTCCGATTTTAAGATTTCATTAAGTTTTGACGATTTTTTTTTTTTTTTTTCCAACCGGAGGAGTTAGAGATAGTACTCACAAAGCCCTTCACTACTACGATGCCCTCTTATCCCCTCTTACCACACATCATTTGTATTTGTGCCGTCGCTGCTGCCAGATATTTTATTCACTTTTAGAAGACATTCTCTTAACTAAGGTGGTTACACACAGCCTTCAGTAACATTTTCACTACTAACACGCTAACCTTGGCTGGACAAAAATCGACTATACTACTTTTACTCCAACCTGGCCTAAAGTTGCCATCTGTCCTTGAAAACTGAGTTGTAACAATGAACTGACACTAGAATATGGTGTTGGTCAGGAAGAAGTGCTGTTAAAAGAATGTAGAGCGGTAGAAATGTCTTCCCCACCAAGCTATGTCGAATAAACTACATAGGACATAAATCTGAGTCAAGAGTACATCAGCATAAATAATACAACAGTTGTTCCTCGAGGCTCCAGTTTACTTCAGTTTACCCACCGAGACGTTGTATTCTTCGTGGTGTATGGTGGTATGTGGAGGTAGCCATAGTAAGATCAAAGGAAGGAGTATTAATGTACACATTGGCATTATTTTATGTGACGAACTGCATCTGCTGAGAGAGAGAGAGAGAGAGAGAGAGAGAGAGAGAGAGAGAGAGACAGACAGACAGACAGACAGACAGACACACCTACAGGTTATTTCAGGGCCGTTTGTACTACAGCTGGTTTTAACTAGAGTGTATGTTTTGTGATTCAAACACATTGATTACAATGCAGGAAGCCCCCCCCCTCCCCCCAACAGCCACTTGTTGAAGCCGACTGGAAAAAATGAAAACGACTACCATGAAGTGCTGAAAAACTGTCATGGAAATTTCAAATGAACTGATGAATGGTGTACACAGTCAAAAATATGTAATAACTGTTAGGTAAAGAACCATCAAGTCAACATTATAATTCTTTTATCTTAAAAATGGCTCAGATTTTAGTCGTTTTGCATCTTATTTCACGTAGTTCGGTGGCAGAAAAATACATATTACGCTACTACCTCCTTTCCATACGACTTACGTGAGTAGCATCGTATAATCATAGTCTAGTAATCACAGTCTAGTGTTAATCTATTGTTACAATTCAGCTTTCAAAATTGAGCGATGGTAATCTTAGGCCAAGTTAATGTGGGGAAAAAAAAAATTACAGATAAACAACTATAATGTCTAAGTTACGCCCTCCACGTTTTGCATCCTGGAAATAATAAAAGACAGATTTTGATTATACATTCTCTGTCTCTCTGTCTCTCTCTCTCTTTCTCTCTCTCTCTCTCTCTCTCTCTCTCTCTCTCTCACGGTAATCTCATCTACATATATCAGTCCATCTTTTCTTATTCCTCCTCCTCCTCCTCCACCACCACTAAGTCTTCTTTCTTTTTAAACTTTTTTTTCTTTTTAAGTTTTTTTTTTTTTTCTCCTCCGCCTCTTTTTTGTTCTCTCTTCCCTCCCCTTCCTCCTCTTCATTATCTTCCTAATTTTTCCTCCTTCCCCCATTTCATATACATGTCCCCCATTTCATATACATTTTTCCTTTTTCGAGTCCTGTTCTAAATGTGTTTGTAGATTTCGCAACACTTCTTCCTCAGCGATTATTTTGAATACCACACCCTTAATATTGTTTTGTATGATATTTAAATCGTTTTACTATCGACATACAAGAGCATACGGAGATGTAATGTGTAGAATAACTTGCCAAGGAACCTGTACTATGAAATCTCTTTCTCCAACTACAATATATGCCCCACACCCACCACAACTGTCCTCCCACTCCCATCCCCCCACCAATCAACCTCACCCTCGCTTCCCATAATGGCGGCGCCCACGGGTCATGTATACAATATTATAATTTATTTCTGCTGCCACCTGACGCGTTTATTCACAGCGGGGGAACTTTTGTACTGAAACTGTTAATGAAGGTTCTGCCTAAGCCATCCAGTTCAAAAAATCTCGATCGAAACAAAAACGTCAGAAGGCAAGAAAAATAAACCATTACTGCGCAGACAAGAAACCTGTCATAATAAACCAACCAATACGCCATTAGTGTGCAGACAAGATACCTGTGCAGACACCACCAGCATTCTATTCTAATATATTCAACAGAGGGCGAGTCACAGCCGCCACAACGCGTTAATATTGGTGGGAACAACTCGAGTATTACGGTTCATGTAACGCAACACCTGAGTGTTGCTTTCATTTCCACCTCCCTCAACCCCACCACCTCCACGGCATGATAGCAGCTGATTAACCTCCCCAGCCTACCCCAAGCCCACACCCGTGATTCGAAATTACGATTTCGTTATTTCCAGACACCCACTTAAGACCAAGGATTAACACACGAGAGGACGGGTGAGAGAGAGGGGGAGGAGGGAGAGAAGGAAAGGAAGAGAGAATGGGAGAGAATAGGGTTAATGGAGAGAGGAGAAAAGAATAGGGCAAGACAAGGGGAGGCGAGAAATTGGAGGAGGGATTACAAGAGGGGGGGGAGATGAGAGAGGGGAAGAGAGGGAAAGATGAAGAAAAGAGGGTAGCGGAGAGAAGACGAGGGACAGAGGGGAAAAAGCGAGTATGGGGAGGAGGGGAGTGCAGAAGGGGGTGAAGGTGAGAGGGGCAAATGTGGTATGCCGGGAAGAGCAAGAGAGATGAGTGAGGAGGAAGCTGGGAGGGAGGGGAGAAGGAGAGAAGAGTGAGTAGGGGGAAGAGGAGGGAGAGAAGGAGAGGTGTGAGGAGGGGAAGGAACGGGAGAGAAGGAGAGATGAGTATGGGGGCAAGAGGGGGGAGAAGAGGAGAGGGGGAATGGGTGGGGTAATGAGTGGATAAAAAGCCAAACTGGTAATGGCCATAAAACCTCCGCTAATGACTCTATTTTCAAGTAGTTTGCTGTGTAGAGCCAGAGGTATTAAGGAGAGAGAGAGAGAGAAAGAGAGAAAGAGGGTGGGGAGTGCCAATTATATCACAAAATGAGAAAAGAATTATGAAGGTCAGGCAAACTGAATGACTTTTAAAAAGTGAACAGAAGAAAATAAAATGAAAATAGAGAATCAGAAGCAGAACAACAGGAAAATCAGAACAGGATTGGATGATCAATTAAAACCAATGAAGCCAATGACCTGGATTGCATGAAGTCAGTGAAAAATGGTCCTTGACTGCAATAGTGCAAGTTGCAACGGTGGTAAAGTTGCAGTGGCGGTAAATCAGCCTAATGGCCAGAAGGGTTAGTTGGAGGAGGAGGAGGAGGAGGAGGAGGAGGAGGAGGAGGAGGAGGAGGAGGAGGTGGTGGTGGTGGTGGTTATGGGCTGAAGAGAGAGGGGAGTGGAAGGATAAAGAGTGGAGTGGGGTGGGATGGGAAGCTAGTGGAATAGGAATTGGGAAAGGAACTATGATGCGAAGGATAATGAGTGCAGTGAGGCGGACTGGGCCCAATGAGACTGGGAGAGTGGAGTGAGAAGTGAAAGAAAAACTGAAGTTGGATGGGATGGGAGGAGGGGAGATGGGAAGCTAGGGTGGAATGATGAGTGGGGATACGAAAACGGCGTGATGGAATGGGGTGGACAAGAGACGGGGAGGGATGTTATGGGAAATATAGTGTGGAGTGGTATGTGGTAAACTTGGATGGTGGAGTGGGGGTGAAAGCTGGAAGGAAGTGGTAAGTGCACAAAAGAGTGGTGGTGGTGATGGTGTTGGTGGTGACTGGGTAGTTATGATGATGATCATCATCATCATGATCATGATGATGAATTTGTAGTTGGGAATTGAGATGATGGTGACTGGATAACTGAGTCAGTGCAAGTTATAGCCTAAAGACAATAAATGAAGCTAATGACCTGAATGTTTAGCTGGCAGTGTTACCAGATGGAGGAGGACGATGTGGTAAAGATGAGGTGGAAAGGGATGTGGGTTTCCAAACACAGTCCAACTCAATTTCTCTTCCCTCATCCCCACTCCGCTCCTGAATTTCCCTCACACCCTTCCCCTCTCCCACATCCCCTTCTCCATCTCTCCCACCCCCACACTCACTATTCCTCATTTCTACTCTATTCAACCACTCACTCCCTCTTTCAATCCTTCTTCCCCCACCACTGCCCGCACTCTTCTCTTCCTCCACTCCTTCATTCCTTTTCCCACCCCAACTCCCACGCATTCCCTCTTCCTCTCCCCACTCAATTTAGGAGGTAGGTGGTGGCGACCATCACCCACTCACCTGATGTAGTGCTGCATACTTCTTCCTTCACTTTTATCATTCTTTTCTGCGACTGCCCTCATCTCTTCCAATTTCTTCGATCCGTCCTGTCGCTGTTTATCACTCTTCTTTCCATTTTGGGTGGCTCTACACTGAGTGACAAGCATAATGGTATGAAACCCAAGAAACAATTTACAGCGCTGGATTGTAGCCATATAACCATATAACATGGTGGTGTGGTACCTACTATGGTGGTCCTTTTAACTGGGTGTATAAGCAAATGCGACGTCCATTCAGGAACTAAACCTCCACACTCTTCCCCGTGCCTCGCTGTGGGGAGGCACTGTCTACTGCAAGGGAACATTGGTTCACTGCAAGGGACGGTCCTGCAGGGGTGGTTACTTGCCTGCGATTGATGGGCCTGCTCAGTCAGACTGACCGGCCTTACTCAACTACAGTATTTCCACTCTTCCCACTCGTATCTTCAATCCCTCTCCTCCTCCCCACCCCTTTACACACACTCCCTCCCCCACTCTCCCTCCCTGCCACACTTCCTCTCCCTCCCGTCCCCCTTCTTTCTCCTCCCCTCCACACTCTCCCTCCCACTCCCCCACTCACTCCCACTCTGAAGGATTACGCAGCCTAAGTTTTGTGAAGAGACTGATCTTGCTTGCCAGACACTAGGACAGACAGACACCAGACAGACAGACGGATATACGGGGAAAAAAGTACAAAGGCAGATTATGAGGCATGGAGGAGGAGGCGAGAGAGAGAGAGAGAGAGAGAGAGAGAGAGAGAGAGAGAGAGAGACTCCCTTTACACGCTACGAACTTGCCTTTGATTCTCTCATAAAGGCTGATAAAACACAGACGGTACAGAAGTCTTCTTGCACATTTTTATCCTCCCTTCCTACAGCTCTCGTGAGGCCAGTCAGCTCAGACATGCCTGAGACCTGTGGTAGTGTTGTGCTAGTGTGCTTTAGTGATCTGTGATAGTGGTTGTGTTAGTATGTTGTTGTGATCAGCGATAGTGCTGTGCTAGTGATCCGTGAGAGTGTGTGTTGTGGTGACCCGTAGTGACCCGTGATAGTGTGTTCTACCTTGTGTGAACTAGTGCGTAATGGCTTCCTCGGCAGAGAGCTGTGTCCCCACTGCAGGTACTGAAAAGGACTACCTTGAATTAAAGGAGGAACTTCTCGAACTGAAGCGGGAGGTACAAATTCTCAGGCAGGAGAAGGCACAGATGAGGGAATTGTTGGAGGAGATGTTGGAGGAGAAAGAGAAAAAGGCTGAAGGTTGGACACTAGTTAACAAGGGTGCAACGAAGTTCACTCTTAAAAAGCAAACGGAAGTTAAGACAACTAATACATTCGACGCACTACGGGACGAATGTGAAGGGAAGGCAGTGAGGGAAGTAGAGGAGAAGGACGGTGAGAGAACTTCCAGTACAGGTAAGTATAAACAGAACAAGAAAGGTAAGAAAAATGTTGTTGTTGTTGGAGACTCCCAGGTGAGATATCTGAACAGGGCCATGTATACTCCACTCGCTAAACATGTGTGTCTTCCAGGGGCCAGGGTGGCTAATGTGGTAGAAAAAATTTCAAATATCGTAAAGGAAAGTGGTGACAAACCCACTGTGTGCCTCAGTGTAGGAGGCAATGATATTAGTAGCCGTAAGAGTGAGGTACTGTGGAAAAGGTACAAGTTGATGTTAGAAAAGGTTAGGGAGAGGGGAGGAACCCCTGTAGTGCTTAGTGTTTTACCAAGGTGGCGGGTTGGAAGGGAATGGTTGAGCAGGGCAATAGGGTTTAATTGCCGCCTTGAAAGGTATTGCAAAGATAATGCAATACCTTTCATAGACAACTGGGACCGGTTTTATGGACGGAGTGCCTTGTATAGTTGGGATGGGACTCATCTTAGCAGGCAGGGAGTTACTGTTTTAGCTGGAATGATAGATAGGGAGTTGGAGGGATTTTTTCGAGATTGAGAAGTAGGTGTACAGGAAGATGCAGCAACTACACTCAGAAATCATTATTACCATGTTTGGATAGATGCATCGATACTTGCAAAATTAAGAACAAAAGTTCAACCAATAGTGTAGATACATCCACTCAGGCACCTCAAATTGAGCAGGCGATGATAGATGATAGAACAAGCGATGATAGAAGGGCGATAAGCGATAGAAGGGCGATAAGCGATAGTACAAAAAATTGTTATATTAGTAAAGTAAAGAGTTTCCCAGTTAGTAATAAAATAAATAACAGTAAATGCCAAGGTAAAGGCATAACTACTCGTAATAATCTGAAAGTGTACTACACAAACAGCCGGAGTTTACGTAATAAAATGGATGAACTGAGGGCTTTAATTTGTACAGAGAAAATAGACATTGCCGTTATTAGTGAAACTTGGATGAATACTGACACTCGAGAATTTTTAGCAGAATATCAGATAAAAGGCTATAATATTTTTGTGTCAAACCGTCAGGGAAGAAAGGGGGGAGGGGTAGCTATTTATGTAAAGGATTCATTAAACTGTTACAATAAAGCAGACATTAAAGTAAATAGGGACACAGAAAGTGTCTGGGTTGAAATTAGTAACAATAGGGAGAAATTAGTCTTAGGAGCAATTTACAGATCTCCTAAATTAAGTAGAGCTGATAGTAAATACCTCTGGGAGGAAATTAGGAAAGCATCACAGTCCAGCTTAGTAATAATTGTTGGGGACCTTAATCTGCCAAGGATAGATTGGAGAAATCAGACAGGAGATGCACAGTCAGAGGAATTTCTAGAGGTAGTACAGGATAATTTCCTTTATCAGTATATCAGGGAGCCCACCAGAGGTAATAATATACTAGATTTGGTTTTAGCTAATAAAGAAAATATCATTAGCGATATAGAGGTTGCTGGACGACTTGGTAATAGCGATCATGAAGAAATTAAGTTCAAATTTATTTGGGATGTCTGTTCCACTGAAAATACCTCCACCGTTCCTAATTTTCGTCTAGGAGATTTCAATGGCTTAAGAGCTTATTTTCGAACGGTATTCCACAGGGAGATTAGCTATTTGAGGGAATGCCAGGTTAGTGGGGATTCCCAGGTCATAGGTCAGGCGCAGGAAGCACGTGGGGATGTCCGTCAGGTGTCTGTGAGGGGGGAGGTGGTAGATAGGAATGTAGTCCAGGTGACGGAAATTAACTCAGCTCCAGTACCGAACAGACGTTCAACCAGTGAGAAGTATAACGAGTTAATAAATATAATACACGGAGGCCAAGATAGATATATTCCTTCAAAACCGTTTAGAACTAATAATTCAGAACCAAGATGGTTAAACAACAGATTAAAATCTCTCATAGGACAAAGGAAAGGAATATATAGAAAAATGAAACGTGGAGAGGAACACTTACGTAACCGGTACACAATTTTAAATAGAGAAGTAAAGAGGGAGATAAGAAAAGCAAAGAGAAGTTATGAAATTAAGGTTGCAAGTGAATCAAAAGAAAACCCCAAGGGTTTTTATCAAATGTACCGAACGAAAAATAAAGATAGGATAGGACCACTCAGAACAGAATCAGGTGACATTACCAGTGAAGATAAAGAAATGTGCTCCATCCTAAATAATTATTTCATATCAGTATTCACCAAGGAAAATCTAAGCCTGGTCCCTCAAGCAGCAAATATTTACCATGAGAATACGGAAAATATTCTTAGTAAAATAACCATTAGTAAGGAGGACGTATTGAAAGAAATTAATAAGTTAAAACCTCAAAAATCGCCAGGTCCGGACGATATATATGCAAAAATTATAAAAGAAACCAAAGAAGAATTATGTCAGCCACTTTTAACGTTATTTAATGACTCTTTAAGTTCAGGAGAAGTTCCAGAGGCGTGGAAAACTGCAAACGTAGTGCCCATCTTTAAAAAGGGTGATAAATCAGCTGCGTCGAATTATCGTCCGATAAGTCTAACGTCAATAGTAGGAAAAATGTTAGAGTCAATTTTGGCAAATAGGATTAGAGAACACTTAGAAAGATTTAATCTTATAAACGAAAGTCAGCACGGATTCAGGCAAGGACGATCCTGCCTCACAAATTTGTTGTCATTCTACTCGGAGGTCTATGAGGCAGTAGATAACGATAAAGCTTACGATGTTATTTATCTGGACTTTAGTAAAGCTTTTGATAGGGTCCCACACGAAAGGTTAGTTAGAAAGGTTCGAGCACACGGTATAGACGGCGATATCTTAAAATGGATAGAATCCTGGCTGAAAGGACGAAAGCAGAGAGTATTAATAAATGGAACTAAGTCGGACTGGGGATTAGTAACTAGCGGTGTACCACAGGGTTCAGTACTCGGTCCCTTATTATTTATCATATATATAAATGATCTAGACTTAGGAGTCAATAGCAGAATCAGCAAATTTGCCGACGATACAAAAATAGGGCGTATCATTAACTCGACTGACGATTGCCATAACTTACAAAAAGACCTCGATACATTGTCCAAATGGTCTAAAACTTGGCAAATGGAATTTAACGTTGAAAAATGTAAAGTACTTAACGTAGGCAAGACCACTGGAGATACTAAATACAGCTTAGATAACAAAGAAATTAGCAAATCGGAATGCGAGAGAGATCTAGGAGTTATGATTAGTAACGACCTTAAACCAAGACAACAGTGTATTAATGCGAGAAATAAAGCAAATAGGGTCCTAGGATTTATTTCGAGAAGCGTGAGCAATAGATCATCTAAAGTAATACTGAAACTTTATCTAGCATTAGTAAGGCCACATTTAGACTACGCAGTACAATTTTGGTGTCCTTACTATAGAATGGATATTAATTCGTTAGAAAATGTACAGAGAAGAATGACTAAAATGATACATGACGTCCGGAACCTGTCATATGAAGACAGACTGAAAAGACTAAGTCTGCATTCGCTAGAGAGGCGTAGAGTAAGGGGAGACTTAATTGAGGTGTTTAAGTGGATGAATGGTATAAATAAGGGAGATATTAGCAAGGTACTTAAAGTAAGCATACAGGATAGAACTAGAAATAATGGTTTCAAACTAGAAAAATTCCGTTTCAGAAAGGAAATCGGTAGAAATTGGTTTGGTAATAGAGTAGTAGACGAATGGAATAAGCTACCTAGTAAAGTAGTTGCTGTCTCTTCCATTGAGAGTTTCAAGCATAGGCTAGATAAGCATATGACAAATAAGGGGTGGATATAGAAAGAATAAAGAAAATATTATAACCAATACTAATTCAAAAAAATTTTCTTTTCAGGTTACACTATGATAGTCTCTATTCTCCTTTCACACTTTCCTGTAAAATGTCCACGCCAGTTTTTCTATACGGCGTGGTGTTCTTTCTGACTTTTTCCTGCCGGCTTCGGCTGGAGGGTTTGGAGGGCGGGGGAGAGCCTTCTTCTTTGCTATCCTTATCTCATTCTAGTAGTTCAGTTACCCTTCTAGGAGCTGCCTAGCATGGGCCAACAGGCCTACTGCAGTTATCCTCTCTTCTTATGTTCTTTCACTAGCTTTTACGAGAAAGAACACTGAATCTGGGAGAAAGCTGAGCATGGAAGAGGACGTTCTTTATAGTAGGTGGAAAAATTGAGGCAAAGCACACAACACACACAAAACAAGGAAAATATGAGTGAAAAGCATTCTGGTACCGAATGCTAATCGCCCGCCAGAATATGCTGTTGGCCAAGTCCGAGATCTAGGCCATATCTTGATACCCTGAAGGTTTCATGATGATAACCCAAGCCGTTCACGTGATATAATGATGCTAAAGGCGGGTGATAAAATCTAGTTGACCTTTGGCTGCCATTTTATTGACCTCGACCTTGACCCCGAGTGCCCATTGTCGAACTCGGCCAAGATTTTGGCCATATCTTGATACCCTGAGGGTTTCATGTTGATAGCTCAAGCCGTTCATGATATATAAAGGGAGAACACACACACACACACACACACACACACACACACACACACAAAGGCAGGTAAGAACATTATTGCTCCGCCTTCTAAAGGCGGCCGATAATAATCTCAACGCGCCCCATGAGTGCTCGCACGTGCAAACATTCAGAAAAATTTACAAAAAATTAGAAGCAAAGTCCACACGGAATAAACAGGATACGTCTGTATAACGTATCAATGGCTGTGCAATAATTACTAGTGCATCTGTATATCTACCCTAATGGTTAAAGTATAAATTATTAATCAATGAATTTGTACTAATTATCAGTTCATCTCTATTCATACTAATACATATAAATATCTGTAAAATTATTCTTCTCTATCTAAATTTCCATTTGAATTGCACTATTCCTTCCTAAAATCTGAGGTATTTTCAGCGTTGCGTTCACTTACGCTTGATGGAATGATTGGCTGGGGACACAAAAGAGGAAAAAATGCATTACAGTCTGGGTTGAACACCAGTCGGTGAAGACTGAGTGAAAGGGTGGAATGCAACAATATTACCCTACACGAGACAGGAGGATGCAAACGAAAGAATGATGGTGATGATATGGATGGCGATGACGATGATGACGATATTGATGATGATATTGATGATAAAATTGCAATAAGCAATATACCAAAGTGAAAAACATTATAATACAAAAGTACTGAGACGTTTGAAGACCATAAGATGAAGTAAAGTCGAGGGGGAATAAAATAAGAAAATTGAGGCTGGATGAATGTAAGAATGTTGAAGCGAAATGAAAAAAAAAAAAAAATGAAAATGTACGAGGGGAGATGAAGAAGAGAAAATAAAAATGTAAGAAAGTTAAGGCTGGAAGAAGTAGCGAAATGCAGAGAGAGAGAGAGAGAGAGAGAGAGAGAGGGGGGGGCAGCAGGTGAGTGAGAGACTAAGTAAAGGTAACTGAGAAGTGGAAGGCGAATATTTTGGGAAAAACAGAAGACACGGAGGTTGGACGAGGGCTCGGGGAGGGGGGGTATGGGCAGCGAAGATGAAGTCTGTAGAGAGGGGTGGTCAGGAGAGTGAGGGGCTAGAGGGGAGGGGTCAGGAGGGTGAGGGGCTAGAGGGGAGGGGTCAGGAGGGTGAGGGGCTAGAGGGGAGGGGGTCAGGAGGGTAAGGGTCTAGAGATGGGGCTCAGGGGGGTGAGGGTCTAGAGTGGGGAGTCAGGAGGGTGAGGATGTAGAGGGGAGGGGGGGGAGGAGGTAAAGCACAAAGCAGGCAGGGCACAATACCGAGTGACATCTTTATTGCGGGCTTGGGTCACACACCACACCAACGACAATATTTACGGGTAACTCCTGCACACAGCGGATGGCAGTACTGGTATGGGGAAGGAAGAGTACAGGCAAAGAGAAGACGGGGAAGAGCAATGTTGGAAAGAGAGGAAGCAAGTTAATTCCCGCACACAGAGGAGGGCACGGTTACCAAGCAAGATAAACAAACTCCCTCCCACACAAGAGGCCCAATTATTTTTCTCATCTTCTGAACCATCACTTCAACTACAGTAAGTGTATTAAATAAAATCGTCTCGTGGCAGCAAGAATATAATTATACAGTACACAGACCAGCGTACCATCACTACAGCCTCCATTCCAACTAAAAGCTTCACATTTTTAACCCACATAAACTGCCTCGCTGTTAATTCTTCAAGCACGAAAGGTCACATGTATTATTCCTGTCCCTTCTGCCCCGGCCACTGCCTGTCACTCTGCCTGCCAGTAAAGCCTCTGCGTTTATCCACATCAAAAAATGTTGAATACGTCCTTTGTCCACAAGACGGATGGGCGA
Source organism: Coenobita brevimanus (assembly GCF_032717465.1). NCBI lineage: Eukaryota > Metazoa > Arthropoda > Malacostraca > Decapoda > Coenobitidae > Coenobita > Coenobita brevimanus. The sequence goes on along the minus strand of NC_137068.1, from coordinate 12,254,361 downwards.
ACAGGGTATGTGGCAACACTGTAGATAATTTGGGGTTGTGTGGCCCTTTAATTTACATGCCTATATAATCACTAATAAAAACCCATTAAAAAAAAAATGGGGGAGACTTAAGACTAATTTACTTAAAAACACTCATACCAACATCATTAAAATTCAACTGGCATTTTTATGAAGCTAAATCATCAATATGGATTATTCTAAATGCACGACGGGTATGTAAAAGTAATCTGATTGAAGAGTATCATTTGATATATACACCATGTCTGGGAGTAACACGTATGAATCACATTAATCCCTCATTCAACTGTCTTCAAGAAGATAGAAGAGTAACAGCGAACGGGGGGGAGGGTAAAAAACGAGGAAGGAGGAACGAAAAGCGGAAGCGGGAGGAAACGAGGAAGGAAAAGCGGAGGGTAGAAGGAAGGGAGGGAGGGAGGGAGGGGGAGAAGCAGGGGGTGAGGTAAGGGGAGGAGCAGGGGGTGAAGTAAGGGGAGGGGGAGCAGCAGGGGGTGAAGTAAGGGGAGGGGGAGGAGCAGGGGGTGAGGTTAGGGGTGAGATCGGAGGGAGGGAGGGCTTCTACTTCCACACCCTTTAAGTCAACAACAGATTTATGGCAGTCTAAGTATCGTCTCCGAATAAGCCTACATCAATTCAGTCAGTGTTTAGGTAAAACCTTAATAAAACTGGTTATCATTGTAAGCGTGTATAACAACTGGGGTGCATAAGGCCAATGTGTTACCGCGGTGCCTAACTTGTAAAGATCCACTGTGCCTTCACGAGGTCCTACGTCTCTTTAACTTTTAAATGCCTTATAACCAGGTAAACACTGCTTGTACTCTGCCTCTTGTCACAGACGCTTTCACACCTAGCACAGGTTAATGAGTTCATTTAGTTAGTCACTTGTTTGTCTGAAGACGGGGAACAGGATGGTACACTACCAATATGACGCAAGCTAAATTTTGAAGTAAATTCATTAATCATCATCAACACTCACCGCGATATGGCAGGCGATGCAGTGACGGGTGCAACTCAGGAGTGCGGTGTGTGTGAGAGGAATGCAGGCGTGGTGAGTGTTGGCTGGCGGTAGTTTAAAATCTTCCTTTGCAATGGTACACAAAATTAACCTTGTAGAAACTGCCATTACAACACGGGGTTCCAGCAACACAAGCAGCTGCTGGTTGTTTGAACACCTTGCTTACACAGGCATCACTGTTATCTCTCTTGTCCTTTTAAGTGATGCACAACTCTCAGTCAGTCCCCCACGTGCTTCTTCCATTCAAACACATTCCTGGCCATTTTGCATCCACAAGGTAAGCTATTTTCTTCATGTCACTCACGGAACAATATTCATGAAATTATATCAAAACACGTAAGAGTAGCACAGAACACCGTAATTACGTAAAAAATCGGGTAATTAACCGTCTGACCATACACCGATCCCAGCCACAAAAACACTGCTGCTCACGAGTTAAAGGGAAGGATGGGGTATCTTACGATTGGTGGCAAGGGTTGTGACCAGCGCTGTAATTGGCTGACTGGCTGACCTGCCTCCATAACAAGCGCTCTCACTGGCTGTTGTCTGAGGGGCAGAGGCAGGGCAGAGAAAGGTGGAGGAATCGGAGGGAAAGGTGGAGGAAGAGACAGCATGGCAACTCCACTTGGCCACACCGTAGGTAAGGTAGGAAATATCTTTACATTAACAGTATTTTTTAACCTAGGTAAACGCGTGCTGTCACTGGCTACTGCAAGGGAGGAAGGGGAGGAGAGGGTGGAGGGAGAGGCAGCGTGGGAACTGGTGGCAGAAACTGGGAAGCAAAGGTTTGATGTATCTTTGCAATTATGGCATTTTTGACCCTAAAGCCACTGCCACGTGTTTGTTGGGTCTGGGACTCGTTGTGGCAACAAAGTGATGCAATAACACTGGATGTGGCCCGACCTCCTCCTCCTCCTCCACCACAGCCACCACCACGACACCACCACCATCCCTGCCTGTATTCCACCACAACCACCACTACCACCACCATCCCTGCCCATTTTTCACCACCATCACCACCACCACCACCCCTGACCGCCGTCCTCCTCCACCACCACCACCACCACCACCACCACCACCCGTCTTCCACAATAACCACTACCAACACCACTACCCCTGCCCGTATTCCATCACCACCAGCACCACCACCACCATCAATGCACATCTTCCACCACCACCACCACCATACCAGCTCATCATCACCTCATCACCACCACCACCATCCCTGCGCATCTTCCACCACCACCATCATATCAGCTCATCATCACCTCATCACCTCCACCACCATCACTGCGCGTCTTCCACCACCACCACCACCATACTAGCTCATCATCACCTCATCACCACCACAACCATCCCTGCGCGTCTTCCACCACCACCACCATCACCATCATTACCATCACTAGACGAATCTGGAAACTTCAGTACCGTAACTGGATATCATAGTCTTCTCGGTAACAAGCCGCCTCGAAAGGACCATCAGGTGTGTTGCTGTTTGCTTTCCTTTGTACTACTCCTTTGTAATGTGGGACTTCACTGAAGTCGCTAATGTGTACGGGAGTGAAGCATGTTGCGTCCGAAAAACGTTAGTGTACAAAAGACGGACAGGGCCGCTCCTAGAGTTGCTCCCCCATCTAAACATGTTTGGAAGCCACATTTTCCAGTAACTGTTAGTTGCCCTTCTGACTGCTCTTCACTGCCCCTCGGGTGCCGCTGCCCCAGAGTTAGCAAACACTGATGCACATCTGCCACAATACCCACAGGATGGGCAGGGGGGAGGCAAACCACCAGACATTGTTGCTGTTATTTACTCGAGTGATATATTGGTGGTGAGTGTATGTGAGGTGGTGGGGGAGAGGTAGACCCAGGATGAGGTGAAGCGATGGGGGGTGGGAGAGGTACGTGAATGAAGATGGTGGGAAGTGGAGGGAGGGCAGCCAGATGGCTGAGGACAGGGACGTATGATGGCAATTTCATCGTGGCCACACCCCTTCCAGGATTAAGGCGTCAGGCTATAGATAGACAGAAAGGTTTACTGAGGTGGGATAACACGTGAATATTGCGGAGTTGGATGAAAATGTGAACATTATTTTGGTGAGGCTGGTATCATCACATAACACTGCTTCCCTAGTTAATACGGGCCGGGAGATTATTAACAAGGTTTTAATATCATGGACTTCAGTGATGTTCACATTACGGTACTGAAGCTGCCAAACCTATCTAGTGGCGGCGGTGGTGGTGGTGGTGGTGGCGGGAGAAGTCGCGCGGGGATGGTGGCGGTGGTGGTGATGAGCAGGAATGGTGGTGGAAACTGTGGTACTGCCATAACGGTGTGGTAATGGCTGATAGGGGGATCTGGTAAGAGGCTGGCCAAGGTGAGAGTGGTGCTGGCGAGACAGGAAAAGATACACTTATTGCTTAATACCTTTACGTACACACAGGCTTTTCCGTTGTGTTCCATAAACTCTGAACCACAAATGTATAGTACAGGATTCAACAGAATTACAAGTGTTGGGAGAGACTGTAACAGTCACAAAAGTAGTCTGCTGTCCGCAAGAACGAAGGTTCTACATCGTCAGACCAGGGAACATTTATATTTCTTATATTATCCGAAATTAAGAGAAAAATTACTGAGTTTCCTCGACACCCTTGCTAATACCATCACAGCAGTCCTGAAAAACAGCTTTTCAATGTATCACTAGTATCAGTTATGGAAACTGATAACAAAACAAAGAGAAAAATGGTTTGATATTGTCTCCTCCTTGATCATCTCTCTCTCTCTCTCTCTCTCTCTCTCTCTCTCTCTCTCTCTCTCTCTCTCTCTCTCTCTCTCTCTCATGCATTAGTCAGCACACAATTGGTCTAGGGCTGCACAAAGCAAACCACCAATAAATGTCTGGTGGCAGATCACACTGATTACACCATCGTAACTCTTCCCTGATGGTGATTTAGGCCACACCTTTTTCCGCCTCTCTCCCCTCCTCTTCCACAACTACCACCATTTCCAACACTACAGCCGCCCATCAGCACTGTCGTCATTATTACCATATGTCGTAACTCCTCGTTGTTGTAGATAAAAATGCCAATGGTAGGCGGCATGAAAAAAGCGCATTTCCCATGAAACTCCCCCTCCCTTCTCTCTCTCTCTCTCTCTCTCTCTCACGATCCTAAGTGAATATACCCTCAATTTCCATGTGATAGAATTCACACCCACTCCCACATCGTCATGAAATCCGACCCTATTCATCAAACTACCTCCCTGCGGTGGCCAGAGACTTATAAAATCCGACAATTTCACGTTCTTTGGAAAGTTGTAATGTCAGGCTGAAAGACTGAATAAGTTTTTGTGATTTGTATGAGGCTATTCAGTCGAATACATATATATATTTTTGCACGAGTATGTCTATGTTTTAATATGAGTCTTGTGACTGGGAGGCGATAAAACTCAGATATGTCGACCCCCTAGACATAACTTTGTCAGTATATCACCCGATTCTTTATCGCCCCATTAGCAGCGTACCAGCTTGGAGTCAGGCTACTCAGTCCTTCCAAAAATTTATGGTCAAACGGAAAGAGTCTGTTTTATATTAACAATATTTTCTTCTTTCCTCTCTATTATATACAGGCTTTTTTATGTTAACACTCAGTTCAATATCACCCTTGTTTTTCGTATTTTTCCTTCCACTCATACACGGTAAAACGGCACCAGTCAATGCCATATTAGTCCTTAAGAGGTGTACAGGTCCAAGGCCAGGCTACCCTAGTCCACAGCATGAAAACAAAGAATGAACCAAACGCTGAAAGCCTGCAAAAGTTGTCGTATCCAGAGACTGAACAAAAGAATGTCCAAATCAAGACATGTTCAATTTCAGATGCCTGGACATATCGTGCTTATAAGACTGGAGGTCATGGGCAATAGCAGAAAGACGAAGGAATAGGTCCGGAGTTGACTTTTATAAGAAAGACAAGGGGTATCGGTTCACTCTTGCACTACAGACCTGAACCAAAAAGGGGTAGGACTGCGTAGCTGAAGCGTGCTTCGTGCCCGCCGAAACAACTGAGGAATGGAAGCAGAAAATTTTGGAGGGCAATCACCACATATTATCAATGGGAGACAGAGACATGACTCACTGAGCTGAAAAAGAGAGACTGAAGGGGAGTATGGAGGGGCAAATTTGATGATCAGACTAAATTTTGACTCCACCCTGTGTCAGAATGCTGTACTTGGTAAGACTCCCACAGACGACATATGTACTCCACACAGGGGCGAATAAGGCCCCTCTACAAAGTCTGACAAGGAGGGAGTTAAAAAACACACACAGTCAGTTCAGCAAACCCAACGTCTGTCAAACTAATTTCTCAAGAAGTTTTGTGATGGTTCCAAGGCAGATCACCGTGAAAAAGATAACCCAAGGATACTGAAAGAAGAAGAATCCAGTTGTGTGTTGCTGAAGGTAAAGAATCTCTCCCCCCCTCCCTCTCTCTCTCTCTCTCTCTCTAAGTCATCTTTTGACAAGCGTCGCTTCATTTGTTCCGGCTTCGACTCAAACAAAAAGGACCCACTGACTGAAATTTGTGGCGATGGTGTGTGTGTGTGTGTGTGTGTGTGTGTGTGTGTGTGTGTGTGTGTGTGTGTGTGTGTGTGTGTGTGTGTGTGTGTGTGTGTGTGTGTGTGTGTGTGTGAGAGAGAGAGAGAGAGAGAGAGAGAGAGAGAGAGAGAGAGAGAGAGAGAGAGAGAGAGAGAATCAGAAGGATGATTGAGACTGAGAACGAGGAAGAACAGGAAAGTGAGAATGATGAGAGAGAGAGAGAGAGAGAGAGAGAAAGAGAGAGAGAGAATCTGAAGGATGATTAGGGAATGAGACTGAGAACGAGGAAGAACAGGAAAGTGAGAATGATGGGAGGGAGGGAGGGAGAGAGAGAGAGAGAGAGAGAGGTCATTAGGTGTTCTCAGGTTCTCTTAATTAGAAATAACCCTATTTTACCCACTAATTAACGCAAAGGAGATGTCACCTTATGGGAGGCAGGGAGGGAGGGAAGATTTGGCTGGCAGGGAGGGAAGATTTAGAGGAGAGGAAGGAGGGAAGGAAGTAAATAGCGAGGAGAGGAGGGGGAGGTACAAAGGAAAGATGTGACTATGAAGGATATGATGGAGAGAAAGTTTGTAGGAAAGAGTGAGAGGCAGGGGGAAAGAGAGGATATTATTGAGAATGAAGACAGCAGGAGAAAGAGAAGGTGGCTTGGAAAAACGAATGGAAGGAAAGAGCATGGCTATATAGGGAAGGAGGAAAGACTTGGAGGAAACGAAGGAACGAGGCAAGGAGGGAAGTGAGAAAAGAAGGGCCGAAAAGTGTGATAAGATGGACGGACCAAAAGAGGAGATATAGAGGAAATGAAGGGAGGTGGAAATGAAGGAATGGGGGAGGGATGGAGGGAAGAGAGGGAGATTTGGAGGGATGAAGAGACAAAGAGAAGGAGGGTGATGGAGGGACAAAATGTTGGAGGTAAGTCTAAAAGGTAGACGGGAAAGAAGAGAGTGGAAGCAATAGGCAAAGAACAAAGAGAAATAAGAAAATTTGGAAGGATAAGAATGCAAAAACAAGACAGAGAGAAGGATAAAAAATCTAGGAGAGAGAGAGAGAGAGAGAGAGAGAGAGAGAGAGAAGGGGATGATGGTGAGATAAGAGGGAGGAAGAGAAAGAGGTAGGAACAGTAAGGAGGGAAGGAATGAGAGGGAGGGGAATATGTGGGAGGAGAGGGACAGGAAGAAGGTGGTGAGGCAGAAGAAAAGAGAAGAGGGAAAGGGATCGGGAAGAAAGTCAGAAGTGGGGAAAATCGGATGAGGAAGGAGACAAAACGGTGAGAGAGGCAAAGGGATAAAAGGGGACAAGGAAGGAGGAGCAACGGATGCGTGAGAAAGAAGGAAGGAGGGGAGAGCAGATGGAAAGAGGAACAGGACAGGAAGGAGGGAGGAAACCTGCAGGAGAGAGAAGTGAGGGAAGAAAGGAAGGGTAGTGATGGGTAAGAGGAGTAAGAGAGGAAGAAGGACATAGATAAAGACAGCAAGATAAGAGAGGTAAGAGGGAATGACACGGAGTAATAAATACCAGGTGAAGGCTAATGACCTATTAATACCTGGGGTTAATGACGCCTGTTATCTAGTCCATCCACTTCATATCACACCCAACCTGAATAACATCACCTGCATATACCTGACATATATTACCTAACTTTGCTGACACCAATTTCTCTCTCTCTCCCTCTCTCTCTCTCTCTCTCTCTTTCACTCCATCCCTCCTTCCTTCTTCACTTTCATTTTCTTAGGTACTTCCACCTCCTCTCTCACTTTATGCCCCTTTCCCTTTTTCTTGCTTCCCTTCATCATTCTCTCTCTAAGTGTAATTACATCTTTGAGCCTAAAACCCGAGATCAAGGGAGTTCAATTCCTGGCAGTGAACATGGCAGTTTAATTATTTGAGTTTTGTGGAAGGAGGCAGCACTGATCTTCCACAACACGCAACGCTTGTCACAATATCACCCTCGCTAAGATGAAACACTACTAATATGTCTTCACCATGGACGCTGGGTATTAGCATCTACGTGGTGACACGCAAAGTTTTGCTGGGCCTCAGGGATCTTACTTGTCTATACCCAAAGTCGGATTCAGAGAAAAAATTGGTAATGCAAAAATACATATCTTCAATAAATCTATATTTGCATCATCTGGCAATTTGATACTCATAAAAAAAAATCCTCGTGCTCTGAGAGAGAGAGAGAGAGAGAGAGAGAGAGAGAGAGAGAGAGAGAGAGAGAATCATATCCTCAATGACCCAGCCCCAGTATAAGCACATTAACATAACCATGGCAGTGATAAATTCCTAAACATTGTCATTATCACTGGGGTCAGGATGTAATGAGAATGTCGGGTGTATTAAGAGGATTTATACATTCATTTGGCCTGAACCTTCATTTTGGTGCAATTTATGTACCAAATCCCTTGACGACGACAACGACTACGACGAGGACGACGACAACATGGACGATGATGATGATGATGATGATGATGATGATGATGATGATGATGATGATGATGATGACGACGACGACGATGATGATCATACTGATGAGAGGTAATACGTTCTTTCCAAGATAAATCCAGAGAGAATGAAACCTCATGTATATTTAAAGATGATGCAGGATTAAGCTGAATATAATAAAAAATTAGACGGTACTCCTGTGAAGATGCTGTCGGGTTGATAGATGTAGGAACTGAGTTTCTGATGCATTATAAACAAGATTACTTTTACCCCAATCAGAGATATGAGCCAGGTCAGACATTAGGTGTGCCATCACCTCATCCCTTATTTGTTGAAGTATCTGCTGAGATGGATGCTGCGGGAAACGACTGAAAAGGTTGAGAGTGGAGTCATCACCATATGAGTGGACAGGGTTAGATGTACAGCTTAGATGGTCATTGATGAATAAATGGAAGAGTGGGTGACGGGACAGAGCCCTGAGGAGCACCACTACTGATAGCTCTAGGAGAAGAAAGGTGGCCGTCTAGAAAAGGAGCTACAGAACGACCAGAAAGGATGCTATAGATGAAGGCACGGACAGAAGGACAGAAACCGTAAGAGGGCAATTTTTAAATTAAAAGAGGGAAGAGGTAAGGTGAAGTGATGCAGACAAGTAAGGAGAACAGAAGGAGGGGGAGAGGGAGGAGAAGGGGGAAGAATACGTAGGATGGTTAAGGAATGGGGATGGGTATGATGGAGAAAGAGGAGGGAAGACGTGGGGAAGGGGATACCACTGTGGAGTCTGAGGGTTGGTTCATTAATACCTGTCCAACTCTATTAGTTCTCACCTTCCTTCCTTTATTCTTTCTATCCCTCCCTCCTTTCTTCCTTCCACTTATTCATCCTTTCTTGTTTTTGTTTATTATAGCGTTACCCAGCATTGCCCAATCAACAGCGTAGGGACTTGAGGCTAGGCTACTCAGTCTCTCTCTCTCGTTACTGTTGCACGAGCTTTCCCTCTTTTACATCTCTCTCGCCCCTCTTTCTTCCAATTCTTCTTCGTTATCTTCTCCTCCTTGTCCTCTTCCCTATTACTCTTCTCTGTATTTGTATTCCTTCCTTCTCTTTCTCCTTTCTCGTATCTTTTCTACATCTATCTCAGTCTCTTCTTCCTTCCCTTCCCTTCTTTCTCTTTCCTTTCGTTCTATTCTATTGCTTTTCTCTCCATTACTACTACTTTTCTTCTTCTTTCTCCTCCTTTTCCTCTTCCTTTCTTACATTCTTTACCTTCTGCATCTTTCAAGCCACCTTTCCTCGCTCTCTTTCAATTTTCTGTCCATCAAATGCTTCCTATTTTCCTCCTCTCTCGCTTCTTCTTCCTTATTTACTCACTCTCTTTCCCTTCAACATCTACGTTTGAAACTCTGTGTCCTCCCTCTTCCTTCATTCCTCTCTCTCATTTTTCTCTGCTTATCTCCCCTCCCCCTCTTCCTTCATTCTCCTTCTCCCTCTCTCTATCTCCTTCCTCCCACTTTCCTTCATTATCCTCTCCTCCCTGATGCAATCCCTCCCTCCCTCCTGTTTCATGTAGTTCTTAAATTCTCTCTCTCTCTCTCATAGAAATCCACAGGTAACGCTTCTCAACCACAGAGAAATTTGTCCCATAAATATTTGAGAAAAATGTGCAAAATAATATATAATAATACGCTAAGTGATTCTGAGATGACCTCAGGGGAAAAAATGCTGCGGAGAAAAACTAGCCAAATTCTCTCTCTCTCTCTCTCTCTCTCTCTCTCTCTCTCTCTCTCTCTCCCTCTCTCTCTCATATAGGCATCCACAGGTAACGCTTATCACCCACAGTGAAATTTATCGTCCCATAAATAGAGAAAAAATGTACACAAAAATTATAGTGATTCCGAGATGACATCGAGGAAAAATTTGATAAGGAGAAAGAATCGAAAAATTCTCTCACTCTCTCTCTCTCTCTAATCCTTCTGTTGGTCAGTGTTTAGTGTATTGCCAGAGTGTGTCCCATTAACCCCTTAAATCCACTGACGTATTTTTCACTGTAATCCAGCCATTACCTGACGCGATTATTCAACCCTAGGAGGCACCTGTAGTAGTGAAAAGGTTAATTAACGCTGTATCTAACACCTGTTCAAAATGTCTCCCGAAACTGAATACAAAGTGTGGATTGAAAAAAAAAAAAAAAACTACTAATAATCTACAGCCTCCAGTGTTAAGGCAAACAGTACATGTCAACAGTACTATGTCAGTAACTATCCAGGTCAGGTGATGTGGCCGAGGACGTGTGGCAAACTTCACACCATTATACTCCTGTTAACAAACACCCACCGCACTGAACCACTTACAAACACTATACATTAACACCTTAACACGTGGATATCATATTTATACCTCATTTGGATTAACGCCAAATGATCATATTTAGCTTAACACTGACTGCTCAAGCTAAGGAAGCAACAAAAACCTCAGTACTTACCTACCTTGTTGTCACCCGGGAGTCAGAGCCGTTTTCTTCCTTTACCAAATAACTTTTTTGCACTAGAGGCTCAACAAGTCACACTGACCATCAGCAAAAGCGTACATCTGAAAATATGTAAATGAAAAAATAAATATATTGACAAGAAACACGGACAGGGGCTGGAGACAAACAGGAGCGGACAGTGCGAGAAACTGATATGAAACAAGTAAACACATAAACAGAGAAAGGAACAGGGCAGAGAGACAGACAGACAGGGATAAACCAAAACACAGACAAGGGCAGTGACAGAAACAGGAACAGGTACCCTTCACTCCCCCCCCCCCCAGTATCTTACCCTCCAGTTCCCTTCTCCATTTTTACCCATTCAACGTATTTTTCTCTACACTACTCCTTTCCCCTCATCTCCCTCCCCTCCATTCAAAAATCTTATCATTACCCTCCTCTCCTTCCATCCACCCCCTCTTCTCCTTTTACATGTTCTCTTCCCTTTCCTCCTCCGATGATCCCAACTTTCCCCTCTCCCTCCCTCCTTTCTTCCTTCCCTTGTCTTGCTTTGCCTCCCCTCCCCTCCCCTGGGTGATGGGTCCTCATCCTCTTCATCCCCCACTCAGTTTCATTATTCCGCTTCACAGCACCTTTTATTCTTCTTCTCCCTCCCCCCCCCTCCAATTCTTCCCAATCCTTTCCTGTTCTCCCCCCCCCCTCCCGTCTCACTATCGATGCATCGCCCTCTTCCTTCTTCCTACCTCCATTTTTCCATTTCCATCTTTTTTCCATCAACAATGAAATACACAGCATGTCATCGCACTGAACGGGTTAACTCCCTATACCTCTTATCTTTCCTTTCCTCCCTGCTCCATCCCTTTTTGCTATCCCTCCCCTCTCCGTCCCCTTTCCTTTCCCTCCCCTCTCTTTCCCATCCATCCCACCTCACTTTCCCTTTCCCTTCTCAACCTCGATTCCTTTTTCTTTTCCCCTACTTCCCCCTTCCATGCCCTTTCCCTTTCATTCCCCTTCCATCCCCTTTCTCTTTTCTTCGCTCTCCATTCCCTTTCCCTTTTCTTCGCCCTCCATTCCCTTTCCCTTTCCTACCCCCTCCAACCTCTTTCTCTTTACCCCGTCTTTCCCCCCACTAGCCCCTCCCTCACATCACTATCTTTACATCTTCATCTTATAAACAAATTTCCCCCAACCTCCCTCCTTCTCCTCCCCTCTCCTCTCTCTCTTCCCTTCTCCAACCTCTTCCTCCTCCTTTTCCTTCCTTGTTTACATTTCTCCTCCTATTTCTCTCTTCTTTCTTTCCTTTCTGTTCCTTCTCTTCTTACTAACCTTTTTTTCCCTTAGCTCTCGTCTGTCTTCTTACATCTATTTCCTCTCTTCTCAAGCTCTTACCTATTCTCTTTCTGCCTTTCCATTCCTTCCATCTTTTCTTTTTCCCACTTCCTCTCTCTCTCTCTCTCTCTCTCTCTTCCCTTTTATCTCCTCTCTTCCTTCTCCCTCCCTCCCTCCCCACCACTCCATCACAGTAAATTTTCCGCTGTATACTGTACACAAACTGCGGGGACATAACAACAGCAAATAGCTTGCTGCCTCCACACTATTCCAGATTTTAGCATTTTTATCGTTTTTCATGGCTATTTCTTTTACTTCCATCATTTCCTCTCTAATTTCCAACATATTCTTTCTCCCATCTGTGCAATCTTTGCATTACTTTTTTTTTTTTACTTTCATCACTCCATCTCCAGTGTGCCACCAACATTTACCATTATCAATATCCGCACATTTTCACATCAATCACTTTATTGTCGTATTTCACAATCCTCTGCTCTTGTACAATGTTAATCATTTTTATAATATTTGTTGGATTCATTTTTTTCCTTTCACTGCCCCTTTCATTTTCATCATTCACTTCTACTGCCAATATCCTTTTTTATCACATGACCTGTGTGTGTGTGTGTGTGTGTGTGTGTGTGTGTGTGTGTGTGTGTGTGTGTGTGTGTGTGTGTGTGTGTGTGTGTGTGTGTGTGTGTGTGTGTGTTTTCACTTTCTTTACTACACCATTTTTCATCATAATAATTATTATTACTATTATTATTATTATTCATAATTTCACTATCTGGTCCACATTTTCATTAATTACCCTTGTTTCCACATTCTTCCCTCTTCACTAAACCACTTTATTTTTCACCTTCGCTGTCCTATTATCATTGCCACTATTTTTTTTAACTTTACTTTTCCTTATCTGCGTCTTTATCTTCATTATTTTTTCACTTCCACGCCAATATCGTCAATAATTATCAAGGATCATCTCTACTGCCTTCAATCCATGACGTATTATTCAGAAATATTCTTGCTGCCTCCAGACGATTATATTCTGTTTTTGTAAGACCTCTTGCAGTGAAGGGGTAAATGAAGGCTGTGTCTAACTTCTCCAGTTCAATAACTCTGCAAACGTAGTCAGACAAAGGGGCTGATTTTATTAATAACCAAGGAGATTCACTCCTACCTTATAATTCAGAATCATCGAGTTTCAAGCAATCACAACTTAGTACTCTAATATACGTGGTGTCAAAAAGCCACATGGCATTCATGTAAGGTTAATATTCAGGTAAAGTGTCACAGTTTTTGCCACACTGTCCCGTTGGCAAAGTGCTTCACAGAGTCACTGGCGTCGTGATGAGCCTGAGATGAAACTTTAATAATTAGGCATGTGGACATACTGCAGGTAAATAGCACTGGGCTGGGGGAAATTGACACGCCAGTATAAAGGAGAATGAAGTAATGAATTCTTTGTTTCCAGCCTCACAGCCTGGGGACGATTTGTCTGTGCTGAATAAAATCGTATGGCTATTAGATAAAATATAAAGCGAGACGTCCCCAGGTGAAAGGATTAACAGTTTCTTGTATGTTATTGGCGTTGTGGCTTTTTACCATTAAATCTGCTTTAACATTATTATTTATATCAACTCCAAATGGCTGGCGACCGAAAACAGGGCAAAGCAACCTTATCCACTCACAGTCTTTCGGCTGTCTCACAGAAGTAGATATCATAGTCGTGTCTATTACAAACGGTCCCGAGGCCCTCTCAGAGAATTAGATATCGTAGTCAGCCTTGTCTATTGCAAACAGTCCAGAATGGACCATTAGGTCTGTTCCTGTTTGCTGTCCTCTGTACTCCTTTGTGCAGTGGTCAACACCAACACAATCCTGAACCATCCACAACCAAGCCCCGCTGATCACCACGGTACTGGAGTATCAGGTGTCCTGTGTCTAACCACAAAAACAATAACCGTTCACTTTCTTCATAATCATCTCTATTTAAACTTATGGCCATTGCTAACAACAAGACAGCATGAACGTGTTATGAAAAACTGACGTGGAAGTACTGGAAAATCTCGCAAGACCCAAAGAACACATACCAAAAGGAAAACAACGATGATAGAACGGCTAAACAAACGCCTGGGGAACAAGACGGATGATTCAGGCATCTTTTATACAAGTTTATGTAGCCAAATAACAGATGACTGATACCAATTTCATTCACCTCGATCAGGGGACTGAATGTGTGTTATTGGTGTCAGGACGGGTGAGAGATGGGGTGAGTTGTGGGGTGAAGGTTGTTATTACACCTTCATGCACTCACATCACAGAGATGATTCATATCTAATTTATTCACCCTGATGCGGGGATTGATGAATATGTGTCATCAGCGTCAATTGAGGCAACTGACAGCATGATTTGTGGGGGTGAAAGCTTTCCCCATTAACGTACTGCCTGTCTGTGTCCCAGGCCCTTTACCTGCCATGCTGGAAGTACTGTATTATACGGTACTGTTTCTGCTTACTCATGAACAATTTTATCCACGGGAAATATTCCCTACTTCTCTGACGGAATTATCCCAATCAATACTTTCACAGCAATGAACAAAATTTGGTATTGTATTCTCGTTGACCGCAAACGATTTTATTTTGCCGTGTACAGGAGAGGAAGGAAAGATGAGAAAAGGACGCAGGAAAAGAGAGGGAAGGTTTTGGGATGAGCTGGATGAAGTAGTGGGAGAAATGCCGAGGGGCTATAAAGTGATCGTAATGGGTGATATGAATGGAAGAGTAGGCATTGGTCCTAGGGATAACATAATGGGTTGTAATGGAGTACCAAGAGAAAATGATAATGAAAAGTGCCTGAAGGATGTGTCAGGAGAGGAGGTTGTGCATTTGTAACTCGTATTTCAAACACAATGATGCACATAAATATACATGGTATAGAGGGAACGGGGATCGTGTTGAAAGAAGCCTGACTGATTACGTGCTCGTTGAGAGGATGATGGGAATGGTTGGTGATACGAGGGCCGTGGATGGACGATGTGGAAGTCTGTCAGATCATATGATTGTGGTATACAAGATCAAGCTGAGAGGAGTATCAAGCTGCGAGGAGTGAGGTGGATCAGGAGAGAGAGGAGCAGTCAGGGAGAAAGACTGAAAGTTGAGAAGCCGAGGATCAAAGAAATGGCAAATGATTACAGGACCAAAGTAGGGGAGGAATTAGAATCAGTGAACTGGAATGAAATGGATCTGGACTGCCTGTGAAATGCATATAGGGATTGCTTAGTTAGGAATCTTAAAGCAGTGTGTAGTGTGGCAAGAGTAACAACAAAGAAGAAAGGGACGGCACGGTGGGATGATGAGGTTAAGAAAGCAATGGAGGAAAACAGGAAAAGTGGCTAAAGTGGTTACAGGACAGGGGTTCAATTGAAATAAAAACAATATATTGAGACCAAGAAGCATGTAAAGAGAGTAGTGAACAGGAAAAAGGAGGTAAATAATGATCTAGGAAGAAAAATGAATGCAGACTACTCTGAAAATAGGAAGTTATTCTGGAAAGAGGTGCAGAAATGTAGAAGTGAAAGCAGAAAGAAATGTGATGGTGTGAAGGATGTAGCTGGTTGATTATTAACCCATGGGGATGAAGTAAGGACAAGACTGAAAGGATATTCTGAAAGCCTGATGAATAGGAACAGAGAGAGAAGAGCGGCTCTAAACATGATTGGTTTTGGGGGTGTGCAGAGAAGGATTGTAGTGCCAGGAGACGTGACACTTGCACAGGTGAGGAGTGCTGTGAAGCGGCTGAAGAATGGGAAAGTAGTTGGGGTTCATGAGGTGTATGCAGAGATGATTAAATGTCGAGAAGAGAGTGGAATGAAGTGCTTGTTGGAGATATGTAAGAAGGCATGGATGAGTGAAACTGCCTGCAGAGTAGAAAAAGGCTGTGATTGTACCTCTGTACAAAAATAAGGGTGAGCAAAGTGAGTGCAAGAATTATCGTTGCATAAGTTTACTGAGTGTGGTAGGGAAGGTATATGGAAGAATTATTATACAGAAAGTAAGAGAGATATCAGAAAACCTGGTGCGTGATGAACAGGGTGGCTTTAGAAGCAACAGAGGATGTGTGGATCAAGTATTTGCTATGAGACATAGCAGAGAAAGCTTGTGAGAAGGACCATAAGACATTTATGGCATTCATTGATCTGGAAAAAGCATATGACAAAGTGGACAGAGAAGGACTGTGGAAAGTTTTGTGCATGTACGGTGTAGATGGTACGCTACTAGGTGCCGTCAAGAGTTTTTATGGTGGTTGTGAAGCATGTGTAATGGTTAATGGGCATCTAAGTGAATCGTTCACGATCAGTGTGAGCGTGCGACAAGGTTGTGTGATGTCCCCATGGTTGTTCTATATATATATATGGATGGGGTGATGAGAGAAGTAAAAACACGAGTAATGGAGAGGGGGATGGCGTTGGTATTGAATGGTGATGGATGGAATATCTAAAATTTGTTGTATGCTGATGATAAATACTAGCTGCTTGTAAATACCGGACAAGAACTTGGTAGGCTAGTGTTGAGTTTTGCTGATGTCTGTGAGCATCGTGTCTTGACAGTAAATGTAGAAAAGAGTAAAGTGATGGTTACTGAGAGAGAAAGTGACTCCCAGTGCGATGTTACAGTGAAGGGAGAGAGACTGGAATTGGTGAGAGTTCAAATACCTGGGAACAGTGATGGAAAAAAGAGGAAAATGTGCAAATGAAGTGGAAAGCAGAGTGAAACAAGGAAGAAAAGTAGCTGGTGCAATGATGGCCTTAATAAGAAACAGAGGCTTGATGTTGCAGCTGCGCGAGGCTTACACGAAGTAGTGCCAACTTAACATATGGATGTGAGACTATGGTGTGGCATGATAATGATAAGTCAGGAGTACGAGCAGTAGAGATGGGACTGCTGAGGATAGTACTTGGAGTACAAGAAGGTGGATAGGATACGAAATAATGTGATTCGTGAAAGATGTGGAGTGAGGAAGTCTGTGACACCAAAATCGAAGAGAGTGTACTGAGATGGTATGGTCATGTGGAGAGAGTGGTGAAAAAAGGTATATTTGAGCGAATTTTGATGGAGGGAGGAGGCGAGGTAGGCCAAGGAGAAGGTGGAGAGATATAGTGGATGAGTGTGTGAGGAAGAGAGGTTTGGAAGTCGGTGAGCCTAGGGAACTGACAAGAGATCGATCTGGCTGGATGAATGCTGTGAGGAAAAGTGCATGATCATGGATTTGGCACCCATTTCTAACGTGGCAGCGTCCGGATTGACTATCGGATACGTTTGTGTGAAGCTACAAAACGTAATGGATATTTTTGGCGTATCCGATACAGCCAGGCTTGAATGATGAGTGATTTTTTTTTTTTTTTATGCGAGGAAGAAGGAACCAAAGGCCATGAGCCAGCAATATGAGTTCCCTCCAAGAGAAAAACAAAATACAAGAGAGAGCCAAATTCAAGATCCATTCATTTCAAGACAGAGGGAGACAGTTCCAGAGTTGACCTGTTACATAAATGAAGGACTGGGAGTAACGGTTAACTCTTGCATTAGAGAGTTGGACAGAAAAGGGATGAGAGTCTGCTGCTAGACGGGTGCTACGCGCCTGTCGTAGAGGTGGAGGAATGCATGCAGACAGTTCAGAGGAGCAGTGATCATTGAAGTAGCGATAGAAAAGAGATAAAGATGCAACAGTGCGGCAAAGCGACAGAGGTTGAAGGGAGTCAGTAACAGGAGGATAGTTAATGAGACAAAAAACCTTTGACTCCACCCTATTGAGAAAAGCTGTGTGTGGGGAGCCTCCCCACACGAGAGTTGTACTCCACACAGGGAGGGAGAAAACCCCTGTATAGAGTCAACAATTGGCAGGGGTAAGAAAGAACGGAGTTGGCTTAGCACACCCAATCTCTTGAAAGCAGATTTTACAAGAGATGTAATATGATCTTTCCAAGATAAGTCCCGAGTAAATGAAACCCCAAGCATGTTCAAGGATGATGCAGGATTAAGCTGAATATTGTTAACATTAGTGGGTATACCTGTGGAAGATTTTGATGGGTTGATACGTGTAAGAACTGAGTCTTTGATGCATTAAAAACAACAAGATTATTTTTACCCCAGTCAGAGATACGAACCAAGTCAGACATTAGGTGTGCCATAGCCTCATCCCTTGTTTGCTGAAGTAACTGCTGAGATGGGCGTTGCGGGAACAGAATGGAAAGGTGAACGGTGGAATCATCAGCATATGAGTGGATAGGGTTAGATGTACAGCTTAGAAGGTCATTGATGAATAGAAGGAAGAGAGTTGGTGATAGGACAGAGCCCTGAGGAACACAACTGTTGATAGATCTAGGAGAAGAACGATGGCCGTCTACAACATAGGCTATAGAACCACCAGAAAAGAAGCTAGTGATGAAGGCACAGATAGAGGGATAGAAACCGTAGGAGGGCAGTTTGGAAATTAAAGATTTATGCCAGACTCGATCGAAAGCCTTTGAGATGTCAAGTGCAATGGCAAAGCTTTCGCCAAAGTCCCGAAAGGAGGATGACCAGGAGTCTGAAAGGCAGGTGATTAGATCACCAGTGGAGCATCCCTGACGGAACCCGTACTGACGATCAGAAAGAAGGTTGTGACAGGAAAGATGCCTTATTATTTTTCTATTGAGAATTGACTCGAAAACTTTTGAAATACAGGACGTTAAAGCAATTGGACGATAGTTGGAGGGTTGGGAGTGGTCACCCTTCTTTGGGACTGGCTGAATGAGAGCAAACTTCCAGCAAAAAGGAAAGGTACAAGTTGACAGACAAAGGCGAAAGAGTTTGCCTAGGCAGGGTGTACGCACAGAAGCACAGTTCTTGAGAACAACAGGAGGGACTCCATCAGGCACATATGCCTTGTTAGTATTGAGGCCAGTGATTGCAGAAAATACATCAACTGAAGAAATTTTAATGTCAGCCATGAGGAAGTCAGAGGCGGGAAGTGATGGAGGAACAGCACCGGAATAGTCTAAGGTAGAATTGGAGGAGAAAGTCTGTGCAAAGAGATCTGCTTTATCAGTAGAAGAAATAGCTACAGAACCATCAGAGTAGAAAAGAGGAGGGAAGGATGATGAGGTAAAGTTGTTAGAAAGGTTTTTGGCAAGGTGCCAGAAGGAGCGGGAAGAATTCGAGTTGGAGAGTTGAGAGCATTTAGTACGGATGAAATTATTTTTAGCAGAGCGAAGAACAGACTTAGCATGATTCCGGGCAGAAACGTAAAGATGATGTGATTCAGGGGAGGGTTGGCTCCGGTACCTTTTGTAGGCCCTCTCCTTGTTGTGGACAGCATTAGAACAAGCGTGATTAAACCAAGGCTTTCTTGCGTTAGTCAAAGGATATGAGAAAGGAATGTAGCTTCCATGCCCGAGAGAATAACCTCCGTAATGTGCAAGGCACACTCAGATGGCTCCCGGCCATGGAAGCAATAATCATTCCAGGGAAAATCAAAGAAGTACTGCCTGAGGGCCTCCCAATCCGCGGCTCCAAAATGCCACAGGCGACATTTCCCCGGAGGGTCCACAGGCTGTACCATAGTGATAGGACAGGTTAAGGTGATAAGGTTGTGATCGGAGGAGCCCAACGGAGAGAAAAGATTAACAGTGTAAGCAGAAGGATTAGTTGTAAGGAAGAGGTCAAGTATGTTGGAGCTCTCTCCAAGGTGGTCTGCGATACGGGTAGGGTGCTGTACAAGCTGCTCTAGGTCATTAAGGATAGAAAAGATGTAGGCTTGTTCACCAGGTGGATCAGTGAAAGGAGAGGAGAGCCAAAGGTGGTGGTGAACATTGAAATCTCCTAGAACGGAGATTTCAGAGAAAGGAGAAATGGATAGAATGTGTTCCATTGTAGAAGTAAGATAGTCGAAGAATTTTTGATAGTCAGTAGGATTAGGGGATAAGTAAACAGCATAGATATATTTAGTCAGAGAATGACAGGAAAGCCGAAGCCAGAGTGTAGAGAATTCAGAAGAATCGAGTTCAGGAACACAAGAGCATGATAAGTCGTTCCGTATATATACACAACAGCCACCTTTGGCTTTGAAATGAGTATAGAGAAAGTAGGAGGATACAGAAAAGTCTCAGTTAGAAAGAGAAGGTGAGGTTTAGAGGAGGAGAGGTGGTGCTCAACAGAGCGAAAGTTAGAGGAAAGGCCGCAAATGTTGCAGAAATAAAGAAGAAGAGAGTCAGACAGTGGTTCCAGGCACCTCGTGTCGTCACCGGGAGAGGGGCGGAAGGTGGGGCCATTTGTGGTCCCCCCCCCCTGGGGACTCCGAGGCTGGGTGGTGAGACGCCATGGTTTGTTTTTTGATTTGTGGAAAAGGAAGTGTAGTGTGTACTGTGCATGTAGTTTGGTGTAGATAGAGAAATTTGTATTGGAGAGCATGCTGGCCTACTCTCTGTGTAACTGAGACACTGAAAAAGTTCAGCAAAGGGGGATGGTCAGGAACTAGTCCTGAGGGCTGATGAAACGGGAGCTCCAGCACTCCCTGTCATCAGCTTTCCATCCACTTCGGGAGTACTGCCCTGCTCGACTGGTGGCCCATTGGATTGGGCAAAATTTGGTCTGACTGGACATTGCTACTCCTCACCCTGCCCTAGGGTGGGAAAGGAGGTCCGGATGATGATTAATTCCATTCCCTTCCCCTCCGTCATGCTGGTGGTCTCAGCCAACAGAGGGACACAGAATAGATGGTCAAGGGGAGAGGAACAAACCATTACTTCTTGCACCCATTACTGCACACACATATTGCTGTGTTAATGGGGGAGTCAGGGCACCACGATATGTACACACACACACACACACACACACACACACTCATCGTTACTTCTGATATACTCTTACAAAAAAAAAAAAAAAAAAAAAAAAAAAAAGGCACGCAGCCTGAAAAAAAAAAAGTGCACTTCCCATGAAACACCTCTGTGTCTGTCTGTCTGTGTGTCTGTCTGTCTGTCTGTCTGTCTCTCTCTCTCTCTTACCCATCCCCCATCCTGCATTCCAGCATTCCTTCTCTTCCCTTATTTCCAACTTCTATCTCCCACCGTCTATTGTCATTCTTCCCATCCCCTCCCCCGCCCTCTCTCTCTCTCTCTCTCTCTCTCTCTCTCTCTGTACCACCAGGTGTTCAGGCATTCCAACACTTCAATAACTCCATAACCTCATATACACAAGGCAGCACAGCAGAGGGGAGGAGGGAGGAAAGAGGAGGAGGGAGAAGGAAGGAAGGGGGAAGAGGAAGGAAGGAAGGGGGAAGAGGAAGGAAGGAAGGGGGAAGAGGGAGGAAGGAAGGGGGAAGAGGGAGGAAGGAAGGGGGAAGAGGGAGGAAGGGAGAAGAGGGAGGAAGGGAGAAGAGGGAGGAAGGGGGTAGAGGGAGGAAGGGAGAGGGAGGAGGAAGAAACAGCAACAAAATAGATTGCCCATTCATTGTACATTAGATATTTTCCACACATCACCAAGATGGTGTACACTTTGCTTCACTCACAGTAGCTGACGGTGCTGGGGAATGAAGATATACCTGTACGTACACTTTGCTTCACTCACAGTAGCTGACGGTGCTGGGGAATGAAGATATACCTGTACGTGGGAAGACAGAGAGGAAGGATATAGATAGATACATCGAGACAACAGAAAATGAAATAGACAGACAGACTATTAAAAGAATGACTAATAAGATTCAGATACAGATAGATGACTAGACAGACAGACAGACAGGCGCGCGCGCGCGCACACACACACACACACACACACACACACACACACACACACACACAGAAATAAAATCACGTATAATGTTTGAAAAATTCCACGCGAACAGGATTTCTTCCACTGAGTAATATGACACTACGGGTGAGAAAGGATGCATAAGGGGAAGTGAAGAGGCGAGTGGAGAGATAAAGTGTGGGAGGGAGGGAAAAACGGGAGGAAAGGTGGTAAGAAGAGGTGGAAGGGAAAACAGAGACGAAAGAAGAATGAATGGGAGAGACATGACAGAATACGATGGGGGGAGAGAGAATATAGGGAGAAGGGTTTGGGGGAGAAAAGCGGCGAATGAGGGAGAGAAAGAAAGGTGGAGACGATTTTGGTGGAGAGGGAGGAAGCAAGGCAGGGTGGAAATATGAAAAGAGAAGCTGAAGGAAAGTGTAGATAAAACTGAGGAGGGCAATTTAGAAAGGTAAGGAAAAGGACAAGCAGACGAGGAGGGAAGAGAGGAAGAGAGAGCGATGAATGACATGATGGGGGGGGGGGGGAAGGGGAAAGAGTACGGTGGAAATGAGTACAGAGGAGGACGGGACACAGGCAGGCGGACAGACGGGTTAAACTTTAGTCTCATCAGTGCAAACGAGCGAGAACACACACACACACACACACACACACACACACACACACACACACACACACACACACACACACACACACACACCAGCAGTGTACATGGTAAAGGTACATAAAAATTTACATGGCAATCACTCTTTCCATACATAAGTCTACACTTTTGAATATACATAGTTTGAGGTGGGAATTTGTATATAGGAATATCTGTATAAATGTGCAGGAGTGTATATACAGGTTGATAATATACGGCCTAATGCTGTTGGTGATACTAGGAAGACTCTCTCTCTCTCTCTCTCTTTCACATTTACATACCAATCATACTTTCCATACATCAAGTGGGGACGATGATGATGATGATGACTGGGTAGCTGGGATGATGATGACTGGATAATTGAGGCGGTGCAAGTTGTAAAGACAGTAAATTAGGCTAATGGCCTGAGTGTTCAGCTGGCAGTGTTACCAGATGGAGGAGGACGATGTGGCAAAGATGGGCTGGAAAGGGACGTGGGACGACAAACTCAGTCCAACTCAATTCCTCTCCCCTCATCCCCACTCCGTCCCTCACTCTCCCTCACACCCTTTCCGTTTCCCTCTTCCACTTTCCCTCACATCCTCTCCCTCTCCTACCTTCCCTTCCTCCATCTCTCCCCTCACCCCCGCACTCACTATCCCTCTCTACTCCATTCAACCACTCACTCCCTCTTCCAATCCTTCTTCCTCCACCACCGCCCACACTCTTTTCTTCCTCCACTCCATCACTCCAGTTCCCACCCCAACTTCCACGCATTCCATTCCCTCTTCCTCTCCCCACTCAATTTAGGAGGCAGGAGGTAGTGCTGCCTACTTCTTCCTTCACTTCTATCATTCTTTTCTGCGACTGCTCTTATCTCTTCCTATTTCTTCGATCCTTCCTGTCGCTGTTTATTACTCTGCTTTCCATTTTGGGTGGCTCCACACTGAGTGACAAGCCTAATGGTCTAAAACCCAAGAAACAATTTACAGCGCTGGGTGGTACTCATTTAACCATATAACAGGGTGATGTGGGACCTACTATGGTGGCCTCTTAACTGGGTGGAGACGCAAATGCGGCGCCCATCCAGGAACCAAACCTCCACACTCTTGTGCCTCGCTGTGGGGAGGCACTGTCTACCGCACGAGACGGCCCTGCAGGGGTGGTTGCTTGCATGCGGTTGATGGACTTGCTCAGTCACAGACCAGGCTTACTCAACTGCTTCCACTCTGCCCACTCATATTTTCAATCCCTCTCCTCCTCCCCACCCCTTTACACACACTCCCTCCCCCACTCACTCCTCCTTCACAATATACCTTCCCCCACTCTCCCTCCCTCCCACATACTCCCTCTCCCTCCCGTCCTCCTTCTCTCTCCTCCCTCCACACTCTCCCTCCCACTCCCCCACTCACTCCCACTCTGAAGGATTACGCAGCCTAAGTTTTGTGAAGAGACTGATCTTGCTTGCCAGACACTTGGACAGACAGACACCAGACAGACAGACGGATATACGGGGAAAAAAGTACAAAGGCAAGAGGCATGGAGGAGCTGGAGGAGCAGGAGGAGGGGGGGGGGAGAGAGAGAAAAAAAAAGGGGGGGTAGGGGGATCCATAAGGCCACAGCAGCAATAACCAGTCATTTAGTCTCTCAGTCCTCTCCACTCCAGTGCCTAATCCATCCTACTCCACCCAAGCACCCTCCACCTACTGTACACCACTCCACACTATGAGAGGCGGGGAGGGAAGGAAGAAAGGAGGAAGATGGAAGGCAGGAAAGGAAGAAAAGAAGAAGAGGGAGAGAGAAAGAAGAAAGGAAGAGGAGGGGAAGGGAGGAAGGAAAGGAAGAAGAGGGGAGGGAGGGAATGAGGGGTACAGGGAAATAAGAACTGAAGGATAAAAATGAGGAATGCATGGAAAGGAAGGTGGGGAGGAGGGAGGAAGAGTGAAGGTGGGGAGGAGGGAGGAAGAGTGAAGGTGGGAGACTGACGATACGGAGAGATAAGAAGGAATGGCTGGAGAGGAGAAGAGGAAGGAAGTAAGGAAGAATGAGGGAAAGTACTGAATCCTCCTCAAAAACCAATCAACTCTTCTTTAATCCATGCCCACCCATCCACCAAATTTCACTGAAATCCAATAACAACATTTTGAGAGGTGCACAAGTTAACAATGTGACACAGGTAAATATTTAACTTCCTCCAACTTCACTGGCGGAGGTGAAAAGAAAAAACAACCTCGGGGGCATTTTTTTTTTTTTCTGGAAAGGGTTGTAAAAAAGGGGTGGGGTTCAAATGGTGGTGATGTATGACATGGGATTCTTGAATTTTTATTATGGTGTAAACAAGAGATTGAGGATGATATGCTGGATTACGACGGGTTCATAGTCTCTCTCTCTCTCTCTCTCTCTCTCTCTCCAGTAAGGATAAAACTATATAATATTAACCTAGATTCTCTCTCTCTCTCTCTCTTCTCTCTCTCTCTCTCTCCAGTAAGGATAAAACTATATAATATTAACCTAGATTCTCTCTCTCTCTCTCTCTCTCTCTCTAGTAAGGATAAAACTATATAATAACCTAGATTCTCTCTCTCTCTCTCTTTCTCTCTCTCTCTCTCTCCAGTAAGGATAAAACTATATAATATTAACCTAGATTCTCTCTCTCTCTCTCTCTCTCTCTCTCTCTCTCTCTCTCTCTCTCCAGTAAGGATAAAACTATATAATATTAACCTAGATTTCTCTCTCTCTCTCTCTCCAGTAAGGATAAAACTACATAATATTAACCTAGATTCTCTCTCTCTCTCTCTCTCTCTCTCTCTCTCTCTCTCTCTCCCCAGTAAAGATAAAACTATATAATATTAACCTAGATTTCTCTCTCTCTCTCTCTCCAGTAAGGATAAAACTATATAATATTAACCTAGATTTCTCTCTCTCTCTCTCTCTCTCTCTCTCTCTCTCTCTCTCCAGTAAGGATAAAACTAACTAACATTAAACAGCACTGCTTCTGTCACTAAACAGTTGTCTCTCTCACGCCAGTACAATCCTGTGGTGGCAGCAAGAATATAAAGCCGTCCCTTAGCAAGACTATAATTATCTGACGGTGGCCAGAATGACAACAAATATGCTAATGACGCCATAATGCTTTGCTGAAATATCACCTGAGAGAGAGAGAGAGAGAGAGAGAGAGAGAGAGAGAGAGAGAGAGAGAGAGAGAGAGAATCTAAAGGAGAAGAAGAGGAATTAAGTGAGGAAATGAAAAAACTGAAACACGGAGATGAATAAGGGATGAATGAGGAAGGGAAGGAGGAAAGAAAACTGAAGGAAGAAGAAGGAACCAAGGCAGTGAAGGAGAGAATGGAAAGATGATGAATAAGGGATAAATGACGGGGAACCATGTGAGGGGAGGAGAGATAAAGAAGGAAAGCAAGAAACGGAATGAAAGAGAACAGAGAGAAGAAAGGTGTATGGATAGAGTAGGATCTGGAAATGAAGGGAGGAGAATGGAAGGAGAGAAAGGGAAAAGGTGAATGGATGAGAAGTTCATGACATGGAGGGGAACAGGGAATTGAAAGAAAAATGGAAATAAGCAAGGAAACAAGACTAACTGAACAAGAATGTGGGAGCAAATGACTCAACTAAGAGCAAGGAGGGAAAATGGAAGGAGAGGAGAGGTAGGTGGTTTGAGGTGGGATGAAAGAACATGCAGATGGAGAGAGAGAGAGAGAGAGAGATTCATAAAGGAAAAAAAAAAAACGCCCAGTCCGTTCTTTCTCACCCATACACACACAATAATCCTTCTTAGTCCTCGCCTTAATCCCACCACACCTGACTCACTCCCTCTCTTTCTCTCTGTAATCTCCCGTACCTCCCTCTGTCTCACTGTAATCCCCCTATAAATCTGGATACCTGTCTTAAATCCCCACAACGACAGCAAACTGAAGGCTTATACAACTGACTTCTTGTGTGTGTGTGTGTGTGTGTGTGTGTGTGTGTGTGTGTGTAAGAGGTGGGTGGCTCGGTGGTAACGTATGTCTCTCTCGATAAGTGTGTCGCTAATCTCGGGTTCGACCCCAACCGTGGTGGACAGTTCAAGAGGGTGGATGTAGTCTGTCCTTTCATATGTTTGTATATGTTTGTACCATGTTCGCTTTACCGATGTTATATACAGACTCTGGCATATACAAACACAGCCACTGATATACTTGCACTGAAATACTCTGGCATATACAAACACAGCCACTGATATACTTGCACTGAAATACTCTGGCATATACAAACACAGCCACTGATATACTTGCACTGAAATACTCTGGCATATACAAACACAGCCACTGATATACTTGCACTTTCACATTCGTAACTTCTCCTACAAACAACCCTTCACAGTTCGTTCTTGGCCAACATGGGGGAAGGGCTAATTCTGGCTATCACTCTCCTTCACAAGTGACGGTCCAGTCCTACAGTAGACCTAATATGCACTGACACTGGGTATACTGGTAGACCTGACAACATGTGTCCTACGGTTCATCAGTCCTCCTAGATGCCACGCACCATCACATGCCACCACTTTAGCACTAATACACAGCGTTCATGTTGAATGTATAAAGGGCTGTTTCACTCTGTTCATATCCAACCTCACCTAATCTTTCAATTGTGAATAATGACGACGACGACGACGACGATGACAATGACAATATGATGATGATGATGATGATGATGATGACTACGACGAGGACATAATTCTCAGGAGGTATGGAAGAAAAACTATAGGCAACGTTGTCTTTAAGGAAAAAAAAAAAGTGGATAAGAACGAGTAGCTGATGGAGAGCAAAAGAGAGAGAGAAGACACAAGAGAGAAAGAATTAGAAATTGGCATGGGTGACTACGACGGAGACTCTCTCTCTCTCTCTCTCTCATCGAATTTCACCCCTAAATCCCTATATCATACGATCTAAACTCATTTGCCCTATTCTTTGATGTGGCGTTAAGGGTGACCACTGAATTATTCCCACAGGGATGGTGGTCTTAATTGACTCTTCCTGACCCCTGACCCTAGCCGTGTACCCCCTTTCATTCCTCCTCTCATTTACCTCCCCCTTCCTTCCCTTTCCCTCCTTCCTTCCCTCTCCTCTTCCAGCAGTTTCCCTTCTCCTCAACTCTCCTCCCCTCCCGCCTCTTCCTCCCATTCCCCCTCTTTCCTTCCAACACATCCTCTTGCCTTCTCCCTTAATCCCTCGTCTTCCCTCA
>NC_137068.1:12184338-12221838 GCF_032717465.1 Coenobita brevimanus | reverse complement strand
ATTACCTTATACCTACCAGATTATTATCCTTTTCCAACTTATGATGTAGCTCAGTGACTGAAAAACACGAATCTACTGCTCAACATATTTTCCACAGCACTTCTTCGTTACTAGTTAGTCTAGCTTTATGTATTTATAGTTCATGATGAAGACATGGTAGTTTTAGGTGGAGGCCAAGTTACAGTAAAAAGACTATACGAGTATTAGTAAGACTAGTTGGCCACTGAACATCTGTACAGACTGCCTTTGACTCGGAAATGTATTCAGAGATATATTGTGTGTGTGTGTGTGTGTGTGTGTGTGTGTGTGTGTGAGAGAGAGAGAGAGAGAGAGAGAGAGAGAGAGAGAGAGAGAGGAGAGAGAGAGAGAGAGAGAGAGAGAGAGAGAGAGAGAGAGAGAGAGAGAGAGAGAGAAAAAAAAAAAAAATAAAAAAAAAAAAAAAAGGGAAAATATGACTAAGAAAAAAATATAGAAGAGGCATAAATGATAAGATTGTAAAAGAACAAGTGGAACATAAGTAACAGCGGAGGACAAGAGGTTATAAAGGGGATCTGAGATAGGGCTCGGAATATGTCACTGCCAGGCTCTCTCTCTCTCTCTCTCTCTCTCTCTCTCTCTCTCTCTCTCACACACACACACACACACACACACACACACAGGCCCCCGTCGCCACCACCACCCCACTCCCATTTATCAGTATTCATCTATATACTTTTTACTGATCCTGCCAATTTCCCCTTCATTCTTTATTTGGCTGAGAGAGAGAGAGAGAGAGAGAGAGAGAGAGAGAGAGAGAGAGAGAGAGAGAGAGAGAGAGAGAGAGAGAGAGAGAGAGAGAGAGAATTATCAATTTCTCGACAATCACGAGGGGGAAAGACAAATGTGAACGAGATGAAAGGTTAAAGAAAGAAATAAGGAAGTTGGGGATGAAATGGAAGGAGAAAGAAATGGGAATAATGAGACAAAAATAAGAATATGAAAGAAAAACCAATGAAAGAAGGAATTAAAGAGGAAACAAGAAATAAAGAAGAAAAATGAAAAGAAGAAATGGAGAAGGGAAAGAAAAAAAACAAGAACGAATTAAAACAACTAAACGTTTCTTTCATCCACAAAGAACTGAAGAAAAGACAGGAACGGAATATTAATAAAAGACAGAAGAAAGACACAAATACTGAGCAGGAACAATGGCAAAGAATGGTAAAAATGAATGAAGACATGAAGAAAGGAAAAGGTCGGAAGGATATAAAGAAAAGAATAACAGAGGATCGAAGATGAAAGGCAGAGAAATGAATACTTTAATAACACCAGAAGAAAGACAGAGGAAGACAGGAAGAAAAGAATACAGAACATGAAGAATGAATAAAACCAAACGTCACTTTGCTGGTCCATATTTGCATATCACCCTCGACAATCTTGATACTTTGGGATAAATATAGTAGTGGAAATAAAGATGTGAGTGAGGCGGTGAGTGGAGATGAGGAAGAGGGATAGTGAGAGGAAGGGAAAAGCCTTCTGTCGTGCTATACTATTCCCGAATTCGTGTAACTGTTCAGTCTGTGTTGTTAATTGCAAGATATTATACATATTTTTAGGCCGGGCCATATAACAAGGAGTTAGAGCAGAGACTCTCTCTCTCCTAACCTGCCCCAGGAAGCACGTAACTGTCGCCGCCAGAGACTTATATCTAAATCTGTTTTCGTACCAGGAACTTACATTATCAGTTATATTCCTTCCAGATGCAGTGGCTTTATTGGGGGTAAGGAGGGGGTAAGTGAAAGGTGTTACAAGGGACAGGTATCACAAATTACACATCACCACACCTCACTAACAACCCAAATGCGTCTCTTAATCCACAGTCTACGAGAGCACCACAGCCCCTAACACGGGTACACATACACCACACCACACCACACACACACACACACACACACACACACCACATCATACCACACCACGCCACGCCACACAACATTACACCATCACAATCTCTTAACCCTAAGCACAAAGCACAAAAAACTACTACACTGCAGAACTGTCATTATTACCAAACTTACCAAATAAATCTCGTAACTACAAACCGCAGCACGCCACACCACACCACATAACCACAGCAAGTGCGTCGCCCACCTCACAGTCAATGAGAGCACCGTGGCCTTTAACACCACCACGCAACACAACACATGACACACCATTCCATCCCTGCACAGCCAATGCGTCACCCAGCGTAAAGTCAATGAGGGCATGGCCTTTAACATGACCTTCTCGGCATATCTGATAAAAAGTAATATGATACATTGTGTTTTACGGTGGTAATTAATAACTATCAAGTTTTTAGATGACAACTTCCTTTATTAATAAGAGCAACGGCATTCAGCCCACACCATCATAACTGGCAGAGAGAGAGAGAGAGAGAGAGAGAGAGAGAGAGAGAGAGAGAGAGAGAGAGAGAGAGAGAGAGACAGACAGACAGACAGAGAGTTCTGCACAAAAAGAAACAACGACGTGAATACAGATGAAGATGAATTATAACATTCGTGTGACGCTCTGAGAAGGAAAGACTGGTTTGGTTACACACACACACACACACACACACACACACACACACACACACATAATCTGCTTCAACTTCCCAAACACAACAATGGTACACACTAATTAAAAATGGAACAAAAAATAATAAACAATTCTACAGCACACCCGACAATCACTTACAGTACATGTCAGGTCAAGGAGAGAGTGGTCGTGACCTCGCACTGATTGTTACAAGAGGTTAGGTCAGGTCAGGGAGGTGATGAGAGACGCGGAGGAGGAAAGGAGAAGAAGACGGAAAAGGGGACAAGGGAAAGGAAGGAGAGGAAAGTAGAGTACAGGAGAGTAGAGGAAATGAGGTAAGAATAAAATCTGGGAGACGTAAGGAAAAGGAAGGCAGAAAGAGGCGAGAGGAGGAGGTCAGGTCAGGTCACGAGAGGTCAGGGAGGTAATGAAAGAGACAGTCAGGATGTGGTAACTCAGAGTGTGGGGGAGGAGAGGAGAGGGATATGAGGAAAGGGGAGAGGAGGGAAAGAGAGAAAGGAGAAGGAAGGGAAAAGAGAGGGAAGGAGATCAGTCAGAAGAAACAAGGAGTAGGAGGAATAGCGAAGAGAGGAGATGGAAGAGACAGGAAAACAAGAGGAAGGAGGAAAACAGGGCGAGGGGAAAGGAGGAATGGGAAAAGAGAGAGAGGAATGGAAAGCTCGAGCAATGTAAGAGGAGAGAATGTAAGAGGACACAAAATGTTTTAAGAATTCTTAAGTAAGGTGAGGAAAGAGAGAGAGAGAGAGAGAGAGAGAGAGAGAGAGAAATAAGACAGCAATAAGATAAAAGGCAAGACTAGAAGACGGACAGTAATAACTGGTGAGGAGGAGGAGAGCAGGAAGGATATAAATGATGAAAAGCGATTAACTGGGGCAACTATGAGATGAAGGGAATAATATGGAGGACACGAAGCTGTTAAAATTTTTAAAAAGAAGTATGAACGGAGAAGCAGGTAAGAAAGAGGATAAGCTGAATAAGAAGAATAAAGTAATGGTGTAAAGAAACTGTTGAATGAACTGGAAAAAAAAATGACAAAATTGAAAACTGAAGTGGCGACACAATGAAAGGATGAGCATCAAGAACAAATTAATAAGTATGCGAGATCAATCACGGACAGAATAGAAGGACGATGTTAGAAGAGGAAGCATGGAAGGAGGAAGAAGAAAAGGATGACTAGAAAAAAGTACTGGTAGGAGAAAAGGAAAAGATTACGTAGAGAGAATTAAGGATGAAGAAGAAAAGAAGCAAGCGAGGAAGGGGTATGGAGAAGAAAAGAAGGAAGAAAAAATATAAAGAAAATCGAGGAAGCAGAGAGGAATAAAAAAAGGCGGTAACAAATGAAAAAGAAAACGAGAAAAGCAACAAAGAATTACGGTACAAAAAGAAGGAATGAAAGCAGGAATAAGGGAAGGAAACAAACATTACTGAAAAATTCCTGAACATATATCCACCACTGTATGACCACTCCTTCCAGTGGGTCTCCACCTCCATGAAACTGAATCAGAAGACCTACACCCTCCTCAGCCATCACCCTGTCACCACACCCTGCCAACACCCTCTTACACCCTACTACACCCTATCACAGATGTTCTTAATCCCTGGGTCGCGTCATATCGAGTGGGTGGGCAAGGATCTGCTGTGACTGTCCAATCTGTCCTTTGTAGTCCGTCACTAATGCACCGAGGATCCGCGATGCCCAGTGTACTGGGATTCACATTAGGCTTTATTGCAGAGAAGGAGATTAAGATGACGGAACCTTCTCTTATCAGTTCGTAACATAAGCTGTTATCTGCCTTACTGACTCACGATGGCCAGTGTATGATACTGGGATTCACATCAGGCTTTATTGCAGAGAAGGAGATTAAGATGACGGAACCTTCTCTCATCAGCTCGAAATCCATATAAACTGTTTTAGGCTTTATTGCAGAGAAGGAGATTAAGATGACTGAACCTTCTCTTATCAGTTCGTAATCCATATAAACTGTTTTAGCCTTTACTGCAGAGAAGGATATTAAGATGACTGAACCTTCTCTTATCAGTTCGTAATCCATATAAACTGTTACCTGCCTTACTGACCCTTGAGTGGTCGATAGGTATATATGTATTTTAATTAACCAAATAATTTCCTTTGTATCAGTGGTTGTTTCCTCTCACTGAATGGATTCGTCTTGTGATTCTAGGATATCTAACTGTGACTGAAATAAATCAGTAGACTTATCAGTGACCACTTCTATGCCAACCACCACCTGCATGACAAACTAAGTCTTAAAGAAACCGTACGGCTGTGTGTGTGTGTGTGTGTGTGTGTGTGTGTGTGTGTGTGTGTGTGTGTGTGTGTGTGTGTGTGTGTGTGTGTGTGTGTGTGTGTGTGTGTGTGTGTGTGTGTGTGTGTGTGTGTGTGTGTGTGTGTCCATTATATCTCGTGAATGGACTGAGCTATGAACATGAAACCTTCAGGGTATCAAGATAAGGCCAAAATCATGGACAAGTTCGAAAATAGGCACTCGGGATCAAGATCAAGGTCACCAAAATGGCTGCCAAAGGTCAACTAGTTTTTATCGCCCGCCTTTAGCACCATTATATCTCATGAACGGCTTGAGCTATCAACATGAAACCTTCAGGGGATCAAGTTATAGCCTAAATCTTGGACTTGGACAACAGCATATTCTGGCGGGCGATTAGCATTCGGCTCCCGAATGCATTTCATTCATTACTGAATGCATATTCAGACGATAATTAATTTTTCCGGTACTACAGAAGCTATATTGATCATTTCAGAAATCATCGTATCCCTCCTGCGCGATACTTTTTTTTACCGTGTGTACAGCAAGCAACAATAATCGTGTCGTGAAATTTGGTGAAAATACAAGCTAACGGGCTAAGCGTCTGGTACGGACAGTTCATATTGTTTCACGAGTTACATTTAATCTTCGGACAAAACCGCGACACGACTACTGTTGCTCACTGTACACACACAATCACACGCAAGAAAAAGGAAATTAAAAGCAAAATACACAAATATGCATCGCACAAACCATCATCCACAAACATACACATACATACCCTTGCATACATATATACATAACTTCAAACAAACGTACACAAGCAAATATACCGTCCACGTGTGTGTGTGTGTGTGTGTGTGTGTGTGTGTATCTAGTGTCTTTCTTGGCACAAGTTGGAGGGGTCATTTGAATACAGGCGAGTGGAAACTGGGGATGATGTAGAATCATGAGAATACTTAGGGAAGGGAAGGAAAGGGAAGGGAAGGAATTGGAAGGGAAGGGAAGGAATTGGAAGAGAAGGAAAGGAATTGGAAGAGAAGGGAAGGAATTGGAAGGGAAGGGAAGGAACTGGAAGGGAAGGGAAGGAACTGGAAGGGAAGGGAAGGAACTGGAAGGGAAGGGAAGGGAAGGAATGGGAAGGGAAGGGAAAGGAAGGGAAGGGAAGGGAAGGGAAGGGAAAGGAAGGGAAGGGGAGGGAAGGGAAGGAATGGGAAGGGAAGGGAAGGGAAGGGAAGGGAAGGGAAAGGAAGGGAAGGGAAGGGACGGGAAAAAAGAAGGGAAGGGACGGGAAGAGAAGAGAAGGGGAAAAAGAGAAGGGAAGGGAAGGGAAGGGAAGGGAAGGGAAGGGAAGGAAAAGGCAAGGGAAGGGAAGGAAAAGGCAAGGGAAGGGAAAGAAAAGGCAAGGGAAGGGAAGGAAAAGGCAAGGGAAGGGAAGGAAAAGGCAAGGGAAGGGAAGGAAAAGGCACGGGAAGGGAAGGAAAAGGCAAGGGAAGGGAAGGAAAAGGCAAGGGAAGGGAAGGAAAAGGCAAAGGAAGGGAAGGGATGGGAAGGAAAAGGAAAGGCGCACATAACATCCATCCCCCTCCCCCCCCAAAAAAAAAAAGGCTCTCAAGAACGCACACTATCCACACCCTTTCCTGCTCTGAGTTTTAACCGTGACCTTTGACCTTGTTTGCCCTGAATTTAACCACTTATATATTTATCTGACGGTCTTCAACCATTACTCCAAATTTAGTGCATTTCCATCTTTTTTTTTTTTTTTTTTTTCAGACAAACAGACAGCGGCTGAGGTAAACAAAAACAAACCAAGAACATAACCCCGGTGGAGAATCACACACACACACACACACACACACACACACACACACACACACACACACACACACACAACGACGAGAGAGAGAGAGAGAGAGAGAGAGAGAGAGAGAAACCATGGTGAGAACAGCAAAAAATAAAAACGATCCATAGGGAAAGAACAAATGGAAGGCAAAAACAACAGAGAATGAAGGGCATTAGGAGAGAAAGATGGAGCCTCTCTCTCTCTCTCTCGCTCTCTCTCTCTCTCTCCGTCTCTTAGGACTGGAGGAAGATGACAGTTTGGAGAAGTGGCGAGGGAGTAAGAGACAGGCACGACGGAAGGAAGGAAGAAGGAAGGAAGGATGGAAGATGGAAGAAAGATGGAGACAGCGACAAAAGGCATGAAGGAAGGAAGGGAATGTGTGTGATGCGGTGGGGTTGGGGTGTGGTGTAAACCCCCTGGAAGGTTGGGGTTGGGTAGGAGTAAAGGCACAGGATCAAGCGTTTGTGAAGTATTTTGTTAACAGAGATATTTAATGATTATACAAAAAGGAGAAACGGGCCGCATCACACCTTTGGCTGCTACAAACAAACAAAGAAGGAATAAGGAAAAGTCTACCCAAGAAACAAACACACAGGCCTTCCAGAAAAATGACAATTTACACTGCCACCACCAGCCAGGTCGAGACAGTGCCACCAAAAGGACACTGTAGACAACAACACCTTCCTTCCCGTGACCGGATCTATCCAACTCTATTTTACGATCCAGTTACCAGTGTCTCCCTCCAACGGGGCACTGAGCAAGGCAATCAAAAGACTCAGGGATTAGTTACGCCAACGACATGTGCTGATGGACACGTAAATGTAAGCTTGTTGTGGCTGGTGAGTGTGATATTTTTACCTGTGTCGCTAAACGTTTGGTTACTCTTGTTGTTACTGTTTCCCCACACTCATATGAAATGTGAATCTAGTGGACTCCAGGGATAAGTTGTCGTCCTCCTGCAGTCCACCATCCACCTCCTGGGGGATAGATCAGTAGATGAGGGACGTTTGTATAACCAGTCAATGGTGCCGCCTGGCTATATTGGTGCCACCACATGAAGGCGTCCCTCTCCAGCACAAAGACGCCTAGTAAATGAAAGAAGCATGAGATTACCCGTCCCTCTCCAGCACAAAGACGCCTAGTAAATGAAAGAAGCATGAGATTACCTTGTTTGTACTCCTCATGCTGGAGAAACTTTCAAATAAACCTTCACTGTACTCAAGCCAATATATAATCCTGAAGCACCTATTTTAACAAGATACTTTCAGGGCACCTCCCCACCCTCATCAAAATTCCAGCTCATCCCATCCATTTCTTTGTCCATCACGCCCATTTCCTTATCTCCTGACATTCTGGAATACACCATCGCTGCACTCCAACCACTTACACTTTCCTGTTCCAGCCTCACCGTCCACCATATTTCCAGCCCATCCTATCAATTCCTTTCCCAACCACACCTATTCTTTAACCCTGCTTGGCTGTTTCACTGAGTGATGCCGGTCACGAGGTACAAAATTACATTATTTTTTTATTCGTGTTCTGTAAGACAATATACTTTCTTCGCTTTAAGTTTGGGGAAATGTTCGTCCTTTTGCGATTTATTTCCCATAGTTCAATGGCACAATATGACATAATACGGCTCTTCATCCCTTTAACAGCAGTTGTTTGTGTACAGCAGCACCACCTAGTGTATAGGACTTACTCTCTTACCTAGTACCCACATTTTACCACACACACACACACACACACACACACACACACACACACACACACACACATACATACACACACACACACACACACACACACACACACATCCATCCACATTCCAATTTCGTTCCAACCCCATAAACCAATCAATGCATTTTCTTTCTTCCCCATTCATATTTTTCACTCTCCTAATGGGATGAAGCCAGCCATCATTTCAGTTTGTGGTGTTGGGAGTCTGGGGAGTGGTGAAGGAGGAGGGAGAGGGAGTGGGAGGGGAGAGGGAGTGGGGGAGAGGAGAGGGAGTGGGGGAGAGGAGAGGGAGTGGGGGAGGGGAGAGGGAGTGGGGGAAGGGAGAGACTGCTTCGCTCCCTTCTTTTTCCTTCATTTACTTTCCATCTCCACTATTAATTTGTCTCTTCTTTATTCCTCTGTTTCCCTCATTCTCCTCCTCTCATTCCTCTCTTCCCTTTCTCTCTCTTCCCTTCCGTTTTTCTTTTTCCCTCCTACACTGCTTCCTCCCTCCCTGTTGCCCCCCCCCCCTTCTTTCCTCTCAGCCATCCTCTCTCTCTTCTGCCTTCTTTCCCTCCACTTATTTATCTCACCCTCCCTCCCTCCCTCTCTTCGTCCATATAATCACGGCACAAGTTTATTTTCAGATTTCAGTTTGCCTAGACAGGAGGGAGAGAAGGATAGGAAGCAGGGAGGTAGGGAAAAATACTGGGAGGGAGGTAGGGGCAGGATACACCAGAGAGAGAGAGAGAGAGAGAGAGAGAGAGAGATTTAGCAAGGGGAGACTGAAAAAAAAAAAAAGTTTGATAAAAACAAGCTACAAAAAGTTAGCCTCCAACGGCTGCACCGAAACAGGAACAAACATTTGCTTCATTTTTATATGTCTGTTTTTCATCATAATTCCTTCTGCGCCGAGGGACTTGAAAAACGAGAGGGGGAAGGAAGGGAAAGAGGAGAGAGGGAGATATAAACAGCAAAAAGGCGAGAAGAAAGTTACGATTATGAGAGGAGAGAGAGAGAGAGTACTGTAGAAAGATGAGATGAAAATAAAAACGAAACGATAACGAAAAGAAATGATGGGCAACTTAATTATTATCCACACACACACACACACACACACACAAATAACAGTCGTTTCCCACCGACACAAAACATTAATGTTAAATTGTTTATCGCGGCAGCTTGGACTGTTGGCTACTGTTGTATGATACCATACTGTTTTTTTCACTTTTATTACGTGTCTAAAAGGGAAGATAAGTTTAAATTACGTGTCCCATAATATAATACTCTATGTGGCGTTGGCAAATCTACTGGTCAGACGTCAAACACCATATAACATCATCGGGTCGTCCTGCCCCGGGGTCTTCCATTTCCCAGGGTCGTCCTGTCCCCAGGATCTCATGCCTCTGGGGTCTTCTCTTCCCAGGGGTCGTCTTACACTCGGGGTCTTCTCTTCCCCGGGGTCGTCTTGACCCTGGGATCTTGTCTTTCCCTGGGTCGTCTTGCCCCTGGGGTCTTCTCTTTCCCGAGGTCGACTTGTCCCTTGGGTCTTCTTTCCCTGGGTCGTATAACCCCCGGGATCTTCCCATTCCCGAGGTCGTATTACCCCCGGGGGCTTCACTTCCCAGTGGACGTCTTGACCGCGGAATCTTCTCTATCCCGGGGTCGTCTTGCCCCAGCGATCTTCTCTTTCCCGGGGTCGTATTGATGCCGGGATCTTGTCCTCCCGGGGTCGTCTCGCCCCCGGGGTCTTCTCTTTCCAGATGTCGTATTGCCCCCGGGATCTTCCCTTTCCCAGGGTCGTCTTCCCCCGGGATCTCATCTTTCTCAGGGTCGTATTGCCCCCGGGATTCCTAGGGTCATCTTGCCCCCGAGATCTTCTCTTTTCCAGGGTCGTCTTGCCCTCGGGGTCTTCTCTTCACTGGTGTCGTCGTGCCCCCGGGGTCATCTCTTCCCCGGGGTCGTATTGCCCCCGGGTCTTCTCTTCCCCGGGGTCGTATTGCCCCCGGGTCTTCTCTTGCCCGGGGTCTTCTATCTCCCTGGGTCGTCATACCCCCGGGGTCTTCTCTATCCCGGAGTCGTCTTGCCCCCGGGTCCTCTATTTCCCATGGTCGTCTTGCTCCCAGGATCTTGCCTTTACCGGAGTCGTTTTCCCTCGGGATCTCGTCGTTCCCGGGGTCGTCTTGCCCCCTGGGTCTTGTCTTTCCCAGGGTCGTCTTGCCCCCGGGATCTTCTCTTTCCCGGGGTCGTCTTGCCCCCGCAGTTTTCTCTTTCCCGGGGTCCTCTTACCCCCGGGATCTTGCCTTTTCCGGGGCCATATTGCCCCCGGGGTCTTGTCTTTCCCGGGGTCGTCTTGCCCCAGGGATCTTGTCTTTCCCGGGGTCATATTATCCACGTGATCCCTTTCCCGGGGTCGTCTAGCCCCCGGGGTCTTCTCTATCCAGGGGTCGTCTTGCCCCCGGGGTCTTGTCTTGCCCGGGGTCTTGTCTTGCCCGGGGTCATCTTGTCCCAAGGGAGGTATTGCCCCCGGGAGACTGCCCTTCCCGGGGTCGTCTTGCCCCCGGGGTCTTTCCTTTCCCGGGGTCTTCTCTTTCCCTGGGGTCGTCTTGCCCCAGGGGTCTTCTCTTTCCCGGGGTCGTCTTGCCCCGGGGGTCCTCTTTCCCGGGGTCGTCTTGCCCACGGGGTCGTCTTGCCCCCTGGGGTCGTCTTGCCACCGGCGTCTTCTCTTTCCCAGGGCCCTCTTGCCCCCGAGGTCTTCTCTTTCCCGGGGTCGTCTTGCCCCCGAAGTCTTCTCTTTCCAGGGGTCGTCTTGCCCCCGGGGTCTTCTCATTCTCGGGGCAGTCTTGACCCCGGGATCTTCTCTTTCTCGGGGCCGTCTTGCCTCTGGGGTCTTCTCTTTCCCGGGGCCGTCTTGCCCCCGGGGTCTTGCCTTCCCTGGGTCCTATTGCCCCCGGGGTCTTGTCTTTCCCGGGGTCGTCTTGGCCCCGGAATCTTGCATTTCCCGGGGTCGTATTGCCCTCGGGGTTTCCTCTTTCCCGGGATCGTCTTGCCTCCGGGGTCTTCTTTTTCCCGGGGTCGTCTTGCCCCCAGTCTTCTCTTTCCCGGGGTCGTCTTGCCCCCGAAGATCTTGTCTTTCTCGGGATCTTGTCTTTCCCGTGGTCATATTGCCCCCGAGGATCTTGTCTTTCCCGGGTTCGGCTTGCCCACAGTCTTCTCTTTCCCGGGGCCGTCTTGCCCCCAGGGTCGTCCCTTCCCCGGGGTCGCCTTGCCCCTGGAGTCTTCTCTTTCCCTGGGTCCTCTTGCCCCCGAGGTCTTCTCTTTCCTGGGGTCGTATTGCCCCCGGGATCTCCTCTTTTTCAAGGTCGTATTGCCCCCGGGATCTCCTCTTTTTCAAGGTCGTATTGCCCCCGGGATCTCCTCTTTTTCAAGGTCGTATTGCCCCCGGGATCTCTTTCCCGGGGTCTCTTGCCCCCGGGGCCTTCTCTTTCCCGTGGTCGCCTTGCCCCCGGGGTCTTTTCTATCCCACGGCCGTCTTGCCCCCGGAGTCTTCTCTTTCCCGGGGTCGACTTGCCCCTGGGATCTTGTCTTTCTCAGAGTCGTCTTGCCCCCGGGATCTTGTCTTTCCCCGGGTCGTCTTGCCCACGGGATCTCTTTGCCGGGGTCGTATTGCCCCCGGGGCCTTCTTTTTCCCGGGGCCTTCTTTTTCCCGGGGTCTTCTCTTTCCCGTGGTCGTCTTGCCCACGGGATCTCTTTCCCGGGGTCGTATTGCCCACGGGATCTCTTTCCCGGGGTCATATTGCCCACGGGATCTCTTTCCCGGGGTCGTCTTGCCCCCAGGGTCTTCTCTTTCCCGGGGTCGTCTAGGCCCTGGGGTCTTGCTTTTCCGGGGTCGTATCGCCCCTGGGGTCTTCTCTTTCCCGAAGTCGTTTTGCCCCCAGGATCATGTCTTTCTCGGATTTGTATTTGCCCCCGGGGTATTCTCTTTCCCGGGGCCTTCTTGCCAATGGGGTCGTCTCTTCCCCGGGGTCGTCTTGCCCCTTGATCACAGACGTGCTGATCACAGACGTGCTGATCACAGACGTCCTGATCACAGACGTCCTCATCTTGCCGGGCCACTGGCGCTACTCGGCCAGCTCTCATTCCCCCTCCAGTACCAGTTGGAGTTGTGGGGGAGCCTGAAGGTGGCGCTGGAGGCGTTGGTGGCGAGGGTGATGGCGTTGAGGGGGGCGTCCAGGGTCGCCTCGGTGTAGTTAGCTGCGTTCATGGGATGGGTCGGAGGCATGCTGACCTAACTAAGTCTTGGGGTTCGCATCGCGACTTTTTTGTCGCTAACTTTTATCGTAAACTTTTCAACGTGTGAGCATCTACGACTCGTAAGATACGTTCGGCAGGTGTGAGGAATCCTTGCCGTGAATTTAAGATGCAGGCCAACTCAAAGGGATGCCTCAGGCGCTGCTTTGCTGCCTCTCTTATATACAAGTCTACCATCAGGTTATTAAAAATTATATTGTTTCTCCACACTGAGTGATGAACTGTAACAACAGATTAACACTGCAATATGATGCCAGTCACGAAGAAGTGCTGTGGAAAGTGTATTCTTTTCACCTTAACGTGGTCAAGATTTTCACCCTTTTCCAACCTATTTCCCGTACCTTAATGGCAGAATAAAACAGTACCGGAGCTCTAAATCCGCTTCGTAACACTTCTTCGTGACTAGCACCATGCTCTAGTGTAATTCTCTTATTGCAGCTACGAATTCAAGATGGACAGATGGCAATTTTAGTCCTTAAATAGAGTACAGCCAGGGGTTAAAACTGCCATCTCTCCAACTTGAACGTTCTGTAACAAGAGATTAATAACGGAATATAGTGCTAGTCACGAAGAAGTGCTATGGAAAGGATGCTGGGCCGCAGTACTGTCTCATCCTGCCACTGGGTTACGGGAAATTGGCTGCAAAAGGACGAAAATCTCCGCCAATTTAAAGTGAATGAACTATAATCAAATCTACCCTCCAATCTGACTACACTTGGACCCGTATTCCCGTCGGTTTAGGAGGCTCCCTAACACCTCTTCCTTTATCTTGTTTATCATCTTCCTGCAACTCATTTCTTTCTCACACTAACCCTTCTCTCTCTTTCTCTCTCTCTCTCTCTCTCTCTCTCTCCTTCTCTCATCTTTTGACAAGCGTCGCACCATTTGTTCCGGCTTTTCCGACCCACACAAAAAGGGCCCACTGGCTGAAATTGGTGTGTGTGTGTGTGTGTGTGTGTGTGTGTGTGTGTGTGTGTGTGTGTGTGTGTGTGCGTGAGAGAGAGAGAGAGAGAGAGAGAGAGAGAGAGAGAAATTGGGTGAGAAAGATCGGTGACTTGGATGATGATGGACGCTGAGAGAAGAAAGAGGAGGGAAATGAGAAAGACAAAGAAGAGATAAAAAGAAATGAGGGAATGACAGTGGAACGAAGAAAGAAGGAATACAGGTGGGAAGAGGAAAAGAAGAAAAATGGAAAAGAAAAGTGAAAGCAGACAGGAAGAAGAAAAAAACGAGCAAAGAGTAAAACTATTAAGAAAGAAATGAGGAATGGATAAAGAAAGAGTAAGAGAATGGCAATAGATAACGAGTGACTCCAAAAGGATGAGGAAGATGATATTTAAGCCCAAGAATTTTTCATTTTAATTACCTCCAGACGAGTTTATACAACTTAGGAATGGCCTCTTGTAGTGAAGTTGTTAACGAAGGCGGTATCTAACCCACCCAGTTAGAAAAGTCTCTCCTAAGCTGAATACAAGTCGTCTGGAACTATCAATACAGAGGCAGACAGATAAATAGATAAGACTGACACAGACATATAGACAGACAGACAGATAAACAGACAGATATACAGATAAATACTGATGACAGACGACTGACAGATATAAAGACAAAACGGCAAATTAGAACGAGACACAGACAGATGTTTATGTAGACCGATGGATACACATAGAATGACTGACACACAAGACAGACATAAAGACCGACAGAAACAATAGAGGGAAATGAATGTAGGGAGGAGAAAAATTGTTGACAAATGGAAGACTTACAGAAAATACAAGAAAATGATGGTACTGATCTGATTTGATGGTGTGTGTGTGTGTGTGTGTAATAGATATAGGCCTAGATGAGAATGACAATAACTGAGAAAAAAGTAGTGAAAGTGAGTGGAAATTGCGAACGCCACAGGGAAGACGGAGGGAGAGAGAAAGTGAGACAGACGGAGACTGCAGAGAAAAGGATGAGAGAGAGAGAGAGAGAGAGAGAGAGAGAGAGAGAGAGAGAGAGAGAGAGAGAGAGAGGTAATAAACACCACAAAACGCCCAGTCATGTCTTCTCCACCCATACACACACAAAATAATCCTTCTAATTGTTTTAATACAACCACACCTGACTTTCTCTCTCCCTGTGTGTGTGTGTGTGTGTGTGTGTGTGTGTGTGAAAACAGCTCGGGTGGCTCGGTGGCAACATTCTTGTCTCGCGATGCGAATGCTCCAGATCTATGGTTCAAACCTCAAAGATGGTGGACACTTAAGTGGGTGCTGGCACAATGTCCTTTCACATCCTTGTATAATATGTCCACATCATGCAGGCTGTACCAATGCCACAGACAGTCTCTGACATACACAAACTCAACTACTGAAACGCTTCCACTTTCACCTGCATCACTTTTCCTAAAGATAGCCTATTGCCATCTGTACTTCGCCAACATGGAGAGGGAATTACTTCTAGCTATCACTCTTCCTCCGAGAAGAAAATGCGATCTTGCAGTGTACCAGATAATGGCACGATAGAAATACAAGTATACTCGTATAAACTGGACATAGAGCTGATTGCCGAATCGTTAGGGATCATCACTCCTTCCTGTCACAAACCTTCACATGTCATCACTTAGGCACCAATACACACCGTTCATAATAAATGCTTGGGTTGTTTCACTTATTTTGTTTTTAGATCCTACCTCACCCCACTGAGTGTGAAGTAAGGTTAGACCAGTGACGACAATGACACAATTCAAGGAGGTACAGGGGAGAAAAACTATAAGCAACGTTGTGTGTGTGTGTGTGTGTGTGTGTGTGTGTGTGTGTGTGTGTGTGTGTGTGTGTGTGTGAGAGAGAGAGAGAGAGAGAGAGAGAGAGAGAGAGAGAGGCAAGATATGGTAGAATAGGACATAATATCTTAGGTAAGGACCAGGTAATATGACTACTTTATTAACCATCTACAATCTCATTAACCTTAAACTTTCGCCATTCGAGGAGAAAGGTGGGTGAGTGAAGAAAGGACGGAAGCAGGTTTTATCCTCATGGGTCTATTAGGCACTCTAACTACTCTTTCATGGATATCTGTTTTGCACACTACACAATTAGGCTAATACTATCTAGCTGGCTTGGTATGTCAACAGATGTAAGTGTAACACTCCCCTACAGGTAAATTTACAGTGAGTGGCAGGATAAATGGTTACATGTACTCCAGGAGCCCTATTGATCCGGATCCGCCCCCTTATTTAATCAATTCTTTCTTCGCCCATGGCCCACCCTTCTATATTTCATTGAAATTTATTGAGGACTTCTGGAGATACCATCCGGACAGACAGACAGACAGACTGACAAACAGGTGAAAGCATAACCTCCTCCAACTTCACTGGAGGTGACAATAAGTCCTTCCCTAACCCAGAAAAAGGTAGTGACAAAAAAAGTACACACACACACACACACACACACACACACACACACACACACACACACACACACACCGCACGCTGGCTCAGTGGTAGCGTTCTCGCTTGCCATCTGGCAGACGGGAGTTCGCGCCTCGCTTAGGCTGCGAAAAGTTTCACTGACGAAGTGGGCGGTTACTATCCCCCTTGAGCAAGGGGACGGGTGTGTGTGTGTGTGTGTGTGTGTGTGTGTGTGTGTGTGTGTGTGTGTGTGTGTGTGTGCAGGTCACAGCCTTGCCCTTAGATCGGACTATATGAGCTCTCAGCTCCCTTCCGGGAGGGTAAAAGCTGACGATCACGACCATCAAGTGATTCTGACCGACCCGGTGAATTACACACACACACACACACACACACACACACACACACACACACACACGCACACACACGCACACACACGCTCAGATAAACTCGTACAAACGCGCGCGCGCGAACACACACACACACACACACGCACAAACACACACACATACACACACACACGCCCTAAACAGATTCTCTCTCTCTCTC
The DNA here is from genome assembly GCF_032717465.1 of Coenobita brevimanus. Lineage (NCBI taxonomy): Eukaryota > Metazoa > Arthropoda > Malacostraca > Decapoda > Coenobitidae > Coenobita > Coenobita brevimanus. The sequence continues at coordinate 12,205,166 of NC_137068.1, read as the reverse complement.
TCTCTCTCTCTCTCTCTCACTCACACACACACACACACACACACACACACACACACACACACACACAAACACACACACACACATAAGTATTCTATGGTGCACTGGGGCCGTCCTTACCTTCACCTTTATGTAATGTGATCAGATCTGTCCCTCTTGTATCTCATGAATGCCTGACAGAGAGAGAGAGAGAGAGAGAGAGGTGAGACTGGACGAAAACATGAGAGGAAAAGAGGAAAGAAAAAAGGAGAAAAGAAAGGATGCATAAAAACAGGGAGAGGAAGGGAAAGAAGAGAAGTGTGAAGCGGGGAGAGGAAAGGAAAAGATGTAATAGGAAAGGAAAAAGAAAAAAAAAGAAGAACTAGGTGACATTAGCAGGAAAAGGAAAGACGAGAAACAGCTAGGAAAGAAAATATAAAAGAAAAGATAAAAGAAGGGACGGGAAGAGAAGGCAACATGACATGAAAGGAGGGATGAAATGAACGGAGGAAATAATGGACGAATGAGAAAAACAGGTATGTGTAAAACAAAAGGAGGGAAGGAGCAACCAGGAGAGAGAGATTCAAGAAAGGATGAGGGGATGGGTGCATGAAGGATACATAATAAAGGCAGAGTGAGGATGGAGGTGATGAAGGGGACACGAGGGAACGTAAAACACGGAAATGACAATGATGGGAGGGGAGAGAGGGAGAGGGCAGAACGACAGGAGGAGAGGAGAGAAGACGAAAATAAAAGAAAGGAATGAAAAGGAAAGGAAAGGAAAGAAAAGGAATGGAAAGAAGAGGAGAGGAGCGGAAGGGGGAAGGGAAAGGAAGGGAGAGGAGGGGAAGAGAAAGAGGTAGAGAATAAAAGAACAGAAAAGCGCAGAAAAAGTAAAAGTAGAGAAGACAAAAGATCAAAAGAGCGGAAAAGAGAGGGGAAATAAAGATAAAAAAGGAAAGGAGAGAGGACAAGACAATAAATGAGCGAGTGATAGAGAGACAGAAGAGAGGGAGAAGGTAACGAACAGGAAAGAGTAAACGTGAAACAGAAATAAGATAATTTCATGAAAGGAGAGAGAGGGAGTGAGCAGAAAGTGCTGCAGGGACAGACAAGGAAATAAGAAAATAATGAGTGAAGGTAAACAGATATGTGGACAGAATGAGAAGAGGATGAGAACAAAAGAAAATACTTTTTTAAATGGATAAAACTAACAATGTTGGAAGGGAAAAAGGGAGAGAGAAATGACAGACCAGCCGTAGAGAAAGTGATAGCGAAAAAAAAAAAAAAAAAAAAAAGGAAGTACGAAAATTATGAGTAACCGTAAATAAAGAAAAATGAAAAGAGAAAGTAGAGAAAATATAAAACCATTAGTGAGCCATCGAAAGAGCAAACCATGAACAGAAACAAAACTTGAAACGAAAAAATATAAGGACAAAAGTAGCAGACGTGAAAAAGATCAATATAACACAAACCAAAACATACGAGGTGTGGAAGAAGAATTATGCATGATTATATGTAGTGAGGGAAGAGGAAGGGAATGAAAATATAAGGCATGGTGAGAAAGAGGAAAAGGAAATCGTGGAGGACGGGAAAAAAAAAAAACATCGCGAAGTGGAAATAATAGAATATCAAATGAAAATCGTGGAGAAAACAAACAAAAAAACAAACACTGTGAAGTGGAAATAACAGAATATCAGAATGGAGGACACATCAATGGAAAAATATCAATTACGATGTTTGGAGTAGTAAATGTATTTGGAAAGCGATTAAAAAAAGGAAGAGAAAGACGGAGAGAATGAGAAAAATAATTTTTACCTCAGATAAAAGACAGGCGGTACAGAAGTCTTATTGGACAGCCTACTCTTCCTGTCCTCTTACTGCCACTCTATTACTGGCTGTCACGAGGGAGAAAATAGCATCTGAGAAACAGTATACCAAAAAACAGGAAACTATTTCATGCAGAAAAAAATATAATAGACGCAAAACAAACATACGTAAATAGATGCTTATAAGCTTAGATTTAAGCCCACTAAACACACACACACACACACACACACACACACACTAAGAAGCACAGAGAAAACACACACAAAGCATCAACATAAATTATCGATGACTCTCAGTAATGATGTAAATAATGAATCGCCATGGAGATGGTGATACGAAACGTTGAAAGTCACTTAGATTAGGACCTTAAGCCTCAGGGGAAATGACAACTTTAGCTGCACCCCGCCTCCCGTGAGATACCTGATGAGTACCCCGCCTCCTGTAAGATATTTGATGAGTACTGTTACCTGTCACACCTGTCTAACCTGAACTGGGTACTAATTAGGGACACTCTCTCTCTCTCTCTCTCTCTCTCTCTCTCTCTCTCTCTCTCTCTCTCTCTCTCTCACACCTCAGTCTTATCAGTAGTTCAGGCGTATAAGACGAAGTTGGCATCATGTTTCGCTGACCAAGCCAAGTTTATTACAGTGTACCCTTAGCTTTGTTGGAGGGGAGAGGAGGGGTAGAAGGAGAGGGGGCAAGAGGAAGAGAAGAGGGGGAAGGGAAGTAGGGAGAAAGAAGGGAAGAGAGTCGACAGTGTTGAAGGTGAGAAGACAAGGGAAACTGAGAGAGAGAGAGAGAGAGAGAGAGAGAGAGAGAGAGAGGGGGGGGAGAATGGGGATGTGGGGATAGGAAGGGATGAGGATAAGGTAAATGAGGAGGGGGAGGAGAAGGGATGGGTGATGGAAGGTGGAGATGAGAGATGATGGAAGAGAACGAGGCGAGGGAATGAGAAGAGGAGGGACAGCGGTAAGGGGTGAGACGAAGGAATGGACATGAAGAAAAGAGTGAGAGGAGTTATGGGACAGAAATTTTGAGAAAGTGACAATGAGGGAGGGAAAGACAGGAAGGAAGGAGGGGGGGAAGAAGTAAAGAGGGTGAAGGGAGAAAAAGAAGAGAGATAGAGAGGGAAAGGATTGAGATGAGGGAAAGAGGGAGAGGAGATAAATCACAGAACCTGGATGGAGGGAAATGAAAGGAAGTTAACAGCCTTCGAAATGTTATTTTTGCTGGGAAGTGAAGGTGAGAGGAAACGTACAGTAGCTTGCTTTGCGAAAGAGAGGGTAAGTACTGTATGTATGTACACAGGCCTATGTATGTATGTATGTATGTATGTATGTATTTATGCACGTGTATGCATTATGCATAAAGGTACTGTATGCATGTAGGCTATGGGGATGAGAGAGGGCATGTATATTTAAATGTTTATTGTAGTTACCTGTTTGCACACGCCACACATGGACGTGGCTACATGTGTACGATAAACGTTCAAGCCATGTTGTACGGGTCCTGCCGGGCAACTGATTTGTAGGCCCGAGGAACATCATTTTGTGTCACTGGAGAACTGATCCGCCCCCACCCAATGCTTCACGCACGGGTATTGGTGACGAAGGCTTCGGCAGCGTAGGGTGTGAAGTGCACGTGGCAACTGTGCTGTGGTGGCTGGGTTTGCGTGTGTGTGTTTTTATTTGACAGAGGAAATCTCCACAAGATGTAGATACTTGAAAACACGTGAAAGGACATTCTACTGCAGTGTCCACACTCGGGTGGAATCGAATGCAGGTAAGATGGATTGGTGGACGTACACGTTATCAAGCCGACCACTGGAAGCTTCACGAGGGAGGGTGGGTAGACAATGTAGAGGAAAGGTACGTCAAGGGAGAGAATGTGAAGGACGGTCGAGTATAAGAGAAGAGGTGAGGAAGAAAAATAAAAGGAAAACACGAGAATGAAAACTAAAAGCTGACAGCAGGGACAACTAAAGTTAATTAATATAAGTAAATGGAGAGTAAGTAAACACTGGGAATAAAAGTAGTAAGGGGAAAGTGTGAAGAAATCAGGGGAATTAAGAGAGAGATGGGAAATGAGAGCGAAAATGGGAAGATACAAGAGGAAGGCCTGGCGTAAAATTCTCCATGCTCCAGCTTCCAGGCATTTTCCAATTACCAGCCAACACACACACGATGATAAACTCTGCACCAACGCCTGGCTCCGGGTTGGCCTTAATGAAACTCCTGAATTTTATTAATTCAGGATTGTGTGTGTGTGTGTGTGTGTGTGTGTGTGTGTGTGTGTGTGTGTGTGTGTGTGTGTGTGTGTGTGTGTGTGTGTGTGTGTGTGTGTGTGTGTGTGTATTGCTATAATGTCACAGTGATACCTGTTGGTACGTCAGCAGGTATATCATTACTAACTTAGTATGATGAAAATGGTGTGTGTGTGTATGTATATATATATATATATATATATATATATATATATATATATATATATATATATATATATATATATATATATATATATATATATATATATACAGTATAGGAGAGAGAGAGAGAGAGAGAGAGAGAGACAGACAGACAGACAGACAGACAGACAGATATAGATAAACAGATAATTAGGCAGACAGACAGACAGAGATATATTGATAGATTGATCAACATGTCTAAAATCTTTTCCCACAATGGTAAATTTCCAAAATTAGTTTTTCTTCAAAATATTTAGGAATTTACACGTGTCTCTTCTCGCTAATCGTTCTCTTATGACATCACAAAATACTTCGAAGTCTTCACTGTTCGAAATTTCCCCAGACACTCAATAGCTCTCCCATCTCCCCCTACAGAATGCGCCAATCTGTTCTCAGTAACTTTTCCTGACCGACTCATCCTCTGAAGGTGCCATTAAAACGTGCTAACATCCGCTAATCCCCAAACTTGGAACAGAGGGAATAAAAAAGTTTCCAGTGTACTGCACCAGCCCACCCCTTCCACCTACTCTTTGTGGAGCGGAAAGTTAGGCTGCTGGCCAAAAGTGGGTGTGGTTGGGTGGAGTGAGAGAGTGGAAGAGAATGAGAGATTTGGTAGATGTGGGTAGACAGAAAGATGGATAGATGCACAGACAGATGGGCAGATGAATAGACAGGTTTGTCTGGTGGCTATCCTAATAAAAGAAGAAGTAACTGATTAGAGTGAAAGAAAACAAAAGATAAAGAGATAAGTAGTTGATTATACACGCAGATAGATGGATGGGTGGAATGAAGAGATAAGACCAACAGACAGACAGCAGACATACAGACAGACAGATGGCTCCGGTGGCTATCTAGATGAGAGATTAATGCGAGGGAGAGACTGGGTTGAACAGAGGTAGGTATAGAGAGGGTGACAGATGCAGTTAGATAGTTGGACTGTACTGTACTACCCTCCCCGTCCCCCACCCACTCACATTACACAAAAACGCACCCCTTGCTGAACTGAACGTTAGGTTATCAGCCAGAAGTGTCCCCCACCCACTCACATTACACAAAAACACACCCCTTGCTGAACTGAACGTTAGGTTATCAGCCAGAAGTGGTAGTAATTGGATGGTTTGGTGATGTAATTAAGAGAGAGAGAATGAGATATTTGGTGAAGTAAGACAGACAGCAGATTGACGGGTAGGTAGACAGAAACACACAGCATACTGACAGTCAAATACGTCGGGCCTCTATGGGGGCAAGCAGGGGCTGTCGGGGTCTGGCAGTCAGACAGACAAAGGCAGAGAAAGACAGACACAGACAGACATATAGATTACAAATAGATAGATGGGTCAGTCTGGTGGCTGTGCTAATAAGCCTAAGTGAGGAAGACTACTGATGAACGAGAGTGAGGGAATGAGGTGACACCTTGCAAGAGGAAATGACAAATAAATGGCAAATACAAGATACTTGGGTGAACGACTGTCCAGCATCAAATGAAGCATGGTTGGAAAAATTGAGTATTTCTAAACTTCAGCACAAAGAATATCATCGTCAACACTACTAAGAAAATACTATAAAAAAACATTTATTACCCTCAAAGTTTACTTGAGGGACTTCCAAAAACTAAATGATGGAATATCTAAAATAAGTGAAGCACGGTTGCAAGATGTGATGCTTGGTGACTGTGCCACTGATGCCTGGGTATGCACCACCTGGCACTGAGGCCAATTAGTTGTATTTTGTGAGTGCCAACAGCTTATCTGAGACAGATGACAGAGAATGAATCTTGGTGGACATTTAAGAGAGAGAGAGAGAGAGAGAGAGAGAGAGAGAGGAAAATTAATAAAAAATCAGAGGAATGCTGAGATAACAGAAAGAGTGCAACTACCGAAAAATGTGGTATAATATTAACAATGAATGTAATAAGAATGGTATAAAGAAAACAATGGGAAGGAGTGAGCGTGAGTAGTGAAAGGAGTCTGGCATAGTCTGAATTATTATGATTGGAGCCAAGAGGAGTTATGGAGATGTACAGGGGAAAATGCGAGACAAACAGAGAGATGTAGGAAAGAGATAGATAAATAGATAGATAGATATAAAACTGACTAACTGACACATAATACAGTACAGATAATGGAAGCGTACAGTACATGATATACCGAATTTATAAATGGAGGTAAATCGTGCATGAGCGGCGTTTATTGAAGCAACACATAACCTGTCCAATTCAATACTTCCCTCATAAAGTAAAACCGTCTGTGTAGAAACAATAGAAAAAACACGTCATGGGACTGATGGGGTTACATGGACGAGAGAAAATGCAAATGGTGAGGCCTAGAGTGATTAACCTTTTCAATACGAGTGAGTCTTCCTGAGTACAGTTAAATCCTCAACCTGCAACAAGACAGTATCGGTAATAAAGCACAATTATCATGTCCAAGGCGGCCGTAAGTTGAATAATAGTATTTGCTGGTAACACATATAAAACAATTCTTGCCTTCACTGTAAGTAATATTTTGAAAAGTTAATAATACTATGGTGATGATGGTAAATACTACTATCTATTGGTAACAAACATAAAACAGATATATTGTCGTGGCAGAGAGTATACTTCTTCTTAAGCCAATAGTATCGTCTGGTGTTACCAAACATACAACACAAATGTTGCCGTGACAGGAAGTATAATTCTTCTTCAGCTGAATATCTGGCGGTAACAAATATAAGACACAAATGTTGTTATCGTAGTGGGTACAATTGTTTAAAATAATGAAGGCTGCTTTTAATCCCTACAGTTAGAGGTTATAAACGAAATAATACTTCCTGATGGCAAAAATAAAAAATAATAATAGTGAAAGGGTTAAAAGATAATATCAAGGCGGTGTTCTCCCCCGTCTACCTCACATAAACCCCACATACTACCCCTTTATCATCCCTTCCTCCTTCCCCTTCATCCACTTCCTTCCCCTTCTTGTCCTCCTCCCTTTCTTACCCCCATTCTGCTGGCCTAAGATCCTCTCCATTCGTTTCACAATTATCTGTCTCATTTTTCTTCCTTCCATTCCCATTTATTTTTATCGCACTTTCTTTTTTCTTCCTTCTCCCATTTATTCAAATCTTTCATTATCGGTACCTTACGTAAATAACAAATAAATGCGAATAATTAGTCCCATGTAATTTTTCAGCTTGTAGACCTGCCATACAACAGCAGACCACGTCTCTCTCTCTCTCTCTCTCTCCGTCCTCAAGACATGCATTTCACATGGACAGGAAAAGCATTGGTTATTTCTTTCTGCACTTGTGTATGCAAAGCCGCGAAGCATGTGAGTGCGTGAGAGGAAGTGTGTGTGTGAGTGAGACGGTATGAAGAATTGGGATGTCTGAAGAGAGAAACCTGTATTTTACACAGGGAAAATCATCTGTGAGATTAGGGGCCGTGTGTGTGTGTGTGTGTGTGTGTGTGTGTGTGTGTGTGTGTGTGTGTGTGTGTGTGTGTGTGTGTGTGTGTGTGTGCTTTACAAACTGTCTGTATGTATATAACTGTATATACAGTATATGTATGTGTATTATTATAACTGCGACTACAGCCACTAAAACACAATACTGATAGGCTAATGCAATAATTCATTACATACATTAATATTTTTTGGCATCAATATACCAAACTATAACACGCTTTTCTCTCAAATACACTTGCTGAAAGTGGTAATAGAATTGGTCTGGGAAATCTTGACCATCTATATTTCGTTGAAACGAGCTTTACTAATCTTTTACACGATACACTAACAGGCCATACGAACACCTTCCACGAATACCATAACACCAGTCGTGAATGACACAGCCCTACCACGTACTAAATGATGAACCGTGGGTATTAGCGCCGAAGTGGTGACATGTCCTCCTCTTCCTCCATTCTCCTAATCTCTCTCTCCTTCCTCCCACTCTCCTTCATTATCCTCTCCTACCTGCTACAATCCCTCCCTCCCTCCTGTTCATGTATTTCACTCTCTCTCTCTCTCTCTCTCTCTCTCTCTCTCTCTCTCTCTCATACAGACATCCACAGGTAACGCTTATCACCCACAGAAAAATTTATTGTCCCATAAATGAGAAAAAAATGTACACAAAAATTATAAAGCGATTCTGAGAGGACCTCGGGGAAAAACAGATACGGAAGAATAATAGCCATTCTCTCTCTCTCTCTCTCTCTCTCTAATACTTTTGTTGGTCAGTGTTTAGTGTATTGCCAGAGTGTGTCCCATTAACCCCTTAAATCCACTGACGTATTTTTCACTGTAATCCAGCCATTACCTGACGCCATTATTCAACCGTAGGAGGCACCTGTAGTAGTGAAAAGGTTAATTAACGCTGTATCTAACACCTGTTCAAAATGTCTCCCGAAACTGAATACAAAGTGTGGAGATTGTAAATAATAATAATAATAATAATAAATAATAATAATAAATAATAATAATAATAATAATAATCTATCTATCTATCTATAGCCCGACGCCCTAATCCCACAAAAGGTGGCCGCAGACAAAAAGACTCCAAGTCGCTCTGTCACCCACCATTTGACTACCCTCCCCCCAACTCACCACCCCCTCCCTCATATACCTCTCAACTCCATCCCTCCACCTCATCCTCGGTCTACCCCTCCCTCTCCCTCCCTCTACCTCACCTACATACTTCTTCTTAGTCAGTCTTTCACTCTCCATTCTCTCCTCATGTCCAAACCACCTCAGTGTATTTCTCCTAATCTTCTCAACCACATCCACATCCACCCCACAACATTCCTTCACTTCTTCATTCGTCAACCTGTCCCTCCATGTCACTCCACATGCTCCTTTCAAGTAACTCATATCCACAGCTCTCACTCTTGACTTGTTCCCCTCTTGCAAGGTCCACGCTTCGCTTCCATACGTCAGGGTAGGGATCACAATACTATCATGCATTGACTTCTTAACTTCCATACTCACCTGCCTACTTCTCATCACTGCTTTCAGTGAACCAACAACCTTCCTTCCCTGCTGTACCCTTTCACGCACTTCATCCCCCAAAGTTCCATCCTTACTCATCACACTACCCAAGTACTTGAATGCACTCACATTCTCCATATCCTCACCATCCAACCTCACTGTACGCTCTGTGACTTCATTCCTCTCAAACACCATAACTTTACTTTTGTTTACATTAACTTTCAGCTTCCTCCTCCCATACACTGTCCCAAATTCATTCACCAAACCTTGCAACTCCCATTCATCTTCATTCAACAATACTGTATCATCAGCAAACAGCTGCACCGGAATTCCAAATCTCACCCTCATTCATTAGAGCCACCCCCACATCCACTGCCCTACCTTGCATCTCCTTTACAACCTCATCCATGTATATATTAAACAGCCATGGAGACATCACACAACCCTGTTTCAGTCCCACATTGAGATCAGAGAACTGACTCAGCTCACCATCCACTCGCACCGTAGCCCTAGCTCCCTCGTACATACTCTTCACAGCACTCAACAATTTCCCCTCCACTCCATATATTCTTAATACCTTCCACATACCTTGCCTATCTATTCTGTCATAAGCTTTCTCGAACTCCATGAAGGCAGCATACACTTTCCTTCCCTTCTCTAGATACTTCTCCACCAAACATCTTAGAACAAATATCTGATCTACACACACTTTTCCCTTCCAAAGTCCCCCTTGTTCTTCTCCAACTAGCTCCTCTGTCATATGCCTAACCCTATCAATGAGTATTCTACCATATATTTTACTAGTCACACTAAGAAAGCAAATACCCCTATGGTTACCACATACTTCTCTCTCCCCTTTTCCTTTGTATAAAGGAACAATTATACCTGATTTCCAGTCCTCTGGAACCTTTCCCTCTTCCCAGGCCAATCTACACAACTTCCATATCCACTCCACAACAATCTCACCCCCATACCTAAGCATTTCACCACACACTCCATCAATTCCTGGGGCCTTTCCCAACTTAATCTTCTTCATCGCTTCCACTACTTACGCCCTACTGATCTCTTCCTCCCTCCTCTCATCTCTTCTTCTCCCAGCCATTCCCCAACCACTTATACTCGCACTGTTCTCACTCTCTACATTCAACAAATCCTCAAAGTGCTCCTTCCATCTCTTCAATTTCACTCTCTTCTCCAGCAACAATCTATTATTCCTATCTTTCACTCCCCTACTATTTCCCCTTTCACGCTGCCTTACTTTCTTTACTTCCTTCCAAAACAATTTCTTACTCTCCCTCCATTTCACATTAAGATTCCCCCCAAACTCTTCATCCAATTTCTTCTTACTCTCCTTCACCAGTCTCTTAACCTCCCTTCTCCTGCTCACATATACCTCTCTCTTCTCTCTCTCATCTTCTCCCCTTCCTCTACTCGCTAACCATTCACTATATGCCTTCTTCTTTTGTTCCACAGCTCGTTTCACATCATTCCACCATGCTGTCCCTTGCACACCCTTGCATCTCCTCCTCACTCCACAAACTGCCTAACACGCTGCGCCTATCTCTTCCGTGAATATCTTACATACGTCTTGCACTCCTTCCATCTGCTCTAGCTCATACCTTCCCAATCTTTCTTCCACTATGCTCTTATACTCTGTCATTTTCTCACTATCTTGCAATTTCTCCACTCTTCTCACAGGAGATGTTTCCTCCTGTCTTCCCCTTCGTCTCCTCAACAATTTTCTTTGAAGTTTTACCTTGGCCATCACTAAGTGATGGTCCGAGACTCCATTCCCCCACCCTCTCCATCCAACACTTCTCTTCTCATTCGCTCATCCACTCATACGTAGTCTATCATTGCCTTTCGTTCAACAAGTTCATCATCCATCCTCCTCATTACTCTCCATGTATACCGGTGGATCATCTTCTGACGAAAGTATGTGCTGGCTCTTGCCAACCCCTTACAAGCACAGATGTCCACCAAAGCACTACCATTCCCATCTACTTCAGCTGGCACACACCCCTGACCAACCACTCCATCCACTCGTACATTCCCAACTTTGCCATTCATGTCTCCAATCAAAAGCACTCTCTCGCTCCTCACACACTTGTCCATACATGCTTCTACACTTGCCCAAAACTCATCTTTCACTCTTGCCACTCGGTCCTCTGTCGGGGCATACACACATACAATCACCCACGCTTGTATACCTACTTTCATCCTCACCCATACAATCCTTGCACCCACTGTTCCATACTCTCTTATATTCTCCTTCCACTTCTTGCTTATCATCAGACATACTCCCTCTCTTGCCCTCTCATTCTCATTAACTCCCGCACATATACCTACACCATATTCCCATTCTCTCACCCTTTCACCTTACCATTTAGTTTCAGTCAATCCACATATATCCACTTTTGCATCCTCAAGCACCTGAACAATCTCTCTCTCTTCCACTTCATCATTCTCTTCTCTCACATTCCATGTTCCCACCCTAAGAATGTCCTTTGTCCGTTCCTTAGTCGTCAACGTATGGTCCGTCTGGGTCCGAGGCGCTTTATTCGCTTTTTTAGTTAGTTCTTTTTAAGGGGTGGGGCACTAACCCACCACCAACCCTTTTAGTCGCCTCGTACGACAAGCAGGGATACTGGGGGAGTATTCTTGAAACCCCCCCCAGTATCCCTACCCCCCTACCCCCAGTGTTAAGGCAAATAGTACATGTCACCTGTACTATGTCAGTAAATATCCAGGTCAGGTGAGGTGGCCGAGGACGTGTGGCAAACTTCACACCATTTTACTCCTGTTAACAAACACCCACCGCACTGAACCACTTACAAACACTATACATTAACACCTTCACCTGTGCACGTATTTATCTTATATTAACGCCAAAGGATCTTATTTTGCCTACAACACACACGTCAAGCTGAACAGGAGGAGGAGGAGGAGGAATGGCAGATCCAGCAATAGCAAAAGGGGAAGCTAAAAAGTATGAAAGAATAATGTCTGAAAGATAAAAACAAGATGGAAAATATAACAACAGCAACGATAGCAAGAGTAATGGAGAGAAAACTAGAAGATAGGGGTGAGGAGGAGAGTACTGAGAGAGAGAGAGAGAGAGAGAGAGAGAGAGAGAGAGAGAGGGGGGGGGGCAGCCATCCGAGACAGAACAAGCAAGTTAGCAATGGCCCACTCAGACGCCTTAAAAAAAAAAAAAAAAAAAAAAGTGGCAGAACTCTTTTTCATGGAGGCTGATCCGTGCATCTTAACCCTTTACCGCCCATCACAACTTTTGATGACAAAACTTTGTTTTTTTTCTTTTTTGCATATTTTGCGTGCTTTTTGCTCTCTCTCTCTCTCTCTCTCTCTCTCTTTTTTCTCTCTCTCTCTGCCGTACACCCCCATCCAAACACCCCAACACATCCAGCCCAAACACTAATTAGACAAACAAACACAGGCACACAAAACACAAAAATCCCTGCCCTGTGTTGTTGCAGCGCCACCAACTTTTGTGGGTGACTGTTAGCGTCAACGGCTGTAACTCGCCATAAATGCCATGGCCACACTTTCAGCACGGTAACTGTTGCCAACACCTACACCCATAGCCCTTGATCAGGACTTTCATTTTGGTCCAAATATAATTATTGTATTTTGATTGTGAATTTTATGAGCTCAGTCTTTGCTGCTTTTCTGTAGTCTCTCTCTCTCTCTCTCTGACCTTTGACCGGTGACTTCAGAACAGCCCAAGATGCGGTCGAAAGGTGTAAGGAAACTGATGAGAGTACAAAGGAGTATAAGGAAAGCAAACAGCAACAGAGCTGTCCATTCTTTCGTGGCTGTTTGGCATGGGGAAGGTTATAACTAACAAAACTATTCTATCAACTAAAGACAAGGACATAAAAGCAACAGAGAGGGAGGAACAGAGGGAAAGGAAGGAGGAGTGATGATGGTGGGGTAAAGAAAAAGAGAAAGAGAAAGCGAGTCAGTGGATTGAGAACGTCTTAGAGAAGATGGGGTGAGGGGCGATTGTGGTGGTGGTGAGAGGGGGGAGGTGGTGGGGGTGAGAGGGGGAGGGGGTGAGAGGGGAGGGGTGAGAGGGGAGGGGGTGGTATGAGTGATGGTGGTGGTGGTGAGGGGAGGGGGTGGTATAAGTGATAGTGGTGGTGGTGTGGGGGAGGGGGTAGTATGAGTGATGGTGGTGGTGGTGGTGATGAGAGGGAGGGGGGTGGTATGAGTGGTGGTGGTGGTGGTGGTGGTGGTGGCGAGAGGGAGGGGGTGGTATGAGTGATGATGATGGTGGTGGTGGTGGTGGTGAGAGGGGGTGGTGGTGGTGGTGGTGGCGGCGGTGAGAGGAAGGGGGTGGTATGAGTGATGGTGGTGGTGGTGAGGGAGGGGGTGGTATGAATGATGGTGGTGGTGGGGGTGGCATGAATGATGGTGGTGGTGGTGAGGGGGAGGGGGGTGGTATGAGTGATGGTCAGTGTGGGGTTCATTTTGGTGTGATTTGTGAGAAGTATGGCACCAGCCAGGGTCACACAGCTTGTGGATGACTCTCTCTCTCTCACTCTCTCTCTCTCTATCTCTCTGCCGAGTTATGTAATATACCCGACCTGACGTTGTGTTATACTGAGGATACGAAATATAATAAATCTGACAGCATATAATACACACGTGTTTGTGTTATAATATTAAACATTATATTCAGGTGGACGAAAACATGCATGGCAGCTAATTTTGGACAAATTCTAGGGTGAATACCCGGTGTCATATTCACGGAGTGACTTTATGCTGGAAGTTACCGTTCCCTTCTCTGTTAAGCCTAAATTAACCTAACCTAACCTAACCTAACCTAACCAAACCTAACCTTAACATAACGTTATCCTCGATCAACCTAACCTAAATAAACCTAAACTAAACTAATTTTAATTCACGAAATGACTCATTTCACAATCTGCCTGTAACATACATATATATATTTATTTATATATATTCGTATATCGACCTATAGTTACCTACAGGTCGATAAGACATCCAGCTATCTTCTTGACATATATTTCATAGAATGTTGCTGATAAATGGCACAAAATTTAAGATAACATGCGGATACTTTCAAAACAGAAGCTAAACGACCACTCGGCGCATGCGCACTGAGCGGAACGGTAACTTTCAGCATAAGTTACTCCGTGCATACGACACCGGGATTGCTAAGATAGGTGCGTGTCGTCGCTGTTCTGACGACACGTACTTATGTTAAGAAGGGAAGGTTTTACTGAGACGTCTGCAAGTTGTTTTTCTTGGCTCCTTTAGCCCCCCAAACGTGTTTTATTCTGCTTTGGAAACATGTTTCAAACTGGAGGAGAGAAAAAAGAAAGTGAAGAGGAAATAAGAACATAAGAAGAGAGGATAACTGCAGTAGGCCGGTTGGCCCATGCTAGGCAGCTCCTAGAAGAGTAACTGAACTACTAGAATGAGATAAGGATAGCAAAGAAGAAGGCTCTCCCCCGCCTCCAGCCGAAGCCGGCAGGAAAAAGTCAGAAAGAACACCACGCCGTATAGAAAAACTGGTGTGGACATTTTACAGGAAAGTGTGAAAGGAGAATAGAGACTATCATAGTGTAACCTGAAAAGAAAATTTTTTTGAATTAGTATTGGTTATAAGATTTTCTTTATTCTATATCCACCCCTTATTTGTCATATGCTTATCTAGCCTATGCTTGAAACTCTCAATGGAAGAGGCAGCAACTACTTTACTAGGTAGCTTATTCCATTCGTCTACTACTCTATTACCAAACCAATTTCTACCGATTTCCTTACTGAAACGGAATTTTTCTAGTTTGAAACCATTATTTCTAGTTCTATCCTGTATGCTCACTTTAAGTACCTTGCTAATATCTCCCTTATTTATACCATTCATCCACTTAAACACCTCAATTAAGTCTCCCCTTACTCTACGCCTCTCTAGCGAATGCCGACTTAGTCTTTTCAGTCTGTCTTCATATGACAGGTTCCGGACGTCATGTATCATTTTAGTCATTCTTCTCTGTACATTTTCTAACGAATTATTATCCATTCTATAGTAAGGACACCAGAATTGTACTGCGTAGTCTAAATGTGGCCTTACTAATGCTAGATAAAGTTTTAGTATTACTTTAGATGATCTATTGCTCACGCTTCTCGAAATAAATCCTAGGACCCTATTTGCTTTATTTCTCGCATTAATGCAGTGTTGCCTTGGTTTAAGGTCGTTACTAATCATAACTCCTAGATCTCTCTCGCATTCCGATTGGCTAATTTCTTTGTTATCTATGCTGTATTTAGTATCTCCAATGGTCTTGCCTACATTAAGTACTTTACATTTTTCAACGTTAAATTCCATTTGCCAAGTTTTAGACCATTTGGACAATGTATCGAGGTCTTTTTGTAAGTTATGGCAATCGTCAGTAGAGTTAATGATACGCCCTATTTTTGTATTGTCGGCAAATTTGCTGATGCTGCTATTGACTCCTAAGTCTAGATCATTTATATATATGATAAATAATAAGGGACCGAGTACTGAACCCTGTGGTACACCGCTAGTTACTGATCCCCAGTCCGACTTACTTCCATTTATTAATACTCTCTGCTTTCGTCCTTTCAGCCAGGATTCTATCCATTTTAAGATATCGCCGTCTATACCGTGTGCTCGAACCTTTCTAACTAACCTTTCGTGTGGGACCCTATCAAAAGCTTTACTAAAGTCCAGATAAATAACATCGTAAGCTTTATCGCTATCTACTGCCTCATAGACCTCCGAGTAGAATGACAACAAATTTGTGAGGCAGGATCGTCCTTGCCTGAATCCGTGCTGACTTTCGTTTATAAGATTAAATTTTTCTAAGTGTTCTCTAATCTTATTTGCCAAAATTGACTCTAACATTTTTCCTACTATTGACGTTAGACTTATCGGACGATAATTCGACGCAGCTGATATATCACCCTTTTTAAAGATGGGCACTACGTTTGCGGTTTTCCACGCCTCTGGAACTTCTCCTGAACTTAAAGAGTCATTAAATAACGTTAAAAGTGGCTGACATAATTCTTCTTTGGTTTCCTTTATAATTTTTGCATATATATCGTCCGGACCTGGCGATTTTTGAGGTTTTAACTTATTAATTTCTTTCAATACGTCCTCCTTACTAATGGTTATTTTACTAAGAATATTTTCCGTATTCTCATGGTAAATATTTGCTGCTTGAGGGACCAGGCTTAGATTTTCCTTGGTGAATACTGATATGAAATAATTATTTAGGATGGAGCACATTTCTTTATCTTCACTGGTAATGTCACCTGATTCTGTTCTGAATGGTCCTATCCTATCTTTATTTTTCGTTCGGTACATTTGATAAAAACCCTTGGGGTTTTCTTTTGATTCACTGGCAACCTTAATTTCATAACTTCTCTTTGCTTTTCTTATCTCCCTCTTTACTTCTCTATTTAAAATTGTGTACCGGTTACGTAAGTGTTCCTCTCCACGTTTCATTTTTCTATATATTCCTTTCCTTTGGCCTATGAGAGATTTTAATCTGTTGTTTAACCATCTAGGTTCTGAATTATTAGTTCTAAACGGTTTTGAAAAAATATATCTATCTTGGCCTCCGTGTATTATATTTATTAACTCGTTATACTTCTCACTGGTCGAACGTCTGCTTGGTACTGGAGCTGAGTTAATTTCCGTCACCTGGACTACATTCCTATCTACCACCTCCCCCCTCACAGACACCTGACGGACATCCCCAGGTGTTTCCTGCGCCTGACCTATGACCTGGGGTTCCCCACTGACCTGGCATTCCCTCAAATAGCTAATCTCCCTGTGGAATACCGTTCGAAAATAAGCTCTTAAGCCATCGAAATCTCCTAGACGAAAATTAGGAACGGTGGAGGTATTTTCAGTGGAAGAGACATCCCAAATAAATTTGAACTTAATTTCTTCATGATCGCTATTACCAAGTCGTCCACCAACCTCTATATCGCTAATGATATTTTCTTTATTAGCTAAAACCAAATCTAGTATATTATTACCTCTGGTAGGCTCCCTGATATACTGATAAAGGAAATTATCCTGTACTACCTCTAGAAATTCCTCTGACTCTGCATCTCCTGTCTGATTTCTCCAATCTATCCTTGGCAGATTAAGGTCCCCTACAATTATTACTAAGCTGGACTGTGATGCTTTCCTAATTTCCTCCCAAAGGTATTTACTATCAGCTCTACTTAATTTAGGAGATCTGTAAATTGCTCCTAAGACTAATTTCCCCTATTGTTACTAATTTCGACCCAGACACTTTCTGTGTCCCTATTTACTTTAATGTCTGCTTTATTGTAACAGTTTAATGAATCCTTTACATAAATAGCTACCCCTCCCCCCCTTTCTTCCCTGACGGTTTGACACAAAAATATTATAGCCTTTTATCTGATATTCTGCTAAAAATTCTCGAGTGTCTGTATTCATCCAAGTTTCACTAATAACGGCAATGTCTATTATCTCTGTACAAATTAAAGCCTTCAGTTCATCCATTTTATTACGTAAACTCTGGCTGTTTGTGTAGTACACTTTCAGATTATTACGAGTAGTTATGCCTCTACCTTGGCATTTACTGTTATTTATTTTATTACTAACTGGGAAACTCTTTACTTTACTAATATAACAATTTTTTGTACTATCGCTTATCGCCCTTCTATCATCGCTTGTTCTATCATCTATCATCGCCTGCTCAATTTGAGGTGCCTGAGTGGATGTATCTACACTATTGGTTGAACTTTTGTTCTTAATTTTGCAAGTATCGATGCATCTATCCAAACATGGTAATAATGATTTCTGAGTGTAGTTGCTGCATCTTCCTGTACACCTACTTCACAATCTCGAAAAAATCCCTCCAACTCCCTATCTATCATTCCAGCTAAAACAGTAACTCCCTGCCTGCTAAGATGAGTCCCATCCCAACTATACAAGACACTCCGTCCATAAAACCGGTCCCAGCTGTCTATGAAAGGTATTGCATTCTCTTTGCAATACCTTTCAAGGCGGCAATTAAATCCTATTGCCCTGCTCAACCATTCCCTTCCAACCCGCCACCTTGGTAAAACACCAAGCACTACAGGGGTTCCTCCCCTCTCCCTAACCTTTTCTAACATCAACTTGTACCTTTTCCACAGTACCTCACTCTTACGGCTACTAATATCATTGCCTCCTACACTGAGGCACACAGTGGGTTTGTCACCACTTTCCTTTACGATATTTGACATTTTTTCTACCACATTAGCCACCCTGGCCCCTGGAAGACACACATGTTTAGCGAGTGGAGTATACATGGCCCTGTTCAGATATCTGACCTGGGAGTCTCCAACAACAACAACATTTTTCTTACCTTTCTTGTTCTGATTATACTTACCTGTATTGGAAGTTCTCTCACCTTCCTTCTCCTCTACTTCCCTCTCTGCCTTCCCTTCACATTCGTCCCGTAGTGCGTCGAAGGCATTAGTGGTCTTAACTTCCGTTTGCTTCTTAAGAGTGAACTTCGTTGCACCCTTGTTAACTAGTGTCCAACCTTCAGCCTTTTTCTCTTTCTCCACCAACATCTCCTCCAACAATTCCCTCATTTGTGCCTTCTCCTGCCTGAGAATTTGTACCTCCCGCTTCAGTTCGAGAAGTTCCTCCTTTAATTCAAGGTAGTCCTTTTCAATACCTGCAGTGGGGACACAGCTCTCTGCCGAGGAAGCCATTACGCACTAGTTCACACAAGGTAGCACAGCACTATCACGGGTCACTACGGGTCATCACAACACACTAGCACAACACTTTCTCGGATTACTAGCACAGCACTATCACTGATCACTACAACACACTAACACAGATCACTAAAACACACTAGCACAACACTACCACAGGTCTCTAGCACGTCTGAACAGACTGACCACACGAGAGCTTTCAGTAAAAGATATAAGAAGAAAACAGGTAAAAAAAAAAAAAAAAAAAAGAGCAGCTTGAGGACGCCAAGGTAATAAGAGACAAAAGTGAAAGAGGAAAAATGAGAAACAGAAAGGCAGGATGTATTTTAAAAAGAAACAATATCATCCTAATCCTATGCATCAGTATCGCGGTCGTCATCTTACTAATGATAATACTAATAACACTAATACTAACAATCATCAACATAACCATACTCATTATTAACCCTTCAATCCGACAGGGAAGCACAGGGTGAGAATTATGTCAAAAGTGTGCCAAGGGAAGAATCTTACGTGTATCAAATGAGGGAGAGAGAGAGAGAGGGAGAGAGAGAGAGAGAGAAAGAGAGAGAGAATTCTCACTCAATTTCTAAAAACTTCCGCGTTATTCTGGCAACATACACGTCTTGCCAAATTCGGTAATTACACTTAGCACAATACAATTCTCTCTACAGGCCTGATATGTGACACTCTCCCTCTCTCAAAAGTTCTAACCCCTACCCTTACTATATACCAAGAATTATATACGATAACTTCACTCTCATTGGAAGCAGTAGTAGTCCATTAGACGTAGTGTCGTATTATGTTAGTTTAGGTTATTTTACTTCCGGTAGGCCAACAACATTACTGTTATCACAATGGAAATACATAACCCTCAACTACATCCTTGCCTTGTATAAACTCCAAAATTACTGTATAATCTCACAATGACCCAATGTAACTGGAATAGTAGTTGGGTTCCCTATATTCGTTAGTTTCACACAACGAAGATACTTATTACCACTCTCTCTCTCTCTCTCTCTCTCTCTCTATTCCCTAATACCATCCAGTTCCCTTGATAATCACACAATAATGCCAAGCTGGGTAATCAGTATATATGGCCTGCTATGGCAGGTGTTGGCCTGGGTAATTTCAAATTAAACAACACAATTGCTTTCATTGCTCCTCCCTTTCCCTGTACATACCAACAAAATCACTGAATTATTCCAAACTCTGTAACAGGAATTTTACAAGTGGCATTGTTGTATGCTAGGCTTGATGAGGTAATATCCTACAGTAGCTGGGTTACGCAACTTTATTTTAAATATCGTAGTTAATTTTTACTTACATAACATACACAACACTCAGGTCCATGCTGTCCTTGTATTCATCAACATATTCACTAGATAACCTCTACTAACTCGGTTTAGTGTTATAATACTGTAGATGGGACGGAAAGCTTCACTTCAACGAAAGCTACGTTTATTATACAACATACACAACCCTTTCCTATTATTCTCTTACTGAAATTACCACTCAATAAACATGATTATATCGTACTGAAGCCATGGCAAGGTTAACTAGAATGTCGTCTATTATTGATATCTTCTTGATACCACCCAACGATACGGTATTATATAATTTGAGACACGGGACTACACACACACCAACCCAACCAAGTACGTTACCCCCTACACTTTCACAAAAGGGAATAATAATAATCTATCTATATATCTATATACCTAGGCTGCTTCTCCCAAGGGAAATGGGGTGGCCGAGACAGGACGACACACTCCCAATTTACTCATCCACACACACACACACACACACACACACACATTTATTCGTATCTT
>NC_137068.1:12142687-12184238 GCF_032717465.1 Coenobita brevimanus | reverse complement strand
CGTCTGTCTGTGTGTCCAGTTTGCCTGGCAAGCAAGATCATTCACTTCATGAAACTTAGGCTGCGTAATCCTTCAGAGTAGGAGTTAGTGGAAGGTATGAGATGGAGAGTTGTGGAGGGGAGGAGAGAGAAGGAAGTGATGAAGGGGGAGAGTAGGCTGTGAGTGTAAAGGTGAGTCAGGGAAGAGGTACTGCAAATATGAGTGGAAAGAATGGAAGTTGTTGTTGCTGTTAATCAACCCCAGTCTGTCACAGCCGAGCAGACTCATCAACCACTGGCAAGAAACCGCCCCTGCAGGGCTATCCCGTGCAGTGAATTGATGTTCCCTAACAATAGATAACGCCTATCTAAAAGCAAGGCTTGGGGAAGGAAGCGTGGAGGTTCGTTCCTGGAGTGGACTGCATTTACGTCTTCACCCGTTTAGCAGGGGCACCATAATAGACCGCACTTCACCTCATTATTTGGTTATATGGTTACCGCCCAGCGCTTTGTAAATTGTATCCAGGGTTACAGGAAACCGTTAGGCTCGTCACTTAATGTAGAGCCACTTGAAGTTGAAAGAAGACTAATAATAAGTGACGAGGATGGTGGAAGAAATGAAAGAGAGGAGGACCAGACACAGAAAAGAAAAGTAGAATTGGAAGGAAGAAATAGGCAGCACTACATCAAGTGAGTGGGTGATGGTCACCATACCTACCACCTGATTTGTAGTAGGGAGAGGGAGAGGGAATGAGTGGGAGTGGAGATGGGAGAAAAGAATGGAAAAGGAATGAGGGAGGGGAGTGAGGGGCAGTAGGGGAAGGATAAAGAGGATTGACAGGGGAAGTGAGTGGGTAGTTGAGTAGAGAATGAGAGATAGATGGTGTGGGGGTGGGAGAAATGGAGGAAGGGAGAGTAGGAGAGAGAAAGGGTGTGCAGGAGAGGGAAAGGGAATGGGAATAGGGGGTAAGGAGAAAGGAGAGGATAAGAAGAGCTTCATAAATTAAGTCGTTCAGTGATATGACATGTTGTATATGTCATTGTTGAAAGACACCACACCGCTGTATTACACATGCCATCAACACAGCACTACTGAATGTGTGCATGGAAGAACACGGAGAAGGAAAAGGAGGAGGAAGAGAGGAAAGTGGGAGGGGAGGGTGACAAGGATAGGGGAGGGGAAATAAGCATTATAGAGGGAGGGGAAGAGAGACAGGGATGAGGTGATGAGACTTTTTCGCCAGTGACTCTGTGAAGCATTTTGCCAACTTGAGATTGTGTGGCAAAAAATTGTGACACTTTACCTGAATATTTACCTGACACGGAGACCAGGTGGACTTTGGACACAACAAATATTATGTTATTAAGTTGTGGTTACATGAAATGTTAAGAGCTTTGGTTATGAAGTACTCATGCATCTCTTTGGTTGCTAGTCAAATCAAACCTCCTGTCTGACTACTCTTGGAGGAGACTTTTCAAAATGGAGAAGTTAGACAAATTCTTCATTAACCCCTTCATTACAAGAGGCCTCACAAAAACTGGAAAAAAAAAAGCAAAAATATATTAGTAAAGTACATCACGGCATGAAAGGGGTTCAAGAAACATCGTAGATAATTAGTGCTGTGATAAATGAAGACCAGAGAAACATTAATGAAAATGATAACAGGATAACGAAGGTGAAAGTAGCGAAAATACGAGAGATGCTGTGATATAGCGAAGAGGGAAGAATGTGCAAGTATGAGAAATTGTAATTGAAAATGAGAGTGAGATGGTGAAGATTGTAGAGGTATTAATAATTATATTGAAAAAATGAAGTGGTGTAGTAAAGAAAGTGTAATAAAAAGAACAAAAATATTCTAATGGGTTAGTGATGTAGAAGGATTTTGGAAGTAAAGGGAAGTGCGTGACGAATGTGCAAGTGACAGAGAACGAGAAAGCAGTGATTGTAACAAATAATTATGAAAAATTAAGAATAGAGGGGAAGACTGTGGAAATAAGTGTTACTGGTAAGTTAATGATGAAATTATGGGAATAAGAAGTAATAACAATGAACAGTGATGGAATGAATTGGAGAAGAAGGGAAGAAAGAAATTAGTAGAAAATTAAAGAGGAACCTATGAAAGTAAAATTAATAATAAAAATGTAAATGTTGGAAGATGGAAAATGAAGTAAAGTGAAATCACAAGCTATTTGGTATAATTAGGTTTCCGCAGTTTGTTTATGCAGCTGGAAAATTTGCTGTGATGGCGTGGTGGGAAGAAAGGAAAGGAGGAAGGAGGGAGGGAAGGAGATGAGGAGAAACGGGACGGAAGGAAAAGATGGCGATAGAGGCAGAAGGAAGAGGGGGAAATGGAAAAGAAGAGAGATAAAAGGAAGGAGGAAGGAGAGGGAGGGGAACAGGCAGCTGTTAGTAAGAAGGAAAAAGGAAAAAGGATGAGAGAGAGAGAGGAGGGGGAGGGAGGGAGAAAAGATGTAAAAGAAGAGATGCAATGAAAGGAAGTGGGTTTCTGAAAAGCATAGGGTAGAGGGAAGAAATTGGTATTGATTGATTACAATAAGCTAAAAAATTTTGGCAACGTAACAAAGGTCATTGCCACCCTTCACCGAGAGTAAAAGGGAGGAAAGGAAGGAAGGAGGGAAAGGGGAGGGAGGGAGTAGGGGCGAGGGAAGGGGAGGAGGAGCAGGGTTATGGCAAATCTGTTTTTGGAGATAGAGATGATGATCTGGAGTAAGAGAGGAAGGAAGGGGAGGGAGAGGAAAGTGAATGGGAATGGGAATGGGGTTAAGGAAGAGAGGATGAGAGATATATGGAGGTAAGCCGTTCAGTGATATGGCGTTGTATGTTTCATTGTTGGTACACCCACACCACTGTATTACACGAACCACTAACCTGTAGTGTTATTAATTTGAATGCATGGAAGAATTTTGAGAAGGAAGTGGAAGAGGAGGAGAGGAAAGTGGGGAGGAGAGGGTGAAAAGGATAGGAGGAGAGGAAATGAGGCATTAGGGAGGGAGGGGAAGAGAGTGGGGGATGAGGTGATGAGAGAGAAGAGAAAAGAATAAGGGGGGTTGTGCGGCGGAAAAATTAAATTGTTTGGACTATAAAGAGGATAGAGACCTATTACCCAGGGAAGGGGACGGGAGGGGAAGGGAGGGAAGGAGGACAAAGTTGGTATTGTAGGATGAAAGAAAGGAGAAGATATAAGCAGGGAAGGGATGGGGTCGAAGGAGAGCAGGAGAAAGAGAGAGGGGGAAGAAAGTGGAATAGAAGGGAGGGAGATAGATAGAGAGAGAGAGAGTGGGGGGGCAAGCAGAGTATTGTTCATATTGGGATACTAGTTCTACCGAGGTTGAAATGATAAGGATACTGTAATTTGTGTATTGCCGTCTGGGGGTGGGAAAACGAGGCGGTATGAATGTTGATTATTTATTTCAAGTAATCTTTTAGTAGTGTAGGTGTCATGGCGTTATTTTTTTTTAGACATGCTAGGTTCAATAGGTTTTATTTCGCATAGGTAAGATGTATGGTATTGATGTTATTGTGGCGTCATTTTACCTCCTTCGTACCCGAAGAATGTCACTGTTGTTTAAATGCTGCTGCCTCCACAGTTTTGTTCAGATTAACACAGCTCTTGTACCTGGGGAGTCATATTTAACCTTCAGTAGCACCTTCACTGTCAGGTATCAGTCCTCAAATGGACAAAATATGACATATTAGTAATGTGCTTAGGAATCTTCAGCTTGGGAAAGATCTGCCTCATCACATCCGTAGGTGGGGATTGAGGTCTGGATGATGATGATGATCATCATCATCATGATCATGATCATGATGGCAGCATTTTTCGTTTTCACAACTTTATGTAGCATCTCCAGTTCGAAAAGTCAGCTCTGAGGTGAGTGTAATAGCCCTCAGACAGCACGAATAAATTCTACGTCCAGCGAACTATGGTGTTCGTGCGACATTTATTAGTGGCAGACCTAACATTTTGGCTGCCTTCAAATTGTTAAATCCTTCTGTGTTAACAAGAGAAAAACTAAAACTGGTAGTAAACAGGGAAAGGGTGCATAACTTCTGTTTCCCCCTCCCCCTTCTCAATCCTCTCCTGAAAATCTGTCTTATCTCTCAAGATCCTGGAAGCTTTAGAACAAAAGCGAAGAGATGTTGAGAAAGGAGAGACTTTGTGCGTAGGACTGGAGGAAGTTGGTGACAGGGTCTGGCTGGTTGGTGCTGGTGGGGATTGGGGGATTGGGGTGGGATAGAGGTGGGGAGTAAGAGTTGGAGGGAGTCTTGGGGGTGAAAAAGACCTCTCAACTCCATCCCTCCACCTCATCCTCGGTCTACTCCTCCCCTCTCACTCCCTCCACATCACCTACACCACACCCTCTTAGTCTTTCATTCTCCATTACTCCTCCACATGTCCAAACCACCTCAGTGTATTTCTCTTTATCTTCTCATCAATCATCCACCCCACAACGTTCCTTCACTTCTTCATTCGTCAACCTGTCCCTCCAGGTCACTCCACATGCTCCTCTCCAGTAACTCATGTCCACTGCTCACACTCCTGACTTGTTCCCCTCTTGCCAGGTCCACGCCTCGCTTCCATACGTCAGGGTAGGGACCACAAGACCATCATCCAGTGACTTCTTAACTTCCATACTCACCTCTCTATTTCTCATCACTGCTTTCAGTTTACCAACAACCTTCCCTGCTGTACCCTTTCACGCACTTCGTCCCCCAGAGTTCCATCCTTACTCATCACACTACTGCAAGTACTTGAATGCACTCACATTCTCCATATCCTCACCATCCAACCTCACTGTACATTCTGCAGGCTTCATTCCCTCTCAAACACCATAACTTTACTCCTTGTTTACTTTAGCTTTCAGATTCCTCTTCCTACACACTTTCCCAAATTCATTCACCAAACCTTGCAGCTCCCACTCATCTTCACTCAGCAATACTGTATCATCAGCAAGCAGCAACACCGGAATCTTCCAAATCTCACCTTCATTCATTAGAGCCACCCCACACCCACTGCTTCTACCTTGCACCCTCCTGTACAACTCCATCCATGTATATATTAAACAGCCATGGAGACATCACACAACTCTGTTTCAGTCCCACATTGATATCAAAAGATCTCCCTCAGCTCACAATCCACTCGCACTGTAGCCCTAGCTCCTTCGTACATACTCTTCCCCAGCACTCAACAATTTCTCCTCCACTCCATCATATATTCTTAATACCTTCCACATACCTTGCCTATCTATTCTGTCATAAGCTTTCTCCAAGTCCATGAAGGCAGTATACACTTTCTTTCTCTTCTCTAAGATACGTCTCCACTAAACATCTTAGAACAAATATCTGAGAATCTACACACCCTTTTCCCTTCTTATATCACACTGACCAGATTACAACAGTCTTCCTTATACGGGTCCAACTGCAGCTGTCGGTGTAAATAATCCTTAGGACTTTTGGTTGCCTTGCTCAGTGCCACGTTGGAGGGAGACACTGGTAGCTGAACCGTAAAACGAGGTTGAAAAAATCCAGTCACGGAAAAGGAAGGTGTCGTCTACAGTAATTCCCTATGTTTTTGTCTCGACCTGGGTAGTGGTGGCAGTGCAGTTTTTTTTTTGTGTGTGTGTGTGTGTGTGTGTGTGTGTGTGTGTGTGTGTGTGTGTGTGTGTGTGTGTGTGTGTGTGTGTGTGTGACTTGGATCTTGGATTTACAATACAGGTGCCCCTTGCATATGAGAGAACGATTTAGGCAACAGGAGAGATAAAGGTGATACCACAGGTCACACAAACACCCCAAACCGTGAGTCAGCCAAAATCAGCCATGTAATGGTAATAACGATGATAGCGACACACACACTACACACACACACCAGTAAAAGATAAGATTTCGTTCTCGCTTCATGTTTCTGGTTATAAAAAGGAAGGGAGATGAACACAGAGTGAATAACAGATGATGAGAAAAGAAATAAAGTGCAAGGAAGATAGCTGAGAAGAAAGAAAGAAGGAGGTGGATAAAAATGAGAAAGATGAGTAAGGTTGAGACGAACAGCTATGTCTTGGTGGAGCATAACATAAACACGTGCTGGATTTATAATTAAGGTGGATGTGTGAAGTGTGGCATTGGTTCAGTAGGGCGGCAGAAGGCAATAGGAGTGGACGCATGCTGCTCCGCTCTCTCTAAACACCACTTAACCAAATTTATAGCCACTTCTAAAGGCCTCATGGTAACTGATGGCGTTTAATTGTACATATTCCACCTTAACATTATATCGTATATGTCTTTAATATCGACATGGTCTGTATTAATGATAATGGAATACCGAAGTGAAATACTGTGCCCTAGCATGCTTTATTTACCCTTTCTTAGCGGTACACCTGTGCATATACAGCTTATAAAACAATTCTGCTATTTGTATCTTTTTAATATCGACACAGTTTGCGTCAGTAAATCAGAAGTATAATTTAATGTACAGAGTAAATCGCAAAAGAAAAAAAGTGTTGGAAAATCCTCAGAGTCACTTAAGAGATGTATGTCTGGTCGCTTCGGATATTTCGTAAGACCTGCCTTATCTATTTATACGCTTTTTTTATCCCCATGGACGTTACAGAAGCAGACAGTGTCAGTCATACAGAGATCGACTCATGTACGGTTAATAAATCGTGTACTGTTGTTAAGTTGCTACCAGAAGTGTCCAGTGTGTGCTCCTACCCAGCCCCTAACCTTCCAGGGGGTTTACACCCCCCCCACATGACTCACATTCTCTTCGCTCCTTAATGCCTTCTTTCCATCCCTCTTCCTGCCTTCTTTCCATCCTTCTTCCTGCCTTCTTTCCGGCCTTCTTTCCATCCTTCTTCCTGCCTTCTTCCATCATTCTGTTCTTTCCTTCCGTCCTTTCCTTCCATCTCTCGTCCTTTCTCCTTCCTGCCTTCATTCCCTCCAGCCTTTCTTTTCTTCTCACCTTTCCTTCCGTCCTGTCTCCTCCTCCCTCTCCACTTCAAACTGTCATCTTCCACCAGTCCTCAGGGGAGAGAGAGAGAGAGAGAGTGTGAGAGTGAGTGTGTGTGAGTGGCTGGGTGGGTGATTGGGTGGGTGTTTCATGTTTTTTGAGGCTGGTTATGGACAGAGGAATTTATTACCTGGTGCATCTCATCACTTCCTACAACTTCCACTACCACAGCCACTAGTAATATCACTTCTACAACTATCACTACAGCAGCCACTAATGCTAGTAATGCAACAAGTACTACTACCACAACTTAATAGCGGCGCTGCCACAACTGCCACTATCATAACCACTGTTACAATCACTACCACAACTACCACAACCACTATTACTGTCACTCACTACCACAACAGCTATTACTATCACAGCCCCTATTACTGTCACTATCACAACCACTATTACTGTCACTATCACAGCTTCACTATTACTGTCACTACCACAAGCCACTATTGCTGTCACTATCACAGCCACTATTACTGTCACTATCACAACCACTATTACTGTCACTATCACCAACCACTATTACTGTCACTATCCCATACTATTACATCACTATCACAGCCACTATTACTGTCACTATCACAACCACTTGCATCACTATCACCAACCACTATTACATCACCTGTCACAACCAGTATTACTCTAACTACTCAGCCATTATTACTTTCACTACTACAGCCACTATTACTTTCACTACCACAACCACTGTTACTCTCACTGCCACGCTCCTACCACTACTACAGGCACCACCACAACCTCTGTCATGTCACCACAGTTATTTTGACATCACTATCACCACTGCCAACACCACCAACACTATCCCTACTACTGCAGCTACCACTACTGCCACTATCACAACCAGTACTGTACTGTGATCATCCTACACTACCCACAAATACCACCCCTTCCACAACCACAACTCGTACACCACTTCCTCAGCTACCATAACAACTGCCACCACCAAATGCTGGCCTTACAATCATCACCCACTACCACAACCCACCTCCACACACCATCTCACCCACAACCACCTCCACCACCATCTCAAACCACAACCAGTACCACAACTACCAAAACTGCAATCATTGCCACAGTCACCACGCTGCCGCCACAACCACCTCAACTAGGTATTACAACTACCACCATCACTGCAACCACAGCCAGTACCGCTGCCATATAAGTGTGGTCAACCCACACCCGAAGTAAGGTTACCTGGTTATAATATTCCTAGTAAGCTACCTCCAGACGATATTATTCCTCTTTGGATAGACTCTATGAATTTGCGAATAAAGGGTCGAATTGTAAATGGTTTGGAGCATTTCCTAACGCCTTCCGTCTGTGATTTATTCTACACGTTACACCTGAGTATCCCTGTGCATGCCATTGAAGCAAACTGTGTTGTTATTAAAATGATATAAATAGCGTATCAGAGAATGTTCAGGTGTTTTGGACGAAATAAATCGCTAAGGGAGAGGTGTTACAAAGCATATGTGCCATCTAGAACAGTGAAGTAAAAGAATATAAATGATAAAGTGTGATATGAATACCTGTACGTTGTAATTGCATTAATGTGGGTACCTGTTGATTACCGCTGCCTGTGTAGTTGGATTGGTGTGTGTGTGTGTGTGTGTGTGTGTGTGTGTGTGTGAGAGAGAGAGAGAGAGAGAGAGAGGAGAGGGGGCAATTTTCCAGCCCTCTTTCTCTTTTAATGCTTTCCAGTTCTGTTGTTTTTACCTCCATTAATCTCTCCTCATCTTTCATTGTTTTTAGGTCTCTCTCTCTCTCTCTCTCTCTCTCTCTACTCTCTCTCTCTCTCTCTCTCGTTATGCAGGCTGTAGTCCCCTCTTGGAAAGTATTCATGTGTGTGTGTGTGTGTGTGTGTGTGTGTGTGTGTGTATGTGTGTGCAAGGTAATGCAGGATGGAGTCCTCGGTTGGCAGCTCTCCACGCACTTTAGGACCAAACCCTTTCACTTTCTGAGATGAGAGAGAGAGAAAGAGAGAGAGAGCAGAGAGAGACAGACAGACAGTCTTGAAAAATGTAACAAAATTGAGGTCGATTGGGGGGGAAATTGCTCACGTCTGCGAACCTGTGTGTGTGTGTGTGTGTGTGTGTGTGTGTGTGTGTGTGTGTGTGTGTGTGTGTGTGTGTGTGTGTGTGTGTGTGTGTGTGTGTGGACAAAGGTCAGATGTTTAAACCCAGGCAGCCAATCGACCCCATCCAGCCTTATCCTGCCTCACCCTGGCTTATCTCTGCCTTGCCCCTCCTCATCCCTGTCCCATCCTCCTTCACCTTGACTTATCCCTACCTCGCCACTGCCTCACCCTGCCAACACCTGCCACACCACCCTGCCTGTCCCTGCCTCACCCTCCCAACACCTGCCACACCCTTCCTGTCCCTGCCTCACCCACACCAACACCTGCCACACCCTATCTCACCTCTGCCTTACCCTACCTCACCTCTGCCTTACCCTACCTCGCCCCTTGCCTTACCCAACCTCACCCTTGCCTTACCCAACCTCACCCCTGCCTCACCCTGCAAACACCTACCACACCCTGCCTGTCCATGCCGCACCCTACCTCACCCTGCCAACACCTGCTACACACGCCTCACCCTGCCAACACCTGCTACACCCATGCCTCACCCTGCCAGCACCCGTGCACTACACCCGTGCCTCACCTGCCAACACCTGCTACACCCCACTACCCCTGCCAGCACCTACTACACCGCCTCACCCTGCCAACACCTGCTACCCCGCCTCCACCCTGCCAGCACCTGCTGCACCTGCCTGTCCATACCTACTACCTCACCGTGCCTCATCCTGCCTGAACCTCGAATACCACTTATTAGTTGTATCTTTATACACATTTTTTTTTTTTTATCTTTTCTTTTTATCTTTTCAATTTAATATCTCCAGTAATTTTCGTTCTTCCTCCTTCCCCTCTCTTCTTTCTCTGTCATGTGTCGTCTGATCCCCACTCTGTCTTCTTTTTCCTTTTCCCCTCAATCTCACTATCATTCTATTCTTTCTTCTCCTCTTTCCGGCATTCCTCTCTTCCTATTTTCTCTCTCCATCGTCTCCACCATTCCTTCTGAATCATATCCCTCGAAATGACCAGCAAGCCTTGGCGACTTTTTCAATTGTCCTCTCTTCTCTTCTTTCCTCTCTCCTCTCTCTTTCCTCTCCTCTCCCTTTCTGCATTACCACCCCCATCTCTCATCTTGTTTGTTTCCCTACTGTCTTATGTGTTCTTCTCTTCTCTCCTTTCCTTTCTGGTCTCTCCTCCTCTCTACTCCTCTCCTTTCTGTGGCTGCACTTCCTCCTTCCATTTCTTTTCTCTCCCTTTCCTCTCCTTTTTTCTCTCTCCCTCCCTCCCCATTTCTTCAGAATCATAAACCCTTGAAAAGGAGCACTTAACAAATCGTTTTCGACTCTCGATTTTCTGTATCATATATTTTCACTTCATTTTTCCCTCCTGTCTGTTTCTTGGACACTCTCTCACTAACTCACTCTCACACACACACACACTCACACACTCTCACACACACACACACACACACACACACACACACACACACACACACACACACACACACACACACGCACACACACGCTTGCTGGTGCAGTGGTAACGTTCTCGCTTGCCAACTGGTGGACGGGAGTTCGCTCTCAGCTCAGGTTGCGAAAAGTTTCACTGACGAAGTGGGTGGTTGTCCCCCTTTAGCAAGGGGACGGGTGTGAAGCCGTGTGTGAGTCAACCCTGCCCTTAGATCGGACTATATGAGCTCTCGGCTCCTTCCGGGAAGGAGTAAAAGCTGACGATCACGACCATCAAGTGATCTGACCGACCAGTGAATTACATACAGTATATATAACTACAACTATAGGATTACATCCCTAAGGTTGAATGAACTAGTCTGGTAATGGCTTGATTCCAATGAAAAATGCGTCATTGGAATTACTGGGTTGAATGTGTCAGGGTCTGGGAACTAAAATAATCTCTGACCAAGAAAATTATTAGATTTTAACAACAAAAAGCTGCTTTTTCTTTTTTTCTTCCGTATTAGTTTTTCTCTCCGAGGTCGTCTCAGGAATCACTTGTTACATTTTTTGTGTTCATTTTGTTCTGTGTTATTTATAGGATAATAAATTTTACTTTTGGTGATAGTTACCTGTGGATGTCTATATGAGAGAAGAGAGAGAGTGAGAGAGAGAGAGAGAGAGAGAGAGAGAGAGAGGGTATTGAATAAAATATTTGAAAAACTCGAGGAAAATGGTTTGTATATAAAAACTACTGTAGTAAAACAAGTGGTGATGGCTCTGGAGGGGTGAATGGGTGTTGCTGACCTGACCTAAACTTTCAGTAATATATTCCTGTTTCTGCCACACTTATATTCAGCTTTGGAGTTGCCTGGTAGTGAGAGGGTTAGTGAAGGCTGTATCTAACCACAACACCTCCGAAAACTGTCCCCTGGAGCTTCTCTTCGTTTCCTCTGTTCTCCATGCATTCTCGTTTTTTACAAATTATTATTTTTTTTTAACTTGGCACCGTTTATTCTCTGCTTTTTCTATTTTTATAATGTTATTACGTAGTTTGGTTTTGGTGTCCACCGCCCCCTCCAATCATTTTTTCTTACTATTTTATCACTGTATTGTTTTACATTTTGGCTTTTTCTTAAGAACATACCTGTATTTTCTTCTTGTCTTCTCCTTCGTTAGATCTTGATTTTTAATTACCATTTTTTTCTTATCAGTTCTTGTATAGCTTTTACCTTTTCGTTAGCTTTTTACATGGCCTTGCCATTTTGTAATGCCACTCTGTGTGTGTGTGTGTGTGTGTGTGTGTGTGTGTGTGTGTGTGTGTGTGTTTGTGTGTGTTTGTGCACATAGTGTTTTGTCTGAGTTGGGTTTTACGTACATTTCCCAGGTAATCTACAGCAGCGGGTATGACTCCACACAGAAGTAAATTATAGTGGATGATTACCATTACTTTTATGACGTGGATGTATGCCTGCGATTGTGGAGAATTAAAGAATAACACAAGTAGACAAGAATCAGTCACCAAACCATCCATGGGTGTGAAAAATGAAATATTGCCATACCTTCAGTCGACTGACGTAATATATTGGTTTATTCTTGCCACGTCCACACAGTTGTTATTCAGTGTAGGGTACGTGTTATGAATGGTAAGGGTTATAAACATCCTTCACTAACACCTTCACTGTTATAAATGCTTTCTTGAACCAAATCGTCTGTCGGTAACCTGAGGATAATATTAAATACGTAATTTCAGTGAAGGAGTTAATGAATACTTCCTCTGGTTACAATAATTAACGCCAACGCAATAACACGACTAAATATGGAGAGATAATAATTGGCTTTGTTTTTAATGACATGCTAAGTACACACACACACACACACACACACACACACACACACACACACACACACACACACACACACACGTCTGTATGTGTCGGGGAGAGCAGGTGGAGAATGTCAGGCGTGAAAGGATTGAACTTGCTGGTGAGTCTCTTGTGTGTGGAAGAGTTCTGTTATTTAGGAGGCATGTTATGTGCTGGAGGTGGGGCTGGAGCTAGCTCTGTGGCTTGGAGTGAGGAGTGGTTGGAAGTTCAGAGAGCTTTTGTCCCTCCTGACACTGAGAGACCTCCCTCCCGTACTAAGGGGTCTTTGTATGCAGCATGTGGTAGGAGTATAATGCTGTACGGTATCGTGAGACCTGGGCAGTAAAGGGAAGAGGATATTCGCAGCCTCAAACGTACATAGAAATGACAATGATTAGGTGGATGTGCAGTGCTTCCCCGAGTGCGAGGCCTGGGGGCTAGGTTTACGATGGAAGAGTTGAGGGTGTAGGATAGGACTGGAGTGAATTGGGGCCGTGATAAGTGAGCGGTAGATTGAAATGGTTTGGACATATGGAGAAGATGGGGGATGATAATTGGGTGCTGAAAGTGAGAAGTGTTAATGTTGGGGTTAGGGGTTGTGAGAAGGTAGACCGAAAAAGGCTTGGGACGAGGTCGATGAATGTGACCTCAGGGACAAGTGGGACAGAGATCGAGCAGCATGGAGAACCGCCATTAAGAGTGACAAAGACCGACACATGCAAGCATGCCGGAGCCTTCAGTGGAAACGAAACAGCAGAATATAATGTGTATATATATATATATATATATATATATATATATATATATATATATATATATATATATATATATATATATATATAAAATGTTAGGAGTGTCATAAAGTTTGGCCTCTAATGTAAGGGACTAGAATAGGGCAGGCTGACAGAGATCGAGTAGTTAGATTGAGAGCCGCCAATAGATGACCAAGACCGATGCATGCAAGCTTGTTGGAACCTCTATAAACAGAGGACGACACGAGGATGGTAAAAATTAGTCCATTGCATCAGAACAGGAAACGCCGCCAGTTTATGATGGTGCAGGATGAACATGTGTAAGGAGGAGGAAGTGCAAGGATTGAAACAGTGCCTCCCAAAATATGCCGTATCCTTCCCCTCCCCCCTCACCCTGCCCACCCCTTTCCCTTGCTCCCCCTTCCTCCCTTCACCCCACTGCTGTGCTTAACTTGTGTGTATATGAGGTTATAAGAGGGTTAGTGAAGTTTTGGTGGGAATACCTGAACAACTCTGTGTACCGACACACCTGGTGGTGCAGAGAGAGAGAGAGAGAGAGAGAGAGAATATGGAAATATGGGATGAGAAGGAATGCTTTGGAATGGCAGGATGAGCGACGAATAAGAGAGGTGGGGGGGGGTATTATGAGGTACTGGAGAATGTAAATGAGTTAAATGAAAAAGTAAAGCGAGGAGTATTAATGATAAAAATAAAAGGCAAGGATTTATGACCAACCAGTATAAAGGAACATATGTGGGAAGCTAGGGAAGAAAGCATAAAATATTGAGAATAGAGGAGTATGTAAAGAGCGGTGTGCTTGTGGGAGGTAAGGGTAGGCAGCATATGATCAGTGTTAGCCCCTTTACTACCATTATATCTTTCTTATAGTTTTTAAGTTAATCTCCCACACGATTATAAGTTAATTTAGGAGAGACTTGCAACAGGGAGGGACTCGATAGGGACCTTGTTAGCCCCTTTTCTGACTACCATTCTGTCTTCTGGAGTTATAGGTTAAATAGTGTGACAGAAGCAAGGTTTTGAATATGAAAAAAATGACTATAAGGAAAAAAAAAGTAAGAGAAAAAAGAAAAATATAAAAATTTGGAAGGAAATTAAAAAAAGGATGATATAAGTTGAAAGAAAATATAAGAATTTATAGGGAAATCTTAAAAAAAGAATGATAGAAGAACCTTGAATGGCTAGAAGGATGTTGGGAGTGGTTGGTGGCCAGGGAGAGATATGTTGTAGCTGTAACAGGAGGGCCATAAAAATGTTAAAGGAAAGAGATAGGCAGGAAGAAAGAGAAGTGAATGGGTATAGATAGCAAGATGGAAGGATCGGCTGGTAATGTTTGGTAAAAAAGTGCCAGGGAAAGTTGGAAAATATGGTATAAAGAGGGATGAAGGATTTTTTTGGAAATGAATTCAAAGGGAGTAGATTAAGAAATGTGGAAGGGGGTACAAAAACAAGAAAGAGTGTATAAATGTATTAAGGAAATAACTTGAACAGTAGACGTGTGTGTGTGTGTGTGTGTGTGTGTGTGTGTGTGTGTGTGTGTGTGTGTGCACGCGCGCGCGTTCGTGTGCGTGCGCCGAGGTAGCAGCTTGGTCTCCCTCTCTCTCTCTCTCCGTTACTGCTGCTTCGAATTCTTTTGCAGGTACTGTAGTTTGATCGGACCGATTTTATTCTACGAGATTCACACAACTTTTCCAATTTCTCCGATGTGGTGTGGTAACTGGAGAGAGAGAGAGAGAGAGAGAGAGAGAGAGAGAGATCGCCAGTATCTCCAAACTCCTTGTACATTAGGAACATACACACCCATACACATTTATACAGATATTCCTGTATACATCGTCCTACCATAGAGTATGTACATATATTCAGAAGGGTATACCGATGTGAAGAATGAGTGCCCGCAAATGTTATGTACCTTTACTGTGCACACAGCAGATTTTGTGTGTGTGTGTGTGTGTGTGTGTGTGTGTGTGTGTGTGTGTGTGTGTGTGTGTGTGTGTGTGGCGCGTTTGGACTGTTGCTTTGTGATTGTCTAAAGCTGTCTGTCTATTTCATCCCCGCCACCCCCCTCTCTCTCTCTCTCTCTCTCTCTCTCTCTCTCTCTCTCTCTCTCTCTCTCTCTCTCACGGTGATGGTGTGTCTTGTACACAAGCTTTATTACGTTATACAAGTTTTATGTCCAAGCATACTCTTACACATCCCGTAACATACACAGGTTCATACATACTCTTAGCAGCGTACACATATCCACACTCATGTACACCCAGAAAGTACACACTGCTTCACATACTGCACACACAATCATCTTCAGTAAATGTGTCAGGGAAGTTGGCATTACAGTGTGAACTTTGTGTAATATTAGGAGTTACAAGGTTGTAGGTGCCTCAGGCTTGATTGTGCTGGCTGGCTGGCTTTGTGCAGGCAGTGTGGTGGTTGTGTGGTTGCTGTGGTGGTTGAGTGGTTGTAGTGGTTTGAATTGTGGTAGTTGTGGTTGTGATGGATGTGTAGTTGTTGTGGTTTTGTGGTAATGATTGTTGTGTGGTGGTGGTGGTGGTGGTGGTGATTGTAGCAGTCGTGAGTTTTATAACTGGAGTGGAGAGAGTGATGAATGTAGTGATAACGGACGTTAATGTAATTTTTAATGTAGCTGTAAAGGTATTAAAAGTTAAACAGAAACTTCAGAAGTATTGACTACTGCAGTTAAGTATTTTGCACACACACACACACACACACACACACACACACACACACACACACACACACACACACACACACACACACACACACACACACAATGGTACTCTATTTTCCTCTTTGTCATTGAAATGCACAGAAGTCCCTCAATTGTGAAAGCGTTTCCCCAGATAAGCAATTGTGGAACAATTTCCCCATAATGGCAATTGTAGAAATGTTTCCCCATATAGGCTTACGGTATTCCAGCCTCGTCATGTAGATGTATTTTTAAGTGTTTGCCACGACATTATTTTATTCTGCCTATACGAGACATGTCCAGATGTAGGGGTTAGATATACTTTCCTTTTCACACTTTCATTACCATGTTTTACAGTTTTATTCTTGCTACCACCACACTATTTTGTTCAGCTTAGGAAAGACTTTTACAGCTGGAGGGATGAGATATCGCATTCTTCAACCCGTTCACTATGAACAATCTTTCATAAATTGAATATTGTCACCAGGAGACAGTAATAATAAACCAAAAAGCAGCCATCGTAGTTATCAGGATACAGT
Organism: Coenobita brevimanus; assembly: GCF_032717465.1. Taxonomy (NCBI): domain Eukaryota; kingdom Metazoa; phylum Arthropoda; class Malacostraca; order Decapoda; family Coenobitidae; genus Coenobita; species Coenobita brevimanus. The sequence goes on along the minus strand of NC_137068.1, from coordinate 12,167,817 downwards.
CAGGCGTCCATAATTAGACATTCATTTTTACTTTTTTTTTTTTTCATATGACTTTCACGATTTTCTTTTATCCCATAATTTTAACTTCTTGTAGTTTTTTACGCGCTCATTCATTTTTCATTTTTTTACTTTATTTTCTGCCTTTCACTTCTCACTTTTTTCACTTATTTCTCTTATTTTCTTACCCTTTGCCTGTTTTGTACCTTTTCTCATTTTCCCACGTCTTACTTTCTTCTCACATTTTTGCCAGACGCCTTGGGGTTATTAAAGTTGTGATCCTTCCCTGTGGGCTGATGAGGTTGGTGATGTGGTAGGCGGGTTGGTTGGTGATGTGGTAGGTGGGTTGGTTGGTGATGTGGTAGGTGGGTTGGTTGGTGATGTGGTAGGTGGGTTGGTTGGTGATGTGGTAGGTGGGTTGGTTGGTGATGTGGTAGGTGGGTTGGTTGGTGATGTGGTAGGTGGGTTGGTTGGTGATGTGGTAGGTGGGTTGGTTGGTGATGGGGTAGGTGGGTTGGTTGGTGTTGTGGTAGGTGGGTTGGTTGGTGATGTGGTAGGTGGGTTGGTTGGAGTTGTGGTAGGTGGGTTGGTTGGTGATGTGGTAGGTGGGATTGTTGGTGATGGGGTAGGTGGGTTGGTTGGTGATGTGGTAGGTGGGTTGGTTGGTGGTGTGGTAGGTGGGTTGGTTGGTGATGTGGTGGGTGGGTTGGTTGGTGGTGTGGTAGGTGGGTTGGTTGGTGATGTGGTAGGTGGGTTGGTTGGTGATGGGGTAGGTGGGTTGGTTGGTGATGTGGTAGGTGGGTTGGTTGGTGATGTAGTAGGTGGGTTGGTTGGTGATGTTGTAGGTGGGTTGGTTGGTGATGTGGTAGGTGGGTTGGTTGGTGATGTGGTAGGTGGGTTGGTTGGTGATGGTGATGGTGGCTGGGTTAGTTATGTGGTAGGTGTGTTGTTTAGTGATGGTAGTAGGTGGGTTGGTTGATGATGGGGTAGGTGGGTTGGTTGGTGATGGGGTAGGTGGGTTGGTTAGGTGGGTTGGTTGGTGATGGGGTAGGTAGGTGGGTTGGTTGGTGATGGGGTAGGTAGGTGGGTTGGTTGGTGATGGGGTAGGTAGGTGGGTTGGTTGGTGATGGGGTAGGTAGGTGGGTTGGTTGGTGATGGGGTAGGTAGGTGGGTTGGTTGGTGATGGGGTAGGTAGGTGGGTTGGTTGGTGATGGGGTAGGTAGGTGGGTTGGTTGGTGATGGGGTAGGTAGGTGGGTTGGTTGGTGATGGGGTAGGTAGGTGGGTTGGTTGGTGATGGGGTAGGTAGGTGGGTTGGTTGGTGATGGGGTAGGTAGGTGGGTTGGTTGGTGATGGGGTAGGTAGGTGGGTTGGTTGGTGATGGGGTAGGTGGGTGGGTTGGTTGGTGGTGTGGTAGGTGGGTTGGTTGGTGATGTGGTAGGTGGGTTGGTGGTGATGTGGTAGGTGGGTTGGTTGGTGATGGGGTAGGTAGGTAGGTTGGTTGGTGATGTGGTAGATGGGTTGGTTGGTGATGTGGTAGGTGTGTTGGTGGTGATGTGGTAGGTGGGTTGGTTGGTGATGGGGTAGGTGGGTTGGTTGGTGATGTGGTAGGTGGGTTGGTGGTGATGTGGTAGGTGGGTTGGTTGGTGATGTGGTAGGTGGGTTGGTGGTGATGTGGTAGATGGGTTGGTTGGTGATGTGGTAGGTGGGTTGGTTGATGATGTGGTAGGTGGGTTGGTGGTGATGTGGTAGGTGGGTTGGTTGGTGATGTGGTAGGTGGGTTGGTACCCCAGGCTCATATGGATGTGCACCCAGTGGACTGCAGGAAACCGGCCACTTCAACCGGGGTCTCGCGTGAATGTTATGTTGGGGTAAAGTTGAAGGATTGTCTGTGCTGTGATAGTGAGGCGTATGAAGTGAGTGAATGTGTTGTGGTGTGGGGGGATGCATTGCAGTCTGGCCATAGTGGATTGTTTGGGATGAAATTGATGAAATAATTGTAAGATAACGATACGTAGAAGGAGTCAGAAACAAATATTTTGCAATTTTCATAAATAATCTGATGGTGCCTCTCCCCCTCCGTCTGTCTGTCTGTCTGTCTGTCTGTCTCTCTCTCTCTCTCTCTCTCTCTCTTTCTCTCTCTCTCTCTCTCTCTCTATCTATCTATCTATCTATCTATCTCCATTTACCCATTAGTCTCAATCCCCACTCCTTTTCCCGCCTCCCTTCTTTCCTCTCTTCTCACTCCACCAGTCTCTTTCCCCTTTCTTCCTCCTAACCTCTCCATCTTTCCCTTTCCTCTCTCCCGTCTTATCTCCCTCTCCATTGCCCGTATAAGTGGGATGCACTGTGTGTTAGGTGGGGTATGTTGTGGGTAAAATGTTGGTAAAAGATGTAAGTAAAATACAAAACGTGTACTAACGCTATCGTAAAGTTAGATAAAGAATGATATTATCCATCCATCCATCATTCAATCCTACATTGCCCCATGAGGAGTGTAGGAGCCCGGGGCTAGGCAGTTGGTCTCGACATTTAAGATGAGAGTGACCAGCCTCACTCATCCCTCAGTGGCATTACATGAGCAGTCAACCCCAACCACCCCTTGGATATAAACGTTCACCGGCTCAATCCGACTGGAGGGCAATAATTACCCACTAAACCACCAGGTGCCAAAACTTGGTTATATGGTTACCACCCAGCGTAGTAAATGATTTCCTGGTGTACAGGAAACCATTTGGCTTGTCACTCAGTGTAGAGTCACCCACAGGCAGAAGGAAAAGGAAAGAATGAAGGAAAGAAAGACTGAAGAGGGAGTGTAAAGTCACCCGTAGGCAGATGGACAAGTGAAGAATGAAAGAAAGACAGAAGAGGATGGAAGGAAAGAAGGATGGAAGAGAGGAAAGGGCAGACACCCGAGAGCAGCACTACATCGAGTGAGTGGATGGTGAGTGCCCTCACCTACCACAAAGAATGATATTGTGTATATAATTGTTTTAGTAGAGAAACTCCTGTGATAGTGTCTAAGACGGCCTACCGGGCAATAAATACATTCTCTCCTCTCTCTCTCTCTCTCTCTCTCTCTCTCTCCTGTTGTGTATATTCTCTCTATTTTTGTTTCCTTCGCCTGTACCGTGTTCTTTCAGTTCTTTTCTTTTATCTTCTCACTTCGTCCCTCCCATCAGTTCCTTTCAGCCGTTCTCCTCTTTGTCTGCCCCCTCCTGTTTCTGTTTCCCTCTACCATCACTCATATTCAGTTCTCTCCACCTTAACACCTTCTTCTTCAGCGCATTATCCTCCTCCCAATATTTTCTGTTCCTTCTTTATTCTCCTCTTATTTCGCCTCCTCTTTCTCTTATGGTGGCTCCTTCCTTTATATGAACTTTTATCTTTTTGTATATTGTCGTGTGTGTGTGTGTGTGTGTGTGTGTGTGTGTGTGTGTGTGTGTGTGTGTGTGTGTGTGTGTGTGTTTTAGAATCTATGTTCACATCATTTTTCCTTAAATATAATCTTTCTTCCTTCGTTAGTTCTTTTCTCGTATTCTTTAAATTTCATCCTTTCTCCCTTAAGCATCTTTCATTGTACCTAGTCTCCAGTGATTCTTACTCCTATTTTTGTGTTTGAAAAGCTCTGTCCATTTATTTGTGCCTCAAATTTTATTTCTTTCTGTTTTTTCCTTTGTGATTAATGCTGTATTTTTTATATCTTTCTGTGTGTAAGGCCGGTCATTTACTTTTGTCTAGTTAAAATGGTCAATTCTTTTCCTGTGTGTCTGAAACAGTTTGCCTTATCCTTATTTAGTTCCCTTTTTTGTTACTTGTCATCCTCTTTCTTGGGAGTGTTTCTTGAACGTTACCTCAGATTCACACTCCATCCTCTTCTTTTCTTTTTCTGCCAAAGGCTTTCCGTTTCATCTTTTCTCCTCTCTCATAGCAAAGCTTCCTTCGAATTTCCACTGAACTACGACAGTATTTGATCGTAAAATTTAACCTAAACATCCCCTGGTAAGACGGTGAGAGTCACGTAATAGCGTCTCTAAGCTTTTTATTTTCTTTTTCTGTCACGGGAAAGAATATATATGGCGCCTGGAGGAAGGGTCTTACACATGGAGGAAGTGGAGAGAGAGAGAGAGAGAGAACAGAGGGAAACCGAGGAAGAGATGAAATGATAAAAGCCTTCTAGAAGAGGGGTGCAGTTTAGGCGAGAGATAAGGAGAGGGGAAAGATACGAGAGAGAGAGAGAGAGAGAGAGAGAGAGAGAGAGAGAGAGAGAGAGAGAACAGAGGAAAACAGAGGAAGAGGTGAAGAAGATAAAAGCCTTCTAGGAGAGGGGTGCAGATTAGGACAGATAAGGAGAGAGAGAGAGAGAGAATGTTTGTAGGAGAGAGGGAAGGAACTAATTGCTCTCGCTGCTGACCTTGTCTGCCACACGCTCGCTCTCTTCCACTTCTTCCTTTTCCTCGTTCTCCGTCTCCCTTTCCCTCTTCCCTCTTCCATATTCTTCATCCATTCCACCTGTTTCTTAATCCTGTCCATCCTTTTCTTCATCCTTCCTGCCCCCTCTCCTATTCATCACTTTCTCTTTTCTTGCCGTCTCACTTCTCTGTTTTATTCATCTCTCTCTCTCTGACTGCTTCATTCCTCCTCCTCCTCCTTCCTTTTATCAGTCCTTCTTCTCCCTGTCCTTCTCTTATGGTACCTACGCCCCTCCTTCCTCCGTATCAGCATCCTCTCTCCTCTGTTCCGTACTTCCCTCCTCTGTTCCTTACTTCCCTCCTCTGTTCCTTACTTCCCTCCGACCTCTCTTTCTCCTCCTTCCTCACCACAACCCCCTTCATCCCCCTCACCCAAATGAGGGCTTATCACACACACACACACACACACACACACACACACACACACACACACACACACACACACACACACACACACACACACACACACACACACACACACACACACACACACACACACACACACACACTGAACGGGACCGTCAGAACACAACCCAACATCCGATTAAAAAATAAAAGTAACTGGAAAATCGAAACCTGCTATAGATATTTGACATTGTTAGGAAAATTAAGATATATAAATAGTGATGAAGATGACAACTATTGATAGAGGATCCAAGGAGAAACTGGAACCCTGATTCCGTCGTAGGTATTTGATAGTGTGAAATGGAGATGATAAGCAGGTAGAGGGAGTGATGGTAGTTTACAGCAAAAATCTCAGGAAAGAAAGAACTTGTAGGTAGTAACAGAAATGATAAGCTTACTGTTGAACATAATTTTATTTCACAAGAAGTAAAATTAAAGCAAAAACACGTGGCAGGTAAAACTCGGTAAAATAATAAACTCAAATCACAATTAAAAAAAAAACAAAATAATTAACAGGCAGTGGAAAAGTGACAGATCTTAGAAGTATCTCGTAGAAAAAACGAAAAAGCTAAATGCGTCATATATATTGGACATTATCAGGAAAAACGGTGAAGTGTAAGAAAATGACCACTAAAAATATATACGGTAATACTGACATATTGGCAATTTGACGAATAGGATAGAAAGCTGCCAAGAAATGTAATGTTTATGATAAATGATAATGATTAGGGACGAAAGAGTGATGTAGAGGATAAAGAACCGTCAAGGGTATTGAAAAAGCTGGCAGAAGGACATAAATCTAATTTGTTGAAAAGAAATAGTAAATACTAAATGTTGAGAAGAAAAAAAGTGAGAGAGAGAGAGAGAGAGAGAGAGAGGAGAAGCCAGAAAATAAATAAAATACAGTAAAAGATTATGAAAAGTATGAGAAGGAAAGCTAGGAAAATATAAGAAATGAGCCAGGAAAATGACTTAAGGAAATAAGACAGCGTAGACAGAAGTTACTGGCAGAACTAGACGGCTGTCCAAGAGAATATGGGATGTGTTAACTTCACTACGCGGGCGTGTTTTTCATTATGTTTGCCACTCACAGTCGATTTTATGTAACTTTGGGCCGATATCTCGTAGTAAAAGGGTTAATGTACACTATATCGTGTCGAATAACTCCAGTGTTGATTTTTGTCCTGTGGTCGTTTGGAGATAAAGAAAAGAACTGAAAGATGTCATCTTTGTGAAGGCATCAGAAGTAGTTTTCATTTAATCCTTTTTTTGCAGTGGCAGTTCCCCAAAACTATGCTCAAATTTTTGAAGAGATATCAGTAATAAAATTAAAATAGTCTTTTTAGTGAAAAAACTGGTTTGATATAAAGTGTGGTGGTGAACCTTGATTAGTTCCCGAAGGTGGTGATCTGGTCTTCCATTACCGGGTCTTTCATTACCAAGAGAGAGAGAGAGAGAGTGATTGTAAATCAGGTGGTGTCTTGCCCATGAAGTCTTCAGTAACTTTGCAGGGACGTGTTGTGTCGCTGATTTCTTGGTGAGTTGTCCACACGCACGCACGCACGCACACACACACACACACACACACACACACACACACACACACACACACACACACACACACACACACACACACACACACATACCGCTCGCTGGTGCAGTGGTAACGTTCTCGCATGCCATCTGGTAGACGGGAGTTCGCGCCTCGCTTAGGTTGCGAAAAGTTTCACTGACGAAGTGGGTGGTTACTGGCCCCCTTGAGCAAGGGGACGGGTGTGTGCGTGTGTGAAGGTCACGGCCTTGCCCTTAGATCGGACTATATGAGCTCTCAGCTCCCTTCCGGGAGGGTAAAAGCTGACGATCTCGACCATCATGTGATCCTGACCGACCCGCTGAATTACACACACACACACACACACACACACACACACACACACACACACACACACACACACACACACACACTGGTGTTTGGGTGTTATGCATATTATGGTAGTTATCATGCTGGGCATAAAAACGATTCCTCCTCTTACCCTCTGACTAATGCCAAAAGCCTTGGTTTTATCCATCCTTTCATCCATCATCTAATCCTGTATTGTCCATAGAATCAAATGCGTAGGCGTACAGGGCTAGGACATTTACTGCAGACATTTGGGCAAGAATGACCAGTCGCATGTCCATGAGCAACATTGCATGAACAGTAAAATTTTATCGTCGTTTGGATATTGTGTGTGGCATAAATTATGACTTCATCGTTCCTCATAATTGCGATTATTTGATTATTATACTCTTATATGCTGTTGTGTATATTGTTTTAATAATGACAGTGTGCATCAGTAACATACTGTACAGTAGAATATTAAGGTGTAATATGTAGAATAGGTCGCTGAGGAAGAGGTGTTACGAAATTTAAGTGAACAGTTACGAAACCACCATTACAGACTCTATGGGCCACATCTGGTTAGGACACCATAACCTAACCATGACCATCTATTTTCTTCTAACCCCTCCCCCCCCCTCCAGCAGACCGAGCACTCCCAATCATCACCACTACATCACACTTTCATCACAACTCACTGCTGCCCATTATGTCCATCACCACATTCTTGCCACAGACACCATAACGCACTACACAACCAGGCGGCTATTTTCCACAAAGCACCCCCTCCCCTCCCCAACAGCCCAGGTACTCCCAGTTATCATCACCACATCATGGGAGTACTTTTATCACCACTACAATACACTTCTCAGTGTCCATCACCAGCCTCTTCCTACACTTGATACTCTACTACATCCATTTCGCTGGCGGATGTATTGTTTTTATTGTGTGTGTGTGTGTGTGTGTGTGTGTGTGTGTGTGTGTGTGTGTGTGTGTGTACGTACATATCGTTGTGCCCTGCCTCCCCCATTAACACAGCAATATGTGTATGCAGTAATGGGTGCAAGAAGTAATGGTTTGTTCCTCTCCCCTTGACCATCCATTCTATGTCCCTCTGTTGGTTGAGACCACCAGGATGACGGAAGGGGAGGGAGGGGAAGGAAGAGCATGGAAGGGAAGGTGAGGGAAGGGCAGAGACAGGACGAGGGACGACGACGATGAAGGAAGGGAAGGGAAGGAAGATGAAGGGAGAGAAGGGCAGGGAAGTTCCTTTCATACCAACCAGATGACCTCCCTCTCACCCCCCCCCCCTCACTTTCTTCCATCTTTCTCACTCTTTTCCTCTTTCTTTTCTCCTCCCGGTCTTCAGGCCAGTCAGAAATCCTCAGTTCCTAGGCCTTCTCTTTACCTGTTTCCCTCCCTCTCATTGCACTTAACTTATCCCCTCTTCCCTCCAAAATCCGGCTCACCAGAACCATAATGCCGCAAGGACTCAGGAGTGAATATATTATGACGAAAGCCAATAAGAAAGACGCAGTCATCAGTAAGTCAGACCAAAACAATTATACTTATCCAAATGCATTGCCATTCTCTTCTTCCTGCGCTGCTTCGTTTTAATTGTTTTCTCTATATCTTCACTGTGAGTTCTTCTTCATTCGTCTTATTCGTTTTCTTTGCACTGGTTTTCTTTCTCTCTCATTCCCTCTCCTTGCATTCCTTTTCATTCCCTTCTCCTTGCTTCACTCTTGTGTTTCCCATTCCAGTCTTGTATACATGTATTTTTTTCATTTCTCATTCCTTTTCTTACATATTCCTCTTGGGTGTCGTTTCAGTTTCATTCTCTGCATGTTCTTTTCTTTCTCTTTTCTCTGCATTTTTCTTCGTTTTCATTCTCCTTTTCCTCTGTCTTATTCTAATTACAGCCTTATACCTACACTCTTTATGTTATTCCATTCTCTTTTACTATATTTTCTCTCTCTCTCTCTCTCTTTCTGTCTCTCTCTCTCTCTCTCTCTCGGCGCCAGCTAAGCGATGCGAGCATATGAATGTCTTTATATGAACCATTAATGAAACTTGTGTCTGCTGAATGGGGGGGGAAGGAGAGAGAGAGAGAGAGAGAGAGAGAGAGAGAGAGAGAGAGAGAGGAATGAAGTTGTTAATGAAATTGAGACAAAAACTGTGTGTGTGTGTGTGTGTGTGTGTGTGTGTGTGTGTGTGTGTGTGTGTGTGTTGTGTGTGTGTGTGTGTGTGTACACTTGTTTTCTGTGTATGTTTGTGTTTATGAGTGTTTGTGTTTGTTTTTGTGTGCACGTTTTCTGTGAATGTGTGTGTGAAGGTAAAATGTGGGTACTAGGTAAGAGAGTCAGTCCTATACACCAGGTGGTGATGGTGTCCACGAACAATTGCTGTTAAAGGGATGAAGAGCCGTAGTAATGTCTTAGTGTGCCATTGAACTGCGGGAAAGAAGCTTTAGAAGGACTAACATTTCCGCCAAGTTAAGCCAGACAAAGTATATTGTGTTGCAAGACCTGCGTCACGCCATTAAACAGTTAAGGAGAGTTAATAAATTGGTGTGTGTGTTGAGGCAAGTTGTGGGTGGGCTGGGTGGGGGATATGGTGTGTGGTGGTGTTGGCACAGGAGTGGGTGGGCTGGGCTGGGGATATGGTGTGTGGTGGTGTTGGCACAGGAGTGGGTGGGCTGGGCTGGGGATATGGTTTGTGGTGGTGTTGGCACAGGAGTGGGTGGGCTGGGCTGGGGATATGGTTTGTGGTGGTGTTGGCACAGGAGTGGGTGGGCTGGGCTGGGGATATGGTGTGTGGTGGTGCTGGCACAGGAGTGGGTGGGCTGGGTTGGGGATATGGTTTGTGGTGGTGTTGGCACAGGAGTGGGTGGGCTGGGCTGGGGATATGGTTTGTGGTGGTGTTGGCACAGGAGTGGGTGGGTTGGGCTGGGGATATGGTTTGTGGTGGTGTTGGCACAGGAGTGGGTGGGCTGGGCTGGGGATATGGTTTGTGGTGGTGTTGGCACAGGAGTGGGTGGGCTGGGCTGGGGATATGGTTTGTGGTGGTGTTGGCACAGGAAAGTATAGTCTGTGGACATGTGTGCTGTAGGATAAGTCTTTTGAGTGCAGTGAGGGTTTATTTCATAATATCAGGGGATAAAGAAATGGGCGTGAGAGATAACGAAATGGGTGGGATGGGGTGGAACTGTGGTTGGAGGGGGTGAGGTGCCATGAGAGTATCGTGTAAAAATATCCAACAACAACAGTAAGAACAGGATAACTTCGTGTGTGTCTCCTTTACCAGATGTCTTGGTGCTGGCGAGGGACGCCTTCATGTGGTGGCACAGATTTAACCAGGCGGCTCCACTGCCTGGATGTACAACTTCCCTCAGTGACTTCTCTATCCCCCGAAAGTAGGATGGTGGTTTGCGGGTGAAGGGCAACTTAAGTCTGCAGTCCACTGGGTTCACATTTCCATTGAACCCAGGGCCACAACAACAAAACAATAATCAGGCGTTTTGCGACACCGGTAAAAATATCACACTCACCAAGTACAAGAAGCTTACATATCCGTGTCTATAAGCACATGTCGGTGTAAATAATCCTCGAGTATGATTTCCTTGCTCAGCCCCGCTGGAGGGAGGCATTGGCAGCTGGATCGTAGAATAGAGTTGGAAAGATCCGGTTACGGGAAGGAAGGTGTTGTCGTCTTTAGTTTCCGAGACTGTGTCGACCTGGCTGCTGGTGGTGGTGGCAGTGCAAATTGTTTTTCTCTTGAAGGCCTGTGTGTTTGTTTCTTGGGTAGACTGGTCCTTATACCATTTTTGTTTCTGTGTAGTATTGCCAAAGGAGTGGCTGTTGTGATACAGACAATTTCTGCTCTTCTGTATCATCATATAAATATTCATCTGTGTTAACATACCTCACAAACGCTTGATCCTGTGCCCTTACTCCTACTCAACCCCAACCTTCCAGGGGGTTTACACCACACCCCAACTCCCTCCCCGACGTGAATCATTCTATTCCACTTCTTCCCTTCTCTTCCCTTCCCATCCCTTCCCGACCCTTGCCTCCTTCCTTTCTTCCTTTTTTTTTTTTTTCCCTTCCTTAATGCATTCTTTCCTTTCCTTCCGTTCTTCTTCCTGCCATCTTTCTATCTTCTCTTCCTTCTTTCCTTCGTTTCTTTCATCTCCCTCTCTGCCTTCATTCCTTCCAGTCATCCCTTCCTTCCTGCCTTCCTTCCGTCGTTCCTTACCTCGAGAGAGAGAGAGAGAGAGAGAGAGAGAGAGAGAGAGAGAGAGAGAGAGAGAGAGTTCAATCAGTTTCAGGCTGGTTATGAACAGGGAACTTTTGTAACTAATTTATCTTGTCACTACCACAACTACCACTACCACAGCCACAGATACTATAACAACCACTCACAGTCACTGTGACTGTAACTGCTAAAAGTACTGTTACCACCACTATAAACACAACTACCACTGCCACTACCACTATTACTACAACTAATACAGCTACCTCTACCACAACCTTTATGACTATAACAACTAAACCATTATTACTATAACAACGACCACAACCATTATTACTATAACAACTACCACCACCACAGCCACTATAACTGTAACTACTACAACTACATACCTCAACCACAGACCCTTAAAACAACTACCACACCTACCACAACTACTATTACTGTAACTACCACAACCACCACTGCCACAATCACTATTACCATAACTTTACAACCACCATTACAACACGGATACCATAACTACTATAATTACCATTACCAGAATCACTATAGTTAAACTACTACCAAAACCACACCCACAGTTACTGTAACTACCACAACCACAAAGGCTATTAGCATAACTACTACAACTATCACTACCTAAATCATTATGACATGATGCAACTACCAGTACCACAACCGCATACCATAACCACTGTAACTACCACTACCACTACTACTGTAACTTTTACCACTACCACTATTACTACAAGTCACAACTACCGCTATTACTATAACTGACACAACTACCACTATTACTATAACTGACACAACTACCACTATTACTCTAATTGACACAGCTACCACTATTACTATAACTGCCACAACTACCACTATTACTATAACTGCCACAACTACCACTGTTACTATAACTGACACAACTACCACTATTACTATAACTGCCACAACTACCACTATTACTATAACTGACACAACTACCACTATTACTATAACTGCCACAACTACCACTATTACTATAACTGACAACTACCACTATTACTATAACTGACACAACCACCACTATTACTATAACTGACACAACTACCACTATTACTATAACTGACACAACTACCACTATTACTATAACTGACACAACTACCACTATTACTATAACTGACACAACTACCACTATTACTATAACTGACACAACTACCACTGTTACTATAACTGACACAACTACCACTACCACAGACACTATTACTATAACTACTACAACCATTACTACCACTGACTGTAGCTTCATAACGGCCAAGTATTGAACCACCTGATATAACACAGTTACTACTCATAATTACTCCAAGAATAGCCTACTGAATTTTCTTGCTCATATCACACACTATGCAGTATCATGTTTTTTTCTAAAGAAATATTGTTCAGAACGGTCTTGCCGGTGCATTGTGTGAGTTTTACTTGTATATTTAAAGCATTTGTGTTTGTTAATACGCCAGGTATGTTATAACAGGTACCGTAGTGCTTATTTGGTTGCTGATGCCTTTGGAGAAAACTGTGAATTAAACTACGGCCAAGCCTTTGACGGGAAACACACAACACCTGTCCTAACAGGGTTTTATTACTCAGTAACACATTGCTTGTTTTTACTAACCACCTGTCTTGATTCGGTTGTATTAATACCTAATTCATTTGCACTGGAGTAAGTTATCAGTGTGAGTTTGTAGTAGAGACATTGCATCATTTGGGTCTGCCAGAATGCCTTTTCATGCCATTCTGATTCTGTCTACAGTGCTATATGTACACACACCCATCAACACACACAAGCAAATTCAAGATAATAGTAATTTTCTTCATTAAATCTTTCAGTTTATATAGTCCGAGTTTTTTAGGCACAAGGCATAACTTATTGTTCCATCATTTAAACACTGTCATTGTGGTGAAATGATAGATGGAGGAATTGATGATGGAACAGTATTTTGAACCAACTATACATATGTAAAATTCGCGGAAGTATGTAACGTGCTGGACTGAGTGAAGTGGATTGGCCTTCTGCCAGGCAGTCAGTATGGCATTAACACTGCAGTCCGTGTCAGCCAGTCAGAACCCTCAGGTACAATACATGCAGGAACTTACCTTAGCCACTCACAGTTCTTGCATACTTGTTTAAGCTGTCCCTTGAAGGCGTTCCTGGAATAATACCCTGCAGTACCATCACCTCTGTGTGGGATTAACACCCTACAGTACCATCACCTCTATGTGGGATTAATACCCTGCAGTACCATCACCTCTGTGTGGGATTAATACCCTGCAGTACCATCACCTCTGTGTGGGATTAATACCCTGCAGTACCATCACCTCTGTGTGGGATTAATACCCTGCAGTACCATCACCTCTGTGTGGGATTAATACCCTGCAGTACCATCACCTCTGTGTGGGATTAATACCCTGCAGTACCATCACCTCTGTGTGGGATTAATACCCTGCAGTACCATCACCTCTGTGTGGGATTAATACCCTGCAGTACCATCACCTCTGTGTGGGATTAATACCCTGCAGTACCATCACCTCTGTGTGGGATTAATACCCTGCAGTACCATCACCTCTGTGTGGGATTAATACCCTGCAGTACCATCACCTCTGTGGGATTAATACCCTGCAGTACCATCACCTCTGTGTGGGATTAATACCCTGCAGTACCATCACCTCTGTGTGGGATTAATACCCTGCAGTACCATCACCTCTGTGTGGGATTAATACCCTGCAGTACCATCACCTCTGTGTGGGATTTACTTCTGGTATCTCCACACGATTTTATTTACCCTGTGGTGAAGGGGTTAGTAAAGGCTACATTCTCTCTCTCTCTCTCTCTCTCTCTGCCAGTCATGATGGTGTGGGCTGAATGCCGTTACTCTGTAATTAATGAAGGAAGTTGTCCTCTAAAAACTTGATAGTTATTAATTACCACCGTAAAACACGATTTATCTTATATACTTTTTATCAGCTATGCCAAGAAGGTCATGGTAAAGGCCATGCTTTCATCGACTTTACGCTGGATGACGCATTGGCTGTGCTGGGATGGAATGGTGTGTCATGTGTTGTGTTGCGTGGTGATGTTAAAGGTCTCGGTACTCTCATTGACTGTGAGTTGGGCGACGCATTTGCTTTGGTGGTGTGGTGCGGCGTGCTGCGGTTTGTAGTTGCGAGATTTGTTTGGTAAATGTGGCAATAATGACAGTTGTGCTGTGTAATAGTTTGGTGTGCTGGGTGCTTAAGGTTGAGATATTGTTGTGGTGTGGTGGTGTGTTGTGGTGTGGTGGTGTAATGTGGCGTGGCTTGGTGTTGTGCTGTGGTGATGTACCCGTGTTAGGGGCTGTGGTGCTCTCATAGACTGTGGATTAAGAGACGCATTTGGGTTGATAGTGAGGTGTGGTGATGTGTAATTTGTGATACCTGTCCCTGGTGACACCTTTCACTTACCCCCTCCTTACCCCCAATAAAGCCACTGCATCTGGAAGGAATAAAACTGCTAATGTAAGTTCCTGGTACGAAGACAGTTCTGGATATAAGTCTTTGGCGGCGACAGTTACGTGCTTCCTGGGGCAGGTTAGGAGAGAGAGAGAGAGAGAGAGAGAGAGAGAGTCTCAGCTCTTACTCCTTTTTATATGGCCCGGCCTAAAAATGTGTAAAATCTTGCAATTAATAACACAGACTGAAGAATTACAGGAATTCAGGAACAGTATAGCATGGCAGAAGGCTTTTCCCTTCCTCTCACTATCCCTCTTCCTCATCTCTACTCACCGCCTCACTCACATCTTTATTTCCACTACTATATTTATCCCAAAGTATCAAGATTGTCGAGGTAAATATGCAAATATGGACCAGCAAAGTGACGTTTGGTTTTTTGCATTGTTCATGTTCTGTAATCTTTTCTTCCTGTCTTCCTCTGTCTTTCTTCTGGTGTTATTAAAGTATTCATTTCTCTGCCTTTCATCTTCTATCCTCTGTTATTCTTTTCTTTATATCCTTCCGACCTTTTCCTTTCTTCATGTCTTCATTCATTGTTACCATTCTTTGCCATTGTTCCTGCTCAGTATTTGTGTCTTTCTTCTGTCTTTTATTAATATTCCGTTCCTGTCTTTTCTTCATTTCTTTGTGGATGAAAGAATCGTTTAGTTGTTTTAATTCGTTCTTGTTTTTTTCTTTCCCTTCTCCATTTCTTTTCATTTTTCTTCTTTATTTCTTGTTTCCTCTTTAATTCCTACTTTCATTGGTTTTCCTTTCATATTCTTATTTTTGTCTCATTATTCCAATTTCTTTCTCCTTCCATTTC
This sequence comes from Coenobita brevimanus, assembly GCF_032717465.1. NCBI lineage: Eukaryota > Metazoa > Arthropoda > Malacostraca > Decapoda > Coenobitidae > Coenobita > Coenobita brevimanus. The sequence continues at coordinate 12,152,488 of NC_137068.1, read as the reverse complement.
ATCCCTAACTTCCTTATTTCTTTCTTTTACATTCCATCTCGTTCACATTTGTCTTTCCCCCTCGTGATTGTCGAGAAATTGATAATCTCTCTCTCTCTCTCTCTCTCTCTCAGCCAAATAAAGGATGAAGGGGAAATTGGCAGGATTAGGTAGTGAACTTTCATCAGTAAAAAGTATATAGATGAATACTGATAAATGGGAGTGGGGTGGTGGTGGCGACGGGGGACTGTGTGTGTGTGTGTGTGTGTGTGTGTGTGTGTGTGTGTGTGTGTGTGTGTGTGTGTGAGAGAGAGAGAGAGAGAGAGAGCCTGGCAGTGACATTCCGAGCCCTATCTCAGATCCCCTTTATAACCTCTTGTCCTCCGCTGTTACTTAAGTTCCACTTGTTCTTTTTCAGTCTTGTCATTTATGCCTCTTCTATATTTTTTCTTAGTCATATTTCCCCCCCTTTTTTTTTTTACGTTGCCCCCCCCCTCTCTCTCTCTCTCTCTCTCTCTCTCTCTCTCTCTCTCTCTCTCACACACACACACACACACACACACACACACAGACACACACACACACACACACACACACACACACACACACACACAGTATATCTCTGAATACATTTCCGAGTCAAAGGCAGTCTGTACAGATGTGCATTGGCCAACCAGTCTTACTAATACTCGTATAGTCTTTTTACTGTAACTTGGCCTCCACCTAAAACTACCATGTCTCGATCATGAACTATAAATACATAAAGCTAGACTAACTAGTAACGAAGAAGTGCTGTGGAAAATATGTTGAGCAGTAGTTTCGTGTTTTTCAGTCACTGATGAATATCATAAGTTGGAAAAGGATAATAATCTGGTAAATATAGGGTAATTAAATGCACTAATCATCTACTACTGTCAGGTACACAGACTAACGGGTAATGGCGAGTAATAAATAACGGTGTAAGTACACAGACTAACGGGTAAGAGTGTAAGTAATAAGGGTGTCAGTGTTAGTGATGCTTCCATCATTAGCCTCGTTACTGGCTAAATGACCCGTTATGTAGCATTACTCAGGAGGCGTGGTGTAGGAGAGAGAGAGAGGTTAAATGACCCATTATGTAGCATTATGCTGGAGGCGTGTTGGAGATATATACTGTATATATATATATATATATATATATATATATATATATATATATATATATAGATATATATCGAGAGAGAGAGAGAGAGAGAGAGAGAGAGGCATACATCGGGTGGTGCTGTCACGTCAGCATAATATGAATAGTATTGAATCATGGTGGTATCATTGCAGTGTGGAGGTAAAGCAATATCCAGGTGGCTCACACTAACCCGTAATGATATCTTAATACCCTGGCACTCAAGGTAGTTCCAGGAATAATGTCGCTATCTGGGAATTTACCAGTTAATTTTTATAGATCATATTTGTAGAATGTAACCCTTGCATGGGCATTGTTCCCATTGCAATATACTCTTGTTACCGGAATATGATCTTAACACTGTAATCAGATGACGTGCCTTTAAATTTTGTTTGTGTTACAGTCGTATCATTTTGTTCCACTTAGGACAGACGTGTAGTAGTCTAAGGGTTAATGAAGACTACATCTTCACTCCTCCAGTGCGACAAGTGTCTCCTAAGCTGATGAAAGTTGTGTGGGTGTAAGAGAAATTAACTGAAAACTACGTCGTTGGATTCAAACGGTCAGGAGCATAATACACATTGGATGACAGTGATTGCATTATATTATTTTTACTAGAATGTGATGTTTATACCTTTACACCCAGTTCACAGCCACCAATATTGTCACTGTCTCGGAATATACAAGTATACCTTATGGATATCGTACGCCAAATATTATCTCACTTATTGCATTATATTACTGCCACCAGAATGAGATGTTCATACTCTTGCACCCCGGTCACACCCACCAGTATTATCACTGCCATTATATACATGTAGCACTACTTCAGGTGTTGTAAATTAAACACTGGACTTGTTGCCTTCCTATTAGTTGCGTATTAAGCGTTTTTTTTTTCTTTCTTTGGGGGGGAGGGTTGCGTTATGCTGGCAGAACGACTTTATTCAGTTTAGGGAGGACATCAATGTAGAGGTGATTATATCTATATCTGTCTCGATATATCTATAACCGTCTCTGTTTGTCTATCCATATTTATCTGTCTAAAAATCTGTCAGAGAGAGAGAGAGAGAGAGAGAGAGAGAGAGAGAGAGAGAGAGAGAGAGAGAGATTACGTAGGGACTGGGTTCAGAAGATATTGGGAGGTAAGATTTGTGAAGGGGAATTTCTGCCGCAAATTAATTGAAATGGAAAGCGTTGGAGAAGGTAAATTGATTAATACCTGAGAGAGAGAGAGAGAGAGAGAGAGAGAGAGAGAGAGAGAGAGAGAGAGAGAGAGAGAGAGAGAGAAACCCCACCCCCAAAAAAGTTAGCAACAACGAAATAAAATAAGGCCTGGTAGTGAAAGGGTACACACCTGGTACTTGTGTCCTTTATCCGCTGGCTGTTGGTTTAATACATACCGGCAACATAATATCCACATTTCAGTCATGCTAATGAAATGAAGGAAAGGTTAGGTTAAGATTTCCCACCATCGGTAAAGTATTTTCGCTTTGTATGCAGTATTTTGTTGTGTTACATATATACCATTTATGCAAAGACTCAAAGGCTAATGGCAAGCATAGCTGTTCCTTCCATCAGGAGCGCAGGGGCCTGGTGCTGGGCCTCTTGAACCAGACTTTTAAGACAAGAATGACCAGTCGCTCGTCCCTGAAAGACATTGTGAAAAAATGACTGGATTATCCATTTGATGTAAATATTGTACTCGTATGGGCTGCATCCAGTTGGAACGCCTCAACCCACAAAGCCACCCTATATATATATATATATATATATATATATATATATATATATATATATATATATATATATATATATATATATTGCAATGTCATTCCTATGAAAATTCTTGAGGTTAATTACATCTGAATCCTATCTTTATGGCGTTGTTTTGAATTTACTTGCCGATTTAAGTAGGCAGAACTAGTATCCTGTCAAATTAACTTCCTTCGTTGCAACTTCGTGTTTTAATGTTATTTTTCAACCACCCAGCGATTGTCTTCATTTTAGAACAAGTGCTTGGTCGTGAGGATGTTTTTGGCGGCTGTAGTGTAACCCCACCAATTGGAAAAATACCTCCCAAACTGAACATATTCACACTGTTTTAACCATTATTCCCTTCAGTCCCATGACTTGTATTGTCCTTGCTGCTTCTACACGTTTTGGTTTACACAGAGACGCATTTTGTACTGAAGGGATCAGATATTCCCTTCATTAACACCTTCATTGCTAAAAGTCCCCACAAGACTTTTTTTTTTTTTTTTTTTTTTACACTGTCCCTTTTTCTTTTTTCGGTAAAGGCTAAGGCGTTGCTCCTGGGTAGAAGACTTTAGTTTTGGAACGTGTAGCACTTTATTACCGGATGCTCTTCCTGATGTCTACCAGTGCTCCTTTGGTGAACTCGAACCTTCAACCTTTCGGTCAGATCGGAGCGCTCTAACCCACTGAGCTACGGCTACTACAAATGCTTTGAACTGATGTGTTTTGTGCCATTACTGGTCACAGTACTAGCAAGGCAGATGGACCTGATTAAAAAAAATGTAGAGGTGGCAAGAATATACCTAGAAAGTACGTGGCCAGATGAAGGTTCTTAAGTTAATCTGCATCTGAGAGAAGTGGTTAATCGTTTTATTTATTCATTTTATTGACTATTATCTGTTGTATATTATTAACCTCTCGTGGTCAAACAAGTCCAGTATTCAGGACTTGATAACACCAGACAACCTTATTCGTATCAGTGAGTCTTAAGAGCCTGAGGATGTTAGTTTTGTTTTGAGGTTTTTGTACTTATTTTAAAATGTCTTGTCATCCATTCTTCCAGCTTGTTAATCCTTTTTGGATTGTCATCATCTCTCTGGATTTCTCCCTATGCAAAAAATTTTCATACCATGTCTTCTAATTTGTTCGCCCCCATTTCTCTGTCAGTTATTAAATTTCTCCCCTCTCTCTTTCCATATACTTTTCTCACTCACAAGCGCACACATGTTCATCTTCATTTATCATCACACGTATTAACTCTCTTCCTCTCTCCGCCCTTCACTTTCACCCATTTTCTCACTATTTTCTCATTGTAATTCCTTCCCCCTCACTCTTTCTCTCGCCCGTTTTTGCTGTCACACCATTTCCCTTCCTCTCTCCTTCCAACTTTTTTATTATGTCTCTCTTCAACGTTGATTTTCTTTAACTTTTTTCTTCCCTTCCTCACTTCTCTTTCCGTCGTCCTTTCTTCCCTCTGGTCTTTTCATGTGTCTTTCCATTCATATTTTTTACTATTTCTTCCTTCAATAATTTCTTCTTAGATTATTCTTTTTTTCTTTTTTTTTCAGATTCTTTGGTTACACGTCTTTTTTTGGAACCAGTTAATTTCACTTTTTCCATACGTCCTTCCTTTCATTTGTCACTCTTCCACTACAGTCTTTGTCTGTCCTGTTCTCTTTCTGTCTGTCTGTCTGTCTGTCTGTCTCTGTGTGTGTGTGTGTCTCTCTCTCTCTCTCTCTCTCTCTCTCTCTCTCTCTCTCAGCAGGAACGATTGAGAAAGAGGGAGAAAAAAGGAGAAAAGACCCCACGAGACTAGAGCACATACCCGTATAGAACCCTGGGATGAAGACACTCATGCCATTAACGAGAGAGAGAGAGAGAGAGAGAGAGAGAGAGAGAGAATGCTGTGACGTGGTGATCAGAGTGATGAGGTCACCTAAGTCCCTGTCTCCACCTGAGTTACCCATCTCTCTCTCTCTCTCTCTCTCTCTCTCTCTCTCTCTCTCTCTCTCTCTCTCTCTCCTTTGGTTTAATAATATTAATCGTCATCGTCATCATCATCAAGAGTCATCGTCTCCAGCACGGTCACAAATAACATTATCTTAACAATTTCAGCACAAGACCTTAATATTTTCCTCTTACCTCCAGGGTCTTTTATATGAAGGGTTTACAAAGATCACATCTGATTGTTTTAGTTTGAAATGTGTCTCCTACGCAGAATTAAATTATTTGCAGATATCAGGGCTGCACTGAACAGGACCACATCTTAGTGAATTACGCTAGTTAATATTCCTTACAGAACTAAAGATGTAGTCTGTCAGGTATATAACAGCCTTGTAAAGCCGAAATGAAATATATAATATACTGTTCACCAGTACGAGCCAAGCTTGAGCATGGGTAGGATGACATTGGAAGCAGCCCAGAGAACTACAGCTAAACTTATGAGCCAAAATTACTAGGCCTTTAGTCTGTTTTGTTAATATCAGTGGCCTTAACAAGAATCATTGTACTAGAACGAGAGAGACTTGCCAGACGTCTGTTATATTTTATTTCTGCTATTTGCAAACGATTCACTCAGCTTTGGAGAGATTTTAAGAGCTATTGGCTTTGGATATTGCTGTCATGAACTCCTGCACTGCTATGGTGCCCCCTAAGGTGAATAAAGTAGCCTGACGTGAGCCGAAATGCCCGGTACTGACGGTAGCGTCTGTGTAGTGTGTGCCGAGGTAATTCTCTCTGCCTTTCCGTTTATCTGTGCCTCTCACCAGCCATAGAATTAGAGGGAGAAGGGGGAGAGGAGAGGGGACGTTAGCTGGAGAGGGGATGGGAGGGGAGATGAGACGGGAGAAGGAATGGGAGGGAGAGAAAGGAATGGAATGGGAGGGGAAAGGAAAAGAATGAATGGAATAGGAGGGGAAGGGAAAAGGAGTGGAATAGGAGGGGAAGGGAAAAGAATGAATGGAATAGGAGGGGAAGGGAAGTGAATGAATGGAATAGGAGGGGAAGGGAAAGGGATGTTAAAAGAGGATTAGGTGGGAATAATGGTGGGAGGAGGAAGGAGAGAGGATGGAATGAAATATGTGTGGTGGGGAGAGTAAGATGAGGGATTAAGTAAGAAGGCAAGAGGATGTGAAGGAAGGAAAGAGAGGGAATGGGAGGAAGAGGCGGGAGGGGAGGAGAGTTGAGGAGGAGGGAAACGGCTGGAAGAGGAGAGGGAAGGGAGGAGGGAAAGGGAAGGAAGGGGGAGGTAAATGAGAGTAGGAAGGAAAGGGGGTACACGGCTAGGGTCTGGGGTCAGGAAGAGTCAATTAAGACCATCATCCCTTTGGAAATAATTCAGTGGTCACCCTTAACACCACATCAAAGGATAGGGCAGAGGAGTTTAGACCTTAAGATTTAGGGATTTAGGGGTGAAATTCTCTCTCTCTCTCTCTCTCTCTCTCTCTCTCTCTCTCTCTCTCTCTCTGTCCGTTGTAGTCACTCATGCCACTTTCTCATTCATTCCCTCCTCTGCCTTTCTTCTCTTCCTCATTTCCTCCACATAAGCTACTCGCTCGTATCTACTTTTTCTTTTCTTAAATCAGAGGCCAATTTTCTTGTAGTTTTTCTCCCATACCTCCGAAGAATTATGTCCTCATCATTATTATCATCATCATCATCATCATCATTGCCACCATCAGCATCATCATCATCGTCATTCATCATCATTGCCACCATCATCATCATCATCATCATTCTTCACTCATTATTCATCATCATCATTCATCATCGTCGTCGTCGTCATTGTCGTCGTCGTCGTCGTCGTCATGTCAATCAATCAATCACTCAATCAATTCATCATCATCATCATCATCATCATCATCGTCGTCGTCATTATTATTATTCACAGTTGAAAGATTAGGTGAGGTAGGATATAAAAACATAGTGAAAAAGCCCTTTATGCATTAAATATGAACGCTGTGTATTAAAGCTGAAGTGGTGGCATGTGATGGTGCGTGGCATCTAGGAGGACTGATGAACCGTAGGACACATGTTGTCAGGTCTACCAGTATACCCAGTGTCAGTGCATATTAGGTCGACTGTAGGACTGGACCGTCTCCTGTGAAGGAGAGCAACAGCCAGAATTAGCCCTTCCCCATGTTCACCAAGAACGAACTGTGAAGGGTTGTGTATAGGAAGAGTGATGAATGTGAAAGTGCAAGTATATCAGTGGCTGTGTTTGTATATGCCAGAGTATTTCAGTGCAAGTATAGCAGTGGCTGTGTTTGTATATGCCAGAGTATTTCAGTGCAAGTATAGTAGTGGCTGTGTTTGTATATGCCAGAGTATTTCAGTGCAAGTATATCAGTGGCTGTGTTTGTATATGCCAGAGTATTTCAGTGCAAGTATATCAGTGGCTGTGTTTATATATGCCAGAGTATTTCAGTGCAAGTATATCAGTGGCTGTGTTTGTATATGCCAGAGTATTTCAGTGCAAGTATAGCAGTGGCTGTGTTTGTATATGCCAGAGTATTTCAGTGCAAGTATATTAGTGGCTGTGTTTGTATATGCCAGAGCATTTCAGTGCAAGTATATCAGTGGCTGTGTTTGTATATGCCAGAGTATTTCAGTGCAAGTATATCAGTGGCTGTGTTTGTATATGCCAGAGTATTTCAGTGCAAGTATATCAGTGGCTGTGTTTGTATATGCCAGAGTATTTCAGTGCAAGTATATCAGTGGCTGTGTTGGTATATGCCAGAGTATTTCAGTGCAAGTATATCAGTGGCTGTGTTTGTATATGCCAAAGTCTGTATATAACATCGGTAAAACGAACATGGTACAAACATATACAAACATATGAAAGGACAGACTACATCCACCCACTTGAAGTGTCCACCACGGTTGGGGTCGAACCCGAGATAAACGGCACACTTATCGCGAGACACGTACCTCACCACCGAGCCACCCACCTCCTACACACACACACACACACACACACACACACACACACACACACACACACACACACACACACACACACACACACACACACACACACACACACACACACACACACACACACACACACACACACACACACACACACACACACACACACACACACACACACACACACACACACACACACACACACACACACACACACACACACACACACACACACACACACACACACACACACACACACACACACACACACACACACACACACACACACACACACACACACACACACACACACACACACACACACACACACACACACACACACACACACACACACACACACACACACACACACACACACACACACACACACACACACACACACACACACACACACACACACACACACACACACACACACACACACACACACACACACACACACACACACACACACACACACACACACACACACACACACACACACACACACACACACACACACACACACACAAGAAGTCAGTTGTATGAGCCTTCAGTCTGCTGTCGTTGTGGGGATTTAGGACAGTTATTCAGATTTATTGGGAGATTACAGTGAGACAGAGGGAGGTACGGGAGATTACAGAGAGAAAGAGAGGGAGTGAGTCAGGTGTGGTGGGATTAAGGCGAGGACTAAGAAGGATTATTATGTGTTTATGGGTGAGAAAGAACGGACTGGGCGTTTTTTTGTTTTTTTCTATTAACTCTCTCTCTCTCTCTCTCTCCCCATCTGCACGTTCTTTCATCCCACCTCAAACCACCTACCTTTCCTCTCCTTCCATTTTCCCTCCTTGCTCTTAGTTGAGTCATTTGCTCCCTCATTCATGTTCAGTTAGTCTTGTTTCCTTCCGTATTTCCATTTTTCTTTCATTTCCCTGTTCCCCTCCATGTCATGAACTTCTCATCCGTTCACCTTTTCCCTTTCTCTCCTTCCATTCTCCTCCCTTCATTTCCAGATCCTACTCTGTCCATACACCTTTCTTCTCTCTGTTCTTTCATTCCCTTTCTTGCTTTCCTTCTTTATCTCTCCTCCCCTCACATGGTTCCCCGTCATTTATCCCTTATTCATCATCTTTCCATTCTCTCCTTCACTGCCTTGGTTCCTTCTTCTTCCTTCAGTTTTCTTTCCTCCTTCCCTTCCTCATTCATCCCTGATTCATCCCTGATTCATCTCCGTGTTTCACTTTTTTCATGTCCTCACTTAATTCCTCTTCTTCTCCTTTAGATTCTCTCTCTCTCTCTCTCTCTCTCTCTCTCAGGTGATATTTCAGCAAAGCATTATGGCGTCATTAGCATATTTGTTGTCATTCTGGCCACCGTCAGATAATTATAGTCTTGCTAAGGGACGGCTTTATATTCTTGCTGCCACCACGGGATTGTACTGGCGTGAGAGAGACAACTGTTTAGTGACAGAAGCAGTGCTGTTTAATGTTATATAGTTTTATCCTTACTGGAGAGAGAGTGAGAGAGAGAGAGAGAGAGAGAGAGAGAGAGAGAGAGAGAGAGAGAATCTAGGTTAATATTATATAGTTTTATCCTTACTGGAGAGAGAGAGAGAGAGAGAGAGAGAGAGAGAGAGAGAGAGAGAGAGAGAGAATCTAAGTTAATATTATATAGTTTTATCCTTTCTGGAGAGAGAGAGAGAGAGAGAGAGAGAGAGAGAGAGAGAATCTAGGTTAATATTATATAGTTTTATCCTTACTGGAGAGAGAGAAAGAGAGAGAGAGAGAGAGAATCTAGGTTAATATTATATAGTTTTATCCTTACTGGAGAGAGAGAGAGAGAGAGAGAGAGAGAGAGAGAGAGAATCTAGGTTAATATTATATAGTTTTATCATTTCTGTAGAGAGAGAGAGAGAGAGAGAGAGAGAGAGAGAGAGAGAGAGAGAGAATCTTTGTTTTTATTATATTGTTTTATCATTA
>NC_137068.1:12105187-12140187 GCF_032717465.1 Coenobita brevimanus | reverse complement strand
TGGTGAGAGAGGATAGTGTTTGGAAACTCCCTGTACTGTTGTTTGCAGATGATACTGTGTTGTTGAGTGAAGACGAAGGGGAGCTGCAAGGCTTGGTGGATGAGTTTGAGAGTGTGTGTAAGAAACGGAACCTAAAGGTGAATGTAGGGAAGAGTAAAGTGATGGTCTTTGAGAGAGGTGAAGTTAGTGAATGTACAGCGAGGTTAGATGGTGAGGAATTGGAAAATGTGAGTACGTTTAAGTATTTGGGTAGTGTGATGAGTAAGGATGGAGGTTTGGAGGGTGAAGTGCTTGAAAGGGTACAGCAGGGAAGAAAGGTTGCTGGTTCCTTGAAAGCAGTGATAAGAAACAGGGAAGTGAGCATGGAAGTGAAAAAGTTACTACATGACAGTATTGTGATACCAACTCTAACGTACGGAAGTGAAGCTTGGACATTGTTGGAAGGACACAAGTCAAGAGTGAGAGCAGTGGAAATGAGTTATTTAAGAGGAGCCTGTGGAGTCACGTGGAGAGACAGGCTGACGAATGAGGATATAAAGGAGCGTTGTGGTGTTGATGTGGATGTGATAGGAAGCGTTATGAGGAACACACTGAGGTGGTTTGGCCATGTGGAGAGGATGGAGGGTGAAAGACTGACGAAGAGAGTGTATGTGAGTGAGGTGGAGGGGGGAAGAGGGAGGGGGAGGCCGAGGATGAGATGGAGGGATGGGGTGGAGAGGTATATGAGAGAGGGGGGTGTGAGTTGGGAGCAGGGCAGTGAAATGGCGGGAGACAGGGCGACTTGGAGGCGATTTGTTTGTGGCCACCCCAAACGGGATTGAGGCGTCTGGCAATAGATAGATAGATAGATTTATCCTTACTGGAGAGAGAGAGAGAGAGAGAGAGAGAGAGAGAGAGAGAGAGAGAGAGAGAGAGAATCTAGGTTAATATTATATAGTTTTATCCTTACTGGAGAGAGAGAGAGAGAGAGAGAGAGAGAGAGAGAGAGAGAGAGAATCTATGTTAATATTATATAGTTTTATCTTTACTGGAGAGAGAGAGAGAGAGAGAGAGAGAGAGAGAGAGAGAGAGAGAGAATCTAGGTTAATATTATATAGTTTTATCCCTACTGGAGAGAGAGAGAGAGAGAGAGAGAGAGAGAGAGAGAGAATCTATGTTAATATTATATAGTTTTATCCCTACTGGAGAGAGAGAGAGAGAGAGAGAGAGAGAGAGAGACAGACAGACAGACAGAGACAGAGAGAGAGCGAGAGAGAGAAAATCTAGGTTAATATTATATAGTTTAATCCTTACTGGAGAGAGAGAGAGAGAGAGAGAGAGACAATCTATGTTAATATTATATAGTTTAATCCTTACTGGAGAGAGAGAGAGAGAGAGAGAGAGAGAGAGAGAGAGAGAGAGAATCTAGGTTAATATTATATAGTTTTATCCTTACTGGAGAGAGAGAGAGAGAGAGAGAGAGAGAGAGAGAGAGAATCTAGGTTAATATTATATAGTTTTATCCTTACGAGAGAGAGAGAGAGAGAGAGAGAGAGAGAGAGAGAGTTGCTGGGTTCATCTCCGCGTTACCCTAGAAAAGAAGACTTATTTCCTCCTTCTTTTCCTCTCTCCTTTCTTACTTTCCTTCTTCCACCTTCCCTCTTTCCTTCCTCTGCTCCATCATTCTCTTCCCTCCATTCCTCCCTCCTCTTCCTCTCTTTTCTTCCCACACTTCTTCTCTCTTCCTTCTTTCTCTTTGTATTTCATTTTCTCCTCAGTTCTTCTCATTCCCTCGTTTATCTCTCTCTCTCTCTCTCTCTCCTTCATCACTTCTCACTTCCCTGCATAATTCATGTCAAGTCAAAGTGTTTCCACTCATTTACATAGGGTAATTACAAGTAGATTTCAGGTGAGAACCAACTTGGATGTAATGATGGTGAAATGGACTGTGAATCTCTCTCTCTCTCTCTCTCTCTCAGCAAATTTTTTTATCCTTTCGTCTGTCGCATCTTTCTCCATTCTTATCCTTCCAAATTCTCTTTTATTCCTTTGTCTTTTTTTTTCATTGCTTCCACCTTCTTCCTTCTCTTCTTCCTTCCCAATCTTTCCTCCAACTTTTGTCCCTTTATCCCTTTATCGCTTCAATCTCTCCATCCCTCCAAATCCTCCTCTCTTCCCTCCATGCCTCTCTCCTTCCTTCATTCCCTCCTCTCGTCATTTCCTCAATATATTCTCACCTTTTCTTCCATCCATCTTGTCACACTTATCGTCCATTCTTTTCTCTCTTCCTTCCTTTCCTCGTTCCTTCCTTCCCTCCGAATCTCTCCTCCTTCTCCATATGTCCATGCCCTTTCCTTCCTTTTTTTTTTTTTTTTTTTTTTTTTTTTTTTTAGGCAGCCTTCTCTTCCTCCTGCCGTCTTTCCTTCTCTGTAATGTCCTGTCTTTCCCTCGGCCTCTCACTCTTTCTTTCCTACAAATTTTCTCTCCATTTCCTTCGTAGTCACATCTTTCCTTCGTACCTCCCCCTCCTCTCCTCCCTATATACTTCCTTCCCTCCTTCCTCTCCTCTAAATCTTCCCTCCCTACCAGCCAAATCTTTCCTCCCTCCCCGTCTCCCTTAAGGTGACATCTCCTCTACTTTAATTAGTGGGTAAAATACGGTTATTATTTCTGTAACTAAGACAACCTGAGAACACCTAATGACTTTCCTCTCTCAGGTACTTTTTCTCACTCTCTCATTTTTCTCTCTTTCTTGTTTTCCTCGTTGTGTCTCATTCCCTTATTGTCCATCTGATTCTCTCTCTCTCTCTCTCTCTCTCTATCCCTCTCTCTCTCTCTCTCTCTCTCCCCCCCCCCATCTTCATGTTCTTTCACCCCACCTCACACCATCTACCTTTTCTCCTCCCTCCTTTGCTCTTATTTAATTCATTTGCTCCGTCATTCCTGTTCTTATACTCTTGTTTTCTTCTTTCTTCCTTTTTATGTCATTTCCCTGTTCCCTTCCCTGCCATTCCCTTCTCGTCCATTCTCCTTTCCCTTCTGTCTCCCTTTCTCCCCGTCCTTTCTCTTCCCTTCTCTCCCAACTCCCACGCCTTACACCCTTCCTTCCTACGTTCCCTTTCATTCCCGTTCTTCTTTTATCTCTTCTTCCCTCCCTCTCCGTCTCCTCCCCCATTCCCTCTCTCCCTATCATTACCCTTTGTTTTCTTTTTCCTCGCCCTCCAGATCTTCCTCTGTTTTCCTCTTTACTTCCTCCAGTCTCTCAATTTTCCATTTGAAATTTCTTCTCTCTCCCATCTTTATCGCCATTTGCTCCCTCATTCACACCACTTTCTCTTTTGTCTCACCTGCCTTTGTTGTACCTCTCCATCTTCATCCTTCCTCCCCATTGTTTCCTTCTGCTTCATTTTTCTCCCTCCCTCCCTCTATTTTTTCCAACCCATGCCTCTCACACAACTCCCCTAAAAACTCCCACATCAAAGGCCAACCCAGCCCAACGTTACTCAGGTAAAGGACAATATATTTACCTACCCTAACTTACCCAGGTGAGTACGAGGGTCCCTCCACGCCCTCAGGTAGAGCAGTCGAATTTTATACTCTGTAATTGAAGGTGGACATTGGGTCTTTTTTTGTGAGTTTTTCTGTGTGATTTAGGGGACTTTCCTCTTCTTGTCTGCTCACCTTTTTCTCGTGACCTCTGCAGTTTCGTAAAGTTTTGCCTCCATATCCTAATTTTTCTCTCTGTGCTTTTTTGTACATTGTAATTCATTTGTCATGTTTGTTTATATTAATTTTAGTGTCCTATCCTTTTCCTTTTTTCATTTCTCGCAGTTTTAATTCGAATATTCAGATTTTTTAAATTCGTATCGTTCTTTGTTCTTTGTCATCTATCTATGTATATCTGTCTCTCTCTCTGTCTGTACACACACACACACACACACACACACACACACACACACACAAACACACACAGGCAAGAAGTCAGTTGTATAAGCCTTCAGTCTGCTGTCGTTCTGGGGATTTAGGACAGTTATTCAGATTTATAGGAGGATTACAGTGAGACAGAGGGAGGTACGGGAGATTACAGAGAGAGAGAGGGAGTGAGTCAGGTGTGGTGGGATTAAGGCGAGGACTAAGAAGGATTATTATGTGTGTATGGGTGAGAAAGAACGGACTGGGCGTTTTTTTTTTTTTTAACTCTCTCTCTCTCTCTCTCTCTCAAAATACCACCGTTTTCCACTTCAACAAACAAGTGTTATTTTTAACCTGGCTGAGGGAATGGTGGGTAGAAGAGAATTTTTCATATCTATTAATACATTTTCATACTTTGTAGTACATTCTTTACCCCTTCAGTATGATGATGCCTTTTACATTCTAAGACGTTCTTATGCAGCCTTTAATATTTCCTCTGACACCCCATTATCTGTACATTTCTCTTGGCATCTCCAGCCGTCTGTTCTCTTGGCGTCCTTTGTGTCTTTTCCAGTCCCTCCCCCTTTCCTCTAATTCTCTCTCTCTCTCTCTCTCTCTCTCTCTCTCTCCTTCCATCTGCATATTCTTTCGCCCCACCTCAAACCATCTACCGTTTCCACTCTCCTTTTATTTTCCTTCCTTGCTCTTAGTTGAGTCATTTGGTCCATCATTCCTGTACACTTATTCCTGTTTTCTTCCTTCTTTCCTTTTTTTTTTCATTTTCCTGTTCTCATCTGTCATTCCCTTCTCGTCCAGTTCAGTTTCCCTTTTGTCTCCCATTCTCTCCATTTTTTCCTCTTCCCCTGTCTCCCAAATCCAACTCTTTCCCATACACCTTTCTTGTCTTCATTCTCTTTCATTTCCTTTCTTTCTTCCTTTACTTTCTTCCTTTACCTCTCCTTGCCTCACCTCTCCCCCTCATTTATCTTTTATTCATCCCCGTCTTTCAAGTTTCTCCATCCCTTACTACATTCCTTTTTTTCTTCTTTAATTTCCTTCTCTCCTTCGGCGTCTTTGTGTTCTCTCTCATCCTCTTTCTCCCCATCATTACCCTTTGTTCTCCCTCCTCCTTCCATCGAGCACACCAGTTCTTCCTCGGTCCTCCTCTTCCCTTCCTCCAGGTTCCCTGTTATTCATTTTTAACATCTCTCTTTTCTCCCTCCTTTCTCACCATTTGCTCCCTTATTCACACCACTTTCCATCTCGTCTTTCTTCTCCCTCTGTTGTACCTCACCATCTCCATCCTTTTTCTCCATTCTCTCAACCTTCCTCTTATTTTTTTCCCTCCCTCCATGTCTCCAACTTTTGCTGCCCTCACCACCCGTCCCCCAAAACACCCACATCAAGGTCCATCCCAGCCCAGCATTACTTAGTCTTATCCAGGTGCGTTTAGGACTCTCTCTCTCTCTCTCTCTCTCTCTCTCTCGAAAAGTAGAAGCCACATTACTAATTTGGTCCCAGTTTCACAGAGAGAGAGAGGGGGGGGGGTTACTACTCGAAGCTCCATCAAGTAATGTGACTCAGACTGACTTGTGGGCAGGCAAGGTTGGTCTTTTATGTCAACACAAGTTTTGATGAGGGAGGAATTGGCTTGTCACACTCCTTAATTACCCCAAAGTTTTAATGACCAGACGTAGTTACATTCCTGGCTCATCTTGAGTTGCCATAGTAATTTTGGGAACATATCTTAGTTATAAAATTGGCCTCTTCAATACGGTGAAGTATTTTTGTACATTGCTGTTTTCTTAATGTTATTCTGTTGAGGATAGCCTTTTGTAAATGGAAGGGTTAGACATTGCCTAGACATTGCCTGCATAAACCCGTACACCACCACAGGTCCTTCCTGAGTGGAATACAGCCATCTTCTGGTTGGAAGGAAAATGAGACACAATCACATTGAAAGGATTCAGTCAGGAAAAGACGCACACACTTCTATTTTATTACGTTTGTAGTTCTTAATTACCAGACTATATCTTCTTGGCTCACCTCATGCATACTGTACCTGGATGATGTTTAAATTACGGTAATTGGTTTTGCTCAGTTATTTTCTTTTGAATGTGAAATAGAATGAACCCAAGGCTTGGAGCCATCAATATTTGTTCGTTCCGTTCGGAAAAGAAAATAATAATTGATCTTTTCTAGGTGCACTGACCCATTGCATTGAAAAGACTGGAGGTCAAAGGCAGTGGGAAAGACAGACTGAGGAAAACGGTTCCAAAACAACCAAAAGCATACATGAAACTCTGAGAGTACCGATTGACTCTCGCATTAGTGACCTGGACAGAAAGGGAGTGAGATTGTGTAGCTGTACGGGTGCTGGGTGCCCGTCGTAGTGGGGAGAAATGCAAGTGGAGAGGAAGGAAGTGGCGAGAAGAGAGAGAGAGAGAGAGAGAGAGGGGGGGGGGAAGGGAGGTTCGAAAAACGTATATATGTTAAAGACGGTCGAGGTTGTTGAAGGGAAATTTCTCATGTCTGTGAACCCATCTGTCTGTTTGTCTCTGTCTGTCTGTCTGAGTGTCTGTCTGTCTGAGTGTCTGTCTGGAGAGGGGTCAGGAAACGTCTTCACTCGGGCAGCTAACAGACCCCATCCTGCCTTACCCTCCCTCATTCCACTTCATATTGCCTTATTCTGCCTCATCCTGGCCGGTCCCTACTGCAACCTACCCTATCTCTACCTCACCATGCCTTATCCCTACCTCACCTTGCCTTATCCCTACTTCACCCAGCCTCATCCCTACCTCACCCTGCCTCTTGATTATCCCACCCTACTTCACCCTTCCTTATCCTCATCTCACTCTGCCTCATTCCCACCTCACCCTGTCCCATCCCTGTCTCACACTGCCTCACTTCACCCTGCCTCATCCCTGTCCAACCTTACCTCACACTGTCGCATCCCCATCTCACCCTTCTTCATCAGTAGCCCACTCTACCTCACCCTTTGTTATTCCTGCCTCTCCCTTTCTTATCCCTACTTCATCCTGCCTCATTACAGTCCCACCCTACCTCATCCTGTCTCATTACAATACCACCCTACCTCACCCTGGTTCATCATTATGCCACCCTACCTCACACTGTCTTCTGCCTCACCCTGCCCCATCTGTATCACTCTCTCACCCTGCCTTATCTCTGTCTCTCTGTGCATCACCCTGCCTCATTCTGCTCTCCCTCCCTGCCTCACCTTCTGCTTTACGGTTATAGGAATAAAGAATAAAACGTACCATTTAGGAAAATGTGTTTTTCTAATTATTATTTAAAATGCTTAAGTAATAAAAGTTGCAGAAGGTGATGGTAGTAGGGAGAGAGTATGATATGGTGACGTAATAAAATGGTATATACAAGTGTGTAATATGTTCACAGAGTAAACCCTGATAAGCCCAGTCACCGTCACACACTATATTTAGGACGGACCAGCACACCTTAACCCACAAAGGCTTGGCTTACACCTACCATATCATTATTCCAACAAGGTTACTAAGCTTAGTAAAACTCTCGTTGGTACTTTGGCATAGTTTCAGGTCATTACAAGGCGGATGAGTTTAACAAGTTGTGTTGTAACGTTTGTTGAGAATTAACACGTGAAAAGTTTTGTGTATTAGTGGAGGCTCTTGAAATCCCTGTCTTGAGTGTTGATCAACCTTGCCTTACACGTTTGACTTAATTTGTGCTGGAGGAAGGATGGCTGGTGTTGGAGGATACAGAGCGGATTCCAAGCTCAGGTATAAAGTCACATGTATCAAGAATAAGGTTTCAGTGGCGGTAGCAAGAAAAAAAATTAGAAAGAAAAGTACGTCACCATACTGAGGGTTTTGGTTGGGATTGTTTCTCTGGCTGTTACTAAAACCAAATGTCTTGCCTGATTGAAATGGATTCGGTAGCAAGAGGTACACAGAAGTCATCGTACTGAACGGGTTGGTAGACTCTTTGTACCGTTTAAGGCGATAGGTGTCCTGTATACAAAGAAAAGGGTAGTTTGATGTAGCAATACTAAAAAAAAGATTCACCATCATACTGAAAGATTTACTGAATATTGTTTATTCCAACGTCACGATCTGATAATTTCTTCCTTAAATTGACCAGTAAAATATTACAAAACGTCATCGTAAATCATCTGGAAGCAGCAGGAATAATGAAAAAATGAGGGGGGGGGGGAGGAGCTTCGTTTCTGTAAAGTTTTGTTGGGTCAGCCTCTTGCTAACATTGCCACATATTGCTGTGTCATCGTGACGCAGCAAAATTGACGGTCGCTTCATCCTGCCCTGATTCTGTTGGCCTGACAACCTTGTGAAATTTACCCTGCATGGTGATACAGGTAAAGCAGGATTTTATTTGCCGTCAGAAATAATGAACATGGTATTTTATTACAGGTTACAATGAATGATTTTAGCTGGTAGAGGCTCACTGCAGCCCAAGGGTTAAGAGATTATTGTACAGACTACCAATTACTCTTACTTGCACAAGGGAAAATATGAGAGAGAGAGAGAGAGAGAGAGAGAGACCCTAGCCACCTCTGTGACTGGAACCGTATCGCGTTAGCTATGGCCGCCATCTACCTAAGTGTTCTGTCCCCCAGACCACCAGGCGTCAAATGCGTATAGATTTCTTTATTATTAATTGCTTTATTATCTAGCTCTGGCCACAGAGTTGAGAATCCTTTCCCTGAGGCCCAGCAGCCCTCTTACGCCTAGCAAGTGACGTCACGCAGTCGCATGTTACCACTTGGGAACTAATTACCACCGTCCATACTGAGTACATGTTGGGGCTGTGATCTGTTGCTGATAGTATGGTATTAGCGAAGGTGTTATTAAGGATCCGTTAAGACTGTGTGAACGAACTTCAGCTTCTCACAGTGTTCCTTTCCCTAGCATGGGCGCCGACCACCATTGGATAAATTAAAATGGGAATGCTAAAGATTGAAATTACCAAGAAATGAAAGGGGTAAAGAGGTAAAAGGAAAATGTATGGAATGAAGCCATAGGATCCAAATTGTGTGAGGTGTGCAGTTTGGTGTGGTACAGTGTGTGTGAGGTGTGCAGTTTGGTGTGGTACAGTGTGTGTGAGGTGTGCAGTTTGGTGTAGTACAGTGTGTGTGAGGTGTGCAGTTTGGTGTGGTACAGTGTGTGTGAGGTGTGCAGTTTGGTGTGGTACAGTGTGTGTGAGGTGTGCAGTTTGGTGTGGTACAGTGTGTGTGAGGTGTGCAGTTTAGTGTGGTACAGTGTGGCCAGCTGGTGACCGTCGTGTGAGCCTGCTGCCATAACCAGCTGGCGATAACACCGATAACACCAGCACGACGGTATCGGGGCGAGGAACTGGGTTATCGTGGCATAGTGATTTAGGCGGAGGTTTTGTTGGCCTGGTAAAGGGAAGGAGTGTATTAGAGAGAGAGAGAGAGAGAGAGAGAGAGAGAGAGAGAGAGAGAGAGAGAATACCAAAATGTTCCATATAAAGGAATATTAAGCCTTCTTGAAATTAGAACGAAAACTTTTCAGTATTAAAACACACACACACACACACACACACACACACACACACACACACACACACACACACACACACACACACACACACACACACACACACACACACACACACACACACAGTCCCCTTGGGAAATGTAAATTAAATTAAATTGTCGCCACCGTCAGACAGTTTCAGCAGCCACCTTCCTACCCGTCCCTGGTAAAAGCAAAAATATCTAACTCTGTAAATTCCTTTTTAATGTGTGGTGCTGATGACCATTTTTATCGTGAAGTGACACCGGGTAATTAATGTAATAAACCAGCGCGTCTCTTGTGGGTCCAAAACTTGCCCACACTATTTATATATATACTGTTGATTACTTTTGTTGGCTGCGTTGGAGTGAGGGTGAGGGAGTGTGGTAGTGGTGGTGGAACTGAAATATTGTGGTGGTTTTAGTAGTGGTGATGATGGAGATGCTTGTGGCTATGGTGGTAGTGGAGATGATAGAAGTGGTGATGGTGGTGGCGGTAATGATGGTTGTGGTGATAATAGTGGTGAAGGGGTGGTAGCAGTGCTGGAGATAGAGGTGATTTGGTAGTTCTCAGTTCCTCTTCGCCCTTTTCCTTCCTCCTCCTGCACTCATCTCCAACCCTTCTGCTTTACCTTCCTCCTCCCTTTCCCCCCTCCCCACCCCCTCTAGCCCATCCGTACTTCTGTCCCTCCCATCCTTTCCGTTCTCCTGCACAGTTTTCCTTCCTCCTCCTCTTCCCTCCTCCCCTTCTGCTCTCTCTCCCATCACTTTTCACCCCTGCGTTCCTCCTCTCCCCATGTCTCTCCACTTCCTCTTTCTCATTATCTCCTCCTCCCCTTTCTCTTGGCACTTTCTTCTTTCCACTATTCATAATTTTCCAGTTCTTTCCATCATCATTGTTTTCCTCCCTTTGTCTCCCATGTTCTCCCTTTACTCCTCCTCACACATACCCACGGCCACAAAACTGCCCACCATGTCGCTTTCACATATTTGATCCCCTCTCTTCCCCTCTCCCTCTTTAGACTCCCTTTTACCTCACTCCCGTCTCTTTCCCTCCTTCCTCTCATGTTCCTTTCCCATTTTCTTCTCTCCTTTCTATTCCCTCCACATCTTCCTCCCACGTATAATTTTTTCTCTCTTCCCTTTATATATTTCTTTTCCCTGACCTATCCTCTCGCCTCGCTGTTTTTCCCCTCCTCCCACACCCTCTTTGTCTCCCTTTCCTATCTCTCCTCTCCCATTTGCCCCGAGCTCTCCTCTTCCTTTTCCAGTCTTTCCCTCTCTTTCCCTTCTCTCTCCCCTCTTTGTTCTTCCCCTCTTTCGCTTCCTCTCCCTCCCTCCTTCCCTCCCACCCTCCCCCATACCCCACCTCCCCACGGTCACTGAACCAACCACTATGTCGCTTTAGCCCAGTTTTGAAGCTTCTCTTTCTCTCCCCCTCCCTTTATCCTCTTGTCTCCTCACACACTTTTCTCTCGCTGTCCCTTCCCTCTTAAGTTGTCTCCCCCCGCCTCTCTGTCTTTGTCTTCCCTCCCTGTCTCTTCCTTCCCTTCTTTCTCCTCCCCTCTCTCTTTCCTTCTTTCCCTCTCCTTTCTATCTCTCCCTTCGCTTCTTCCCTCATTTCTTCTTTCCCTCGTCCCTCTCCATTCTCTGCCATCCATCTCCTTTCTCTTCCTTCTCCATTCTCTGCCATCCATCTCCTTTCTCTTCCTTCGATCTCCCTTCTTGCCATTGGCCTTTGTAACCCCTCAACCCTCTCCCGTCCTTTTCCTTCTCACCTCTCCTCTCTTCTCCCCTCTCCTCTCTTCTCCCCTTCATGCTCAAGCCTTTTCTTTCTCTTCTTTCCCCTTTCTGCCAACTTTTCTCCTCATTCCCTTCTATCCCCCTCACTACAGTCGTGCCGGAACAGCCCAGCCCTTCCTTGATCTTAGTCCCTCTCTCTCATTTCTTCTTTTTTCTGCCTCTCTCCATGTCCATGTCTCTCCTTCAATTTCTTCATTGTTCACTTTTGTTTTTTTACCCCATTTCTTCTTGTCCATTTCCTTGTCTTCGTACTCAATCCCTCTATTATCTCTCCTCTTCTTCCCCCTCTCTCCCTTTTCCCATCTTTCTGCCTTCCTCTCCTCATTACCCTTTTACTCCTGTCTTCTCTGTCCTCCTTTTTTCTCCCTCTCTTTGCCTCTTTTCTCCCCTACCCCTTCCCTCTCCCCATGCCTCCCCCCTCCCTCCCTCCCTCCCTCCTTCCTCTCTCCTTCTCCCCTCTGCCCATGCCTCTCCTCTCCCTCCCTCCCTCCTTCTCTCCTCCTCCATCTCTCCACACTCGTTTCATCCTCTCTTGCTTTCCTCTTCTCTCATACCCCCCTTTCCTTGTCCTTAATTTTCCTTTTCCTCCCTTCTTCTTTCTTCAGCCTTCTCTACTTCTTCGTCTTTTTCCTTACAAACCTTTTTATCTTTTCCCTCGCCTGGCATGCTTTCAGTTCTTCTACCCCATTATTTTCCTGTAATTTTTTATCATTTTCATTACATTTCCAGCCAGTTGGTGTCGTACATTTTCTGTGCTGACTGGAAACATGTACTCAGAATTACAATTACCAGACATATAGCAGACGGTTATAAACTGACAGATGAAACAGCCAAGAGCACTGTGCAGTCGGCCACAAAGGTGGTGTCGTTTGGCCTGTTTTACCGTAAAATGTACTGTAAGATTCGGCTTCATGAATTAGCAGCGACTGACACTGATGACAACGTGTCCATAGATCAGTGTCATCAGTGTTGCATGATGTTCACCACACTGGTTATCAGAGTCCATGGACAGAGTTGCAATAGAGGTGACATAATTTGTGTTGCCGAAAATACATTGTTTTTTTTACTCTCTGAGAATTGTGTCATAAGTTAATGAGGTCCTGATAAACTGATCTGTAATACTGAACTGGGATTGCAGAGTTAGCATCTCGCTTCATTATGCTGTGTTAACGTTAACCTGACGAAGATCCTTAACTCCATTGAGATCACTTGGTGTCCTGGTGTAGCCTATTTGGATGGTTGATTTCACTTGTAACCAAGGAGATTCTTTCCTACCTCGCGACATGGGCTAACTGAATTTCACGTAAACACCAATTAGTTATCAGATTGTGAGAATGGGCCAGTTCCGTCAGGTGAAAACAAACCAAATAATATTGAATTAGCCAGTAATAATCAGGCGGGTTGGAAAGTTGTCATCAGTGTATTAGCATTACAATATGAACTTGTCAGCATCTATGAGAGGATAGTTTCAGAGATTTGTTCAGAAATTGTTCAGAGATGTGGACGAACTTTACCGGCAAACTTGACTGAAGACATCAAAGTGCTGTATTATAAGTGACCTAGGTGACTTGGTAGCACTTCCTTTTTAATTTACACACACACACACACACACGCACGCACGCACGCACGCACGCACGCACGCACGCACGCACGCACGCACGCACGCACGCACGCACGCACGCACACACGCACGCACACACACACACACACACACACACACACACACACACACACACACACACACACACACACACACACACACACACACACGGTTTCTTTAAGACTTAGTTTGTCATCCAGGTGGTGGTTGGCATAGAAGTGGTCACTACACGTGCCTCGCTATTAAAGTTTCATCTCAGGCTCATCACGGCGTCGGCCACGTAATATATTAAGACTTTTTTCGCCAGTGACTCTGTGAAGCATTTTGCCAACGGGACATTGTGGCCAAAACTGTGACACTTTACCTGAAGATTTACCTGACACGGAGACCAGGTGCACTTTTGACACAGTAAAAAGTATTAGACTACTAGTTGTTGCATGAGATATGTTTTTTTAGTCGTAAGGTAGGAATGAGCCTCCTTGGTTACTAGTCAAATCAGCTTCAAGTCTGACTACACTTGGAGAGATTTCGAAGTGAAGTTAGACACAGCCTTCATTTCCCCCTTCACTACAAGAGGCCTCACAAAAAACTGAATAATAATGTCAGGAGGCAGCAAAAATATATCGATATGTCATTGGATTAAAGGCATTAAAGAAAGATCCATAATAATGAGATTTCGGATAAAAGTGTGAGAGAGTAAAACAGTAATGAAAGTGGCAGTGACGTATACAAAGAAAAATAGTGTGAAAGTAAGACATAATAAAATGATAAAAGAATGGTGAAGATGAAGGAAAGGGAAAATAAGAACGGGAAGGTGAAGATATTGAAACTGTTAATAAAAATATTGTAAATAAAATAATTTATATAGTAAAGAAGTGTATATAAAACGAAACAAAACGTTCTAATGGATTGGTGATGAAAAAGGATTTTGGAAGTAAAGGAAATGCATGACGAAAATGAAACTGACAGAAGAGAAAGTGATTAGAAGATATTATGATGAAAATGTATATGAAAGAGGGGAAGACAGTGAAACAGAAAACTAATGTGAATGATGTGAAAATAAGGGCATATTATCAACAGTTTCAGTGTTACTGGTAAATTAGTGATGAAGTTATGAGAACAGAAAAAATAATGATGCAAAGTGATGGAAAGGATGCAAAAAGGAAGAACGGAATTATTCACAAATTAGGGAGGAAATTATGAAAATAAAAGTAGCAATAATGAAAATGAGGTAAATGCAAGAAGAGGGAAAATGGTGAAGTGAAATCACAAAGCTGTTTGCTATAATTAGGTTCACGCAGTTTGTTTATACATTTGCTGTGATGGCATGGTGGGGGAGGAGGAGGGAGGGAGAGAAGGAAAGGATGGATGGACGGATGGATGGGTGGGTGGAAGAGAGGAAAAAAGAAACGGGGTGGAAGAGAGTCCGCTGGAGGAAAATGGAAGGAGGGGAAAAGGAAAGGAGATAAAAGGAAGGGGGAAGGAGAGAAGGAGAGAGCGAGGGGAACAGGTAGCTGTTAGTGAGAAGATAATAGGAAGAGAGATCATGGGAACCAAAAAGACAGAGAGATTTGAGGAGGGAACGAGGAGAAGAGAAAAGTAATAGGATGAGGGAGAGAAGGTACAAAGAAGAGATGGAATAAAAGAAAGTCATTTTGGGTAAAACAGAGGGGACAGGTGAGGTGGAGGAAGGTTATGGATCCATAACTTTAGTAATATATCGGGTGTATGCTTCTTGGTAGGATCCTAGGTGTGTACCCTGATGACGGCCACGTGATGTGTCCGAAAATTTGGTGACATATTTCAAAGGAAAATGCTGGCGGGTGTCATCTCCATTCTTAGTTGCCTTAATTGGAAATTACGGTGCCATGGGCCCATTGCTGACGTGATGATTTTATATATATTTACTTGTGTGTGTGTGTGTATATATATATATATATATATATATATATATATATATATATATATAGTCATAAACATTTTATACATATGTGTACAATATACTACAGTCAAATAAAACAATCCTTACACATTAGGAAGAGATGGGGGAGGAGAGGCGTGAGAGAAGGGGTGGGAAGTGAAGGAAGGATAGAAGGAAAATGAAGGAGGTAGAGGGAAGGGAGGGGAAAGGAAGGGAAGGGGAGGGAAAGAGGGGAAGGATTATGGAAAATCTGTTTTTGGAGGCAGAGATATGATGATGATATGGGGTAGGAGAGGGAGGGGGAAGGGAAAGGAAAGGGGGATGGAGGAAGGAAGGGGAAAGGGGATGGGTGAGGGGAAGGGAAAATAGGAGGTATTTTAGTTAAGCCGTTCAGTGGGATGGCATGTTGTATATTTCAGTGGTGTTACACCCACACCACTGTATTACACGTACCACCAGCCTGCCGTATGGATGAAAGAACACGGAGATGGAAAAGGAGGAGAGAGGAGGAAGGAAGAGAGAAAGGGGAGAGAGGCCGACTGAGAGGGAAGGGGAGGGGAGAAGAAAGGGAAAGGATGGGAATAGGAAATGCGAGGAATTAGAGGTGGGAGGGGGGTTGAGAGAAAGAAGAAAAGGGTGGTGTAAGGCGGAAAAATGAAATTAAATGGTCACTGAAGAGAATGATGACGTATTACCCAGGAGAGGGGAGGAGAGGGAGGGGAGATGGGAAATAGGGATAGGATTAAGTAAATGGAAGGAAGGAACGGGAAGAGAAGGTGGAAGAGGACTAAGAATGTGAATGGGAGGGAACAGAGAGGAAGAGAGGAACTGGAGGAAGCAGAAAATATAACTATTGTATGAAGAGAAGGCAGACTGGAAAGGTTGAATAAAGAGAAAATCGGACAGAGACAAGGGAAGGAGAGTGGAAGGAAATATGAAGAAAAAGGTGAGACTAAAAAAGATGATGAAGGCAAGAGGATGGATAATGAAAGACAGACTAAGAGAATGTACTCTTGTGTGTGTGGTGGAGGGGGCGAAAAGGATAGACCGAGGATGAGATCGAGGGATGGGGCAAAGAAATAGATGAAGAAGAGAAACCAATGGCACAGAACAAAGTGACACGGAGGCGATTCGTTTCTGGCCGGCCTTTACGAAATTAAGGCATCTCGCGATAGATAGATATGAGCGAAAAAAAAAAAGTAATGTAAGAATAAACGGATCGAGAAGAGAATGCGTAAGTGGAGTACAAACAAGGAAAACAGTATAAATTATCGTACAGAGTTTAGAAGAAAAACGAAGGGAATTTTTAAAGAAGGTTGGGTAAGGAAGGAAAAAAAGATGCAGTATAAGAAAAGTTATTAAAGACGGAGGAAAGCTATTAACCTAAATAAGGAGAAAACGGATTGAGAAGATAAAGAGAATGAAGAGAAAATTAGATAAGATGAGATACTGTTATGTAGCGAGAGAGAACAGTACGAAATAAAGAGGAACATTGTGGAGAGAGAGAGAGAGAGAGAGAGAGAGAGTTTCCGCACACTGATTTTTGCTGTTGTGTGCGTGTAGACATTCGACAGGGAGTGATCGAAAGGGGGAGGGAAGGGGTGGATATATTAGGGGGATGGGTGGGGAAGGGGGTGAGTGGTGATGGTGAAGATGGACGGCAGTGGGAGGGGTTGAAAGGGGGAGGGAAGGGGTGGATATATTAGGGGGATGGGTGGGGAAGGGGGTGAGTGGTGATGGTGAAGATGGACGGCAGTGGGAGGGGTTGAAAGGGGAGGGAAGGGGTGGATATATTAGGGGGATGGGTGGGGAAGGGGGTGAGTGGTGATGGTGAAGATGGACGGCAGTGGGAGGGGTTGAAAGGGGAGGGAAGGGGTGGATATATTAGGGGGATGGGTGGGGAAGGGGGTGAGTGGTGATGGTGAAGATGGACGGCAGTGGGAGGGGTTGAAAGGGGGAGGGAAGGGGTGGATATATTAGGGGGATGGGTGGGGAAGGGGGTGAGTGGTGATGGTGAAGATGGACGGCAGTGGGAGGGGTTGAAAGGGGAGGGAAGGGGTGGATATATTAGGGGGATGGGTGGGGAAGGGGGTGAGTGGTGATGGTGAAGATGGACGGCAGTGGGAGGGGTTGAAAGGGGAGGGAAGAGGTGGATATATTAGGGGGATGGGTGGGGAAGGGGGTGAGTGGTGATGGTGAAGATGGACGGCAGTGGGAGGGGTTGAAAGGGGAGGGAAGGGGTGGATATATTAGGGGGATGGGTGGGGAAGGGGGTGAGTGGTGATGGTGAAGATGGACGGCAGTGGGAGGGGTTGAAGGACACCGCCAGAGAGGGGTTGAGTTTGTAAGTATTTTTTTTTTTTTTTTTTTTTTTTTTGTTACCCCTCCTTTCCCTTGATGATGGTCAATAGAAAAGTCTGGTATTTTTTGTTCGTAATTGGGTAGTTGTTCACCTTTTACTTTTGGGAATTTTATCTATAATACCGTAATTAGAATGCAAGTGAACAAAAGAAAAAACAGAAGAGTGTAGTAGTAAACGGTCTTCGTCAAGGTATGTAGTAGTCTGATGTACTGTACATATTGTTCTTGTTACATTGCAGGTGCGGAAGGCAGTGCTGTGTGTAGGTTGAGTCCGGTAGGTGCACTTGCTGATACACACCTGGTTGAGGCAAGTGTTGTGTAAAGTGTTTTGATATGTGTGTGTGTCGATGGAAAACATATTTTATACACGTAAGTGTATTGTGTTAGGGGTGATGGGCTTTATGTAAGGTGCCTGGTTTAGATAAGTGGTATGTGGAGTGTTCTGATATGTACCGGTATGTGTGTGTGTGGATGAACAATATATTAATTAACGTGAAAAGTACTGTGTTACGGATGAGGGGATTTGTGTAAGTTGTAAATGTAACCGTTCTTAATGAGATGCACTGCACCCAGAAATATTCCTTTCCCCATGCTGGCGAAGTACGAATAAAGCTGTGTGTGTGTGTGTGTGTGTGTGTGTGTGTGTG
The DNA here is from genome assembly GCF_032717465.1 of Coenobita brevimanus. Taxonomy (NCBI): domain Eukaryota; kingdom Metazoa; phylum Arthropoda; class Malacostraca; order Decapoda; family Coenobitidae; genus Coenobita; species Coenobita brevimanus. The sequence continues at coordinate 12,122,416 of NC_137068.1, read as the reverse complement.
TGTGTGTGTGTGTGTGTGTGTGTAGTGTTATGATGCATTGTGTGTGTGTGTGTGTGTGTGTGTTAGAGAGAGAGAGAGAGGGGGGGGGGAGCAGTAATCAACTAGAGGCCCCCCAAACGGGGAATCACACCAGCCACGAGCCGATACATATCTAGCGCGGCTCGGAGTATGACCTTGACCTACTTTCACCAATTTCGAACTCTTAGATTTTTTTTCTCTAATACACACCTGTAAAATTTTGTGATGATATCTTGAGCGTTTGCGAAGTTATCGTGTTAACAGAAACACGACGGACAGACGGACACACTGAACACACGTCCTGGGGTCATGGTTCACAGTGAAGATGGAGAGGCGTCAACACATTTGTCCCTGGGTGTACATACGGTAATATGTCTCATGGAGAGGGAGGAGGGACATGAGGAGAGGCCATGGGGGGAGAGGTATGGAGGGACGTCTGAGGAATGTGAAGGAGGAGGGGGTAAAACGGGAAAGGATTATGGAAAGGGAGGGGGAGGGAAAAGCGTGAGGTCAGCAAGTAAGTAATATATTTCATGGAGAGGGGGAAGGGGAGGGAGGAGTGACAGAGAGGCGATGGGGGAGGGGTATGGAGGGACGTCTGAGGGAGGTGGAGGAGGAGGTGGTAAGACGGGATGGAGGAATGGAAAGAGAGTAGGAGGGGGAGGGGAAGGCGTGAGATCAGCAAGTTGGAGTATTTATCCTGGAGAGGGAGGAGGGGAGGGAGGAGGGACAGGAGGAGGAGGTTGTGTTTAAGAAATTAAATATTAACTGGAGACAAATGTAAACGATGCCTTCCATCACTGGATGGAGAACTGTCAGAACATGAGGCTGATATTACTTTTACCAGCTGTTATAATCCCTTCACCACGGGTCCATATTTTTACTACAGCCAGTCGCTTTTATTCAGCTTCGGAATAATCCCATAAACAAGGTGTTAATGAGAGCTGTATCTTTTCCTTCCTGATAAAAAAATCTTTCCTAAGCAGAATAAAATAATCTGGAGATATCATATAAAAGACGTTTTGGGCTGAAGTAGCCAAGAACACAACTTACAGACTTCTCAGTAAAACTACCCTTCGTAACGCAAGCACATGTCATCACAACTGTGATGAACTATTCTTAGAAACCTTGGCCGTTCACCGTAGAAGCTGTCGAAAATTAGCTGCCATGCATGTTTAGGTCCACCTGATTATAATGTTAATTATAACACAAACACACATGTTATACGAGTATAATGTCAGGTTTATTATATTACGTATTCCTGGTATAGCATAACGTCAGGTTTAGTATACTATGTACCTCAGAGAGAGAGAGAGAGAGAGAGAGAGAGAGAGAGAGAGTCATCCACAAGCTGTGTGACCCTAGCTGGTGCCACACTGCTCACAAATCACACCAAATTGAACCCCACACTGACCATCACTCATACCACCCCCTCCCCCTCACCACCACCGCCACTATCGCCCCCTCATCCCATCTCCTCCAGGGCGTCCTCAGTCCAATCACTCGCTCTCTCTCTATCTTTTTCATTACCCCACCATCGTCACTGCATATCCCTTTCCCTCTATTCCTCCCTCCCTGCTGCTTTTCAAATATGTCTTTAGCTGATGGAATAGTTTTGTTAGTTATTACCTTCCCAATACCAAACAGCCACGAAAGCACCAACAGGTCTGTCGCTGTTGGCTTTCCTTTGCACTCCTTCGTACTCTCAATATCCCTTTCTCTACCCCACTTCCTTCTACAACCCCCGCCCCTCCCCATATCCTCAGCTCTTCTGTCCGATTTCACTGTCTGTCTGTCGTTTTGTTTCCGTCTCTCTTGCATGCATTCTCCCTACCCTGTCCACTTCCTCCCCTCTCCTCATCACCCCGCTCATTCAAAATCTTTCCTTACTCCTTTCCTCCCTCTTTGTCTTCCTTTTCATATCCTCTGGCATTCTACTCCTTTCTAGCCATCCCCCTCCCGGTACCCTTTCCGTATCTCCTTGTATCGTGCCCCCCCCCCCTCTCTCTCTCTCTCTCTCTCTCTCTCTCTCTCTCTCTCTCTCTCTCTCACACACACACACACACACACACACACACACAGTAATGTTCTGATTTACGTAAATGATATGGTAAATGGAGTGAACAGTTATGCAAGTCTGTTTGCTGATGATGTAAAGATCTTGAGGAAGGTAGAGGTTGAGGAGGATTGTAAAATACTGCAGGAGGATTTGGATAGGATACACAATTGGAGCCGGACGTGGGAGATGAAATTTAATTTAAAGAAATGTAAAATATTGGAAATGGGTAAAAGTACCAGGAGACCATCACTGAATTATTTGTTGGGTAATGAATTAATAACAAAAAGGAGAGAAGAGAAAGATTTGGGAGTGCTGGTCCAAGATAGTTTGTCACCAGAAAAGCACATTAACAAGATAGAGAGACTTATAAACTCTTGACAAACATAAGAGTAGCATTTCATTATATGGATGAGGAGATGATGAAAAAATTGATAGTGGCCTTGATCCGCCCCAGGTTAGAATATGCAGCGGTAGTGTGGTGCCCACACAAAAAGAAAGATATAAACAAGATTGAGAGAATACAAAAAACAGCAACCAAGATGGTCCCCTGTCTGACAGACCTGTCATACAGAGAGAGGCTGGAAAAACTGGATTTGCTTTCCTTAGACGAAAGGAGAAAGAGGGGAGATATGATTGCGGTGTTCAGGACCATGGTGGGAGTAGATAAAATTTGACAAAGAAGATCTGTTTGTATGGGATAAGAGAGCAACAAGAGGACACGGAATGAAATTGAAAAAGTCAAGCTGCTTGAAGGATATCAAGAAATATAGCTTTCCTTACAGAAGTATAGACTTATGGAATAGCTTAGACAAAGAGATCGTCCCAGTCTAAAAGCTTAAACGAGTTTAAAGCTAAATTCGACTTATTGAGAAACAGCGACGGAAACCCACGAGCATAGTACATTCCGTGTATATCACAATTAAGTATATTAGGTAAAATACTTAAATATTTGGAACGACTTAGACAAAGAGGTGGTGCATGAGAAAAACATTCATGTGTGTAAAGGTAGACTTGATAAATGTGGACATGGAGACAGGACAACACGAGCATTGCTCAATTCCTGTATACTACAAATAGGCACACACACACACACACACACACACACACACACACACACACACACACACACACACACACACACACACACACACACACACACACACACACACACACACACACACACACACACAAACACACACACACACACACACACACACACACACACACACACACACACACACACACACACACACACACACACACACACACACACACACACACACACACACACACACACACACACACACACACACACACACACACACACACACACACACACACACACACACACACACACACACACACACACACACACACACACACACACACACACACACACACACACACACACACACACACACACACACACACACACACACACACACACACACACACACACACACACACACACACACACACACACACACACACACACACACACACACACACACACTCTTTTTGGGGTTAATTTGTTAATATCAGGGAATGGCGCAGGTTCAAAGTGGCGTGCCGTCCTATAGTGTATAGGAGCATTTCGCGTGAACGGTCTCAAAACCCAGCTCTAAGCTTATGAACTAAAAGACCTTCGCTACTCAAGTGCAAAACTGCTCGAAAAGTCTTTGCTACTCTTCGTAGGAATCGCAAAATCGAACCGCAAAAATATCGATTTTGTTCTTTATCTTTGTTTTCTTCATCATCGATCATAACTCCAAAACAAAAAGGCGTACGCGAGCGTACAATATACCAAAACGCTGTTTGTCAAGTGTACATGTTTCTTTTCATGTTTAGAAAAGCATTCAGGCTACGGTTCGCGAGTTAAGGTCTGAAAACCGCATCGGTGTCACCTCTAAGTACGGCATTTTGCACAATATTGGTTAGCTACAGCTCTCCTACAGTTAAAGAACGTACCAAAACGCTTCTTTTCACGGCAAGGCAGCCTTGTTTTATTCTTTCAGTATGGTATGCATGTAACAATCCAAATCTAACTCTTGCTTTATTCATAATTGTTCTTCCACAAAAAGATCATAAACTAGAAAACTAATTTTTTTCTGAAACGATTAAGAAGTACAAATGGTAAAAGTGCACAGATCAGAGATGAAAAAAAGCACGGAAACAGAAGCTTTCCACCAGCTACAAACACATGTTTGTGCCTAATGTGTGGAATGTAGTAATGGGTATAGGTCTCCAAATGTGCAAAGTGCAAAAGTGCTAAGAGGTTAAAAAAAAAAAAAAAAAAAAAAAAGCACAAAAACAAAACATCAGGATGGGAGGAGCTTTGGAGACCTATACCCATTACTACATTCCACTAGCTACAAGTTTGTGGCTTTTCTCCCTTTCTTTTTCCCTTTCATTTTTTTTTTATTTTTTCTCTTATCTCCTCTTTTCTCTTCCTTCCCGTTTCATCATCATTTTCTTTCCCATATCTCAATCCATTCCCTATCCATACTTTAATTTCCTTCTCATTCCAACCCTCCCTCAATTGCCTATTTCTTCTCTCTCTTTCTGATTTCCCCTGTGCCCCCTTTTCTGCCCTTTTACTGCTTATTTCGTATTTTTATATTCCTTTTCCTTTACCTTTCTTGTATTTTCTTTCATTTTCTCTCGTTTTCCCCCTCTTCCTCTTCGTTTTCCTTACCCATCCTTCCCTTCATTTTTTGTTCATCCTCTCTTGTCCCTTCTTATCTCACTTTTTTTTTTTTTTTTTTTGTCTTCCTTCCCTACCGCCAGTCCAGTCCTTCTTAAGGGTTACTAATTTCATATTGGTGGACATAACCCATTCTCTCTCTCTCTCTCTCTCTCTCTCTCTCTCTCTCTCTCTCTCTCTCTCTCTCTCTCTCTCTCTCTCTCTCTCAGTAAATAAAACTGATAAATTGTCAGTAATGTCGCTTTTACTATCTGGGTTTGGAGATTGGAGTGGCTTGAGTCCCAACCAGCTTTTTCACTTTTCTCTTTTCCCTCTTGCTGTATTATCTCTGTTTTGCCCAGTTTCTCTCTTTTGTTCAGTACCTTGATATTATGCATAATTGTTTTCTTTTATTCGATATTATTCATTTTTGATTGAGTCTGTCTTTCTCTGTCTGGCATTCTTTGTTTTTGCTAAATCTTGTAAATTTTTCGTTTACTTTATTCTCTTCTCTGGATCCTTATGTTTTGCCCTTTTTGTGTGCAGTATCTGTATCATTAGCTTTCAGTTGTTAGCTTAATATTTTACTTATGTCTTTCTGTTGCCCAGTATCATTTTCTGTTTTACTTCATCACCTTTTACTTTCTCAGTACTCATTGTATATACTCTGTCTTTCTTTGACTCTGTATTTGTCACTTTTGCTTTTGTTTTTTTCGTACTATATGTTTCCTACTTTTGCCTCACCTTCTCTTTTGCTCAGTATTCTTCTCTTCCTCAGTATCTTTGTTTACTGACTGTTTGTTTACTCCTTTGTTTGCCAGTTCGTCTTTGCATACTTGACTCTCCAGTTGTTACTTTTCTTCCTTTTGCTCTTCTGCTCTTATCTCCATTTTGCGCGCGCGCGAGCGAGCGAGCGAGAGAGAGAGAGAGAGAGAGAGAGAGAGAGAGAGAAATAACGTGAGGAGGGGAACGAACGGAAAGAGATGGACTGATGGAGAGGGTTGGTGAGATTAATGTGGAGGAAAGCTGAATGATGAGAGGGGGGGGGAATATATGGAGTGCTAAACAGTGTCGGGTAAGACAAAACAAGTGTATTACCTACAGTATGCATGACCACCCTCACATTCACACCCACCCTTACTGTGTATAGTATTACATACAGCAGGCAGCCAGTCAGACAGGTAGACAGATAGACAGAGAGAGACAGATAGACTGACAGGTAGACACAGAGACAGAAAGGGAGACTTGATGATAATGGTTGTTGTTATTGTTGTTGTTGTTTGGTGGTGGTGGTGGTGAAAAATAAAATAAACATACCAATAAGTAGCCTGCCATTTGAACGCATAAGGGAAAAAGAAACATTTCAGAAACTCACTATTTTTGCCTTTAACTCACGTACGAAATATTCCAAAAAGGACTGAATAGATGGTGAGATGAATGAAGCAATATGAAATGTGACGATGATCAGTGGTGTTGAAGGGGCCAGGCCGTATCTTGTGCTCCGTACCACTGAGGCGTTGGGGAGTGAACCATCTTTTACGCAGTTATCACTTACTTTTACTCTCACTTGCTGCGGTCTTGAATAATTGGATGTCATTATAATAGAATCTCTCTCTCTCTCTCTCTCTCTCTCTCTCTCTCTCTCTCTCTCTCTCTCTCTCTCACGAGCTGTGACACACATCACTCTCTCTCCCTTCCTTCACACCCGTGTGCCATGCGTCACTCCTTCTCCTTCTCCTCCTTTTTCACAACTTTTCCCTCTGCTTCTTACCATCCTTTCCCCTGTTCTCTCTTCCTCCCCTCCTCTCCTAATCCAGGCCATCAGCATATGAATGGTGTTGGGTATATGAGAGGTCAGCAGGTATAACATTAGACGTAGTATTAGTGTAGGTGTAAATAGATATGCAGTGTAGATGTGCCCAGAGAAAGTTAATGTACCCAGGATATATTGGATAAATTCAGAAGTTAACAACCCCTGACTGCTATGACTCACTACCAGCTGGTGATAGTAGTGTTGTAAATGATGGGGATAGTGGTGGAAGAGGAGGGGAGTAAGAAGAACAAGGAATAGGATTGGATGCTATCTATCAGTAGCAAGGAAGAGATAGGATGGTGTATTGTGTGATCAGCCACCAGACACTTATTGGTGGTTTGCTTTGTGTTGCCTTAGACCAGTTGTGTGCTGACTAATGCCTGGCCTGTGTGCCCTGAGAGAGAGAGAGAGGGGGGGGGGACTCGAGAACCGTAATTTGTCAAATTTTCATACTGATAATGAACAACTAAGCACATTACACTGTTTACATATATTTTGTATATATCTACCTTTTTCTATGCAATTTTCGTGCTGACTGTGATTAATAAGTGTGTTTGTTCATGTATTCTTGTAAACTTTTCTGTTTTATATTCCGTTGAGTGCCGTTGTTGCTGTGGGTGGGGTGTTGCTGGAAGGGTACTTAGCGTACCGCCCTCCGCTTATCGGCTCATTGTCGCGAAGCTTAAGTCCGAACCTCGGGGCTCCCCATTTATTAACCCTTATATATATTTGTGTATGTATCATGGAGTTTTGAATTATATCATTTGGTTTTATATTAATTGCCTTTGACAGTAATGAAATAATTTATACATTTGATTGATGTTTTACACACACACACACACACACACACACACACACACACACACACACACACACACACACAGTATTATTGAAACTGGTGTGCGTGGAGGTTTACTCAAAAGTTTGCATTATTTTGCATATAAATACGGTGTTCATGCTCTGATTATTCTGGCATTAATTCCATTTACACCTCTGCGAACAGACACACACGCAGGCATGGATATTTACACGCAGGCGTGCATGTATACATGCAAACGCCGTTATTAACATGCACATACACATATAAGCGAAAACGTACACACGCACACACTTTTACACAAAAACATATGCACACTTACATGGGTACCCTCTCTCTCTCTCTCTCTCTCTCTCTCTCTCTCTCTGTTATGCACATCAGTTTGATCTGTGTACTACTAAATTGATCGGTACCTTGGCACGGGCGTTTGTACAATCAGCACACACACACACACACACACACACACACACACACACACACACACACACACACACACACACACACACACACAGCGTCCTCTTGTTAGTTCGAGAAGGAACCCAGTTTGCATACAGATGATACAAATTGTGGAAGGGTTGAGAGAGAGAGAGAGAGAGAGAGAGATAAGTGAGGAATGGAAGGGGAGGAAAGCAGGGAGGAAGAGGTAGAAGCAGGGTAAGGAAGGGGAGAGGATAGGGGAGACGAGAAAAGGCAAGTAAGGCAGGAGATGGGGAACAAAGGTGGGGTAGGGAGAGAGAGAGAGAGAGAGAGAGAGGACGGTGACGTGAAGGAGGAGAGGGTTAGGATATGGGAGTGAAGACGGTGGGATGAAAGAGGAAAAGAAGGATTTCAAGAAAGGAGTGGAGAGGCGTGCAGGAGAGGAGGGGAGAGGAGAGAACATGGGAAGGAAGGGAGAATCTGGTTAGAGTGATTGTAGAGGTATGGGAATGGAAGGGAGAAGAAGGAAGGTAATATATTCTCAACACAAGGAGGGTAATGGCTATTGACACCAGTTTACATACATTACCATACATTTACCCAGACTATTAATTCGTTTACTCATAATTCACACATTTATTCATCACATTCACCCGTTAACATCTTCAATCCGATCACGTATTTGTCCACTTTGTTACAGACGATTTTATTCAGCTTAGGAGAGCCTTCTGGAACTGGAGGAGATAAACACAGCCTCATGTATCTTATTCACTACATGTGTTTCTTTGTGAAAGTGAATAGGAAGAAGAAAACATAAAAACACGTCATGGGACTGAGAGGGTTTAATATTTCCACGTATCCACCTGTCTTACACGTAAATTTTCAAAACACGTGTATTTGTATAACGACAACGACCACAGTGTTAAGGCCCTCTCCCACTTCGGCGTAAGTAGGCACGATGAAGCCACGATGAAAATCGTGGCTGAAGTCGGTGATGTGTCGACGATTCTGACCAAGAATCGTGGTGTCGGCGTAATACCTGCGACACCAGTACGACAAAATGCCGAAACCTCGGCGGAGTATACGATATAACTGGCGACTAGTAGCCGACATATCGCTGATATGTCGGCGTAATGCACAAGCATTATTCTAAATTCAAATTTTAACGGTTTTTTTTATGGCGACTCAATGGCGATAAAGGTACAACGGCGGCGTGCTGTCGACGATGTATCGTCGATGTGTCGGCGAATGCATCGCACGCACCTCGCAGACAAAACGCCGAGGCCATCGCAGGTGCCTCGCCGTCATCGGCGTATTTAAGGCGATTAATCGACGGTTCATCCGCGAAATGTCGGCGATATATCACCGACATTCATAAGATGAAATAGTACTGTCGCACAACCCGGTACATATCGTACGGTTTACGTAGGGTATGTCGTATTAACCTCACCGATGCATCGCCGATACATTGCCGACGCTTCGCCGTATGACCGTATGACATCTCAACGTTTTTATTCACCGCCGATGCCTCGCCGATGTCGGCGATCATACTCGGTTTATACGCAGGGTAATCGCCGATGTCGCCGAGGCGTCGCCTTGTTGTTTACAACTAATCTGCGAAATTTTACAAAATCGTGGAGGGCCACGACGTTTTCATGCAGCATGAAAACGTCGTGGTCCCCCACGGCAAATTTCCATCTCGTGCGATGTATCGGCGCCATGCCACGAATGGACAAGATTTTGAAGACGACTACCCACGATTAGGGATTTTTGACACATCGTGACTTTATCTTCCACACTTTCGCCGAAGTGGGAGAGGGCCTTTATTGTAGTACGGCTGCCCCAGCACGATTTTGTGTGGCGTAGGAAGGATTAGGCTGGAGGAATTGCAGAAGGGTTGAAGTGAGTACGGTATATAAGATTGATAATTATTTGCAAAACCTAGTTGTCATCATCATCATCATCATCGTCGTCGATGTCGTCGGCATCATCACCATCACCGTCGCTTCGTCGTTGTCGTTGTCGTCGCCTTCCTGATCATCATCGCCGTCGCGTCGTCGTCGTCGTTCTTGTCGGCATCAGTCATCAATCTTCCTCTCCGCTCCCTTCCCCTCCCCTCCCCTCCTGTTTCCTCTCCTCTCCTCTCCTGTTTCCTCTCCTCTCCTCCTCTTCTTTGCTAATAAATTGGACGGATAGAATCCAGAACGAGGAACGTGAGAAGAATTTTGTCAGTTGGCCACAACCGTCAGAGGTGGAGACAGGTGATGCAGCGTTGTTATTGCAGTGCTCCTACGGCCCTGGTGGACTACGGCACCAGTGACTGAGATGAGAGAGAGAGAGAGAGAGAGAGAGAGAGAGAGAGAGAGAAAACCTAGCGCATAAGCTTTTTACTGTAACAAAGCACTGCAAGCTAGCGAGATATATGTGTCTAGATATAGACAGATAGATAGATAAAGCTACTGCATGATGTTTGTAGTGTATAATATTGCACTGCAAACTATCAAGTTAGCGTGGAGCCTTGAGTGGTTGCATGGTTAGCATGTGCGTCTGACAATACTGCTGACTTTGTGTCAGCATCCCCACCCTGGGTTTGGTATGCCCTTTGTGTCAGCAGCCCCACCCTGGGGTTGGTATGCCCTTTGTGTCAGCATCCCCACCCTGGGGTTGGTATGCCCTTTGTATCAGCAGCCCCACCCTGGGGTTGGTATGCCCTTTGTGTCAGCATCCCCACCCTGGGGTTGGTATGCCCTTTGTGTCAGCATCCCCACCCTGGGGTTGGTATGCCCTTTGTGTCAGCATCCCCACCCTGGGGTTGGTATGCCCTTTGTGTCAGCATCCCCACCCTGGGGTTGGTATGCCCTTTGTGTCAGCAGCCCCACCCTGGGGTTGGTATGCCCTTTGTGTCAGCAGCCCCACCCTGGGGTTGGTATGCCCTTTGTGTCAGCAGCCCCACCCTGGGGTTGGTATGCCCTTTGTGTCAGCAGCCCCACCCTGGGGTTGGTATGCCCTTTGTGTCAGCAGCCCCACCCTGGGGTTGGTATGCCCTTTGTGTCAGCAGCCCCACCCTGGGGTTGGTATGCCCTTTGTGTCAGCAGCCCCACCCTGGGGTTGGTATGCCCTTTGTGTCAGCAGCCCCACCCTGGGGTTGGTATGCCCTTTGTGTCAGCAGCCCCACCCTGGGGTTGGTATGCCCTTTGTGTCAGCAGCCCCACCCTGGGGTTGGTATGCCCTTTGTGTCAGCAGCCCCACCCTGGAGTTGGTATGCCCTTTGTGTCAGCAGCCCCACCCTGGGGTTGGTATGCCCTTTGTGTCAGCAGCCCCACCCTGGGGTTGGTATGCCCTTTGTGTCAGCAGCCCCACCCTGGGGTTGGTATGCCCTTTGTGTCAGCAGCCCCACCCTGGGGTTGGTATGCCCTTTGTGTCAGCAGCCCCACCCTGGGGTTGGTATGCCCTTTGTGTCAGCAGCCCCACCCTGGGGTTGGTATGCCCTTTGTGTCAGCAGCCCCACCCTGGGGTTGGTATGCCCTTTGTGTCAGCAGCCCCACCCTGGGGTTGGTATGCCATGGTAACAAACATTCAGAAATCGGATCATTGTAATATAGATTGTCGCCAGTCTCTCTCTCTCTCTCTCTCTCTCTCTCTCTCTCTCTCATCCAATGTTCCGGTACTTGCTTCCTCTCTAAAAATGGACACAAAACTTGAACAAAGGTTGAACCTGCTTATTAACTCTTTCAAACTCTTGCTTCCTCCAGATGATGATATTCAGCTTAGTATAGACTTTTACAGCTGAAGGAGTTACGAGTAGATTTAGCCTTCATTAACTCCTTAATTAGGCTTTACACTCCTTCGTAAACTGAACAAAATCGTGTGTGTGTGTGTGTGTGTGTGTGTGTGTGTGTGTGTGTGTGTGTGTGTGTGTGTGTGTGTGTGTGTGTGTGTGTGTGTGTGTGTGTGTGTGTGTGTGTGTGTGTGTGTGTACTGGATGTGTGTTGTGGTAGGCAGGATATGCAATAGTAAATAATGGTATGGCGTGAAGAAGTCCAGTTGTGTGTGTGTGTGTGTGTGTGTGTGTGTGTGTGTGTGTGTGTGTACAGGGTGCTGGTGTTGTGGAAGCGGTTTTGGTAGTTATGCAGTAGTAAATAATGGAATGGAGTGAAGGGGTCCAGTTAGGTTATGCAGCGGTAGTTGTATAGGTTTTGTGGTAGTAATAGGGGTCGGTGAGGTAGTGTTGGGGTCGTGCCATATATAAAAGGGGGTCGTGGCTGCCTCGCTTAGTCGCTACATCCCTTGCCAAAATACAAGGGGTGGGGGGGGCGGATATTCTGTTAGTAGAAGAGGTGATATTCTTTGATGTTTACCAATGCCAGTAGGAGTTGAAATACTGTATCGGTTATTATCATCATCGTCACCATCATCATCATCATCATCATCATCATCATAAAGGGGCTGGGAACATAATCTGGAGCAAAATGAGGGTTCTGGCATAATTAACGCTAAAAGCACAATTGTAATACCACATATTTTGAGCGAGGGGGTAATGGCATTAAATGTACACACGACATTGGGCCGTACTATAAAAACCCAGAGTTTAGGCGGTCCAACGGCGACGTTCAGTCTTCAGACGTTCCTGAGCATCAGTCATCCTTACTATAAAAAATCTGGACAGTCAGTCTTGGCGAAACCCAGTTCAAGTTTGAATGCCACAACAGTCGCTAGATTGGGCGAGAATGCGCTGCATGAGCACTAAAAGCGCGCAAATTTTGAATGTTTCTTCTGTTTAATAAACCATACACTTCGCTAACCCATTCTAAACTGTTACTTTTACGTACGAAATAAGTATATTTGCGCTAGAATTGGTATCAAATGATGGCAGAACGCATAAAGAGAATGCATTTATAAGCAAGATACAGTGTAATTTATAGCCTAGACTGAATTATGATTTATCTTCCTTTTGCAGTTATTTGCATGATAAAAATTAATGAGATTATCCAGACTTGATTTCATACGAATAAAGTGACTATTATTGCATACTTCATAGATTTCCATGTTGTTCCTGGCCAGCTCACCAGTCACGAATTATACAGCAGTTTATCCAGGTTATGTGCACTTTCATTCATGCAGCAGTACATCATGTGTTCCTAAATTTATGTTACAAAATGTAAATACAGAGTTACTGGAGAATTATTTTTAGCATGGAGACTAATTTACTTCTTTACAAAGCTGGTTGAATGGTGACATTCATTGCAGCACCAACACAAGAGGGATGCAGTAACACTCCATTCTTTTTCAGCTGCTTCTTTCCACACTTGTCATCCAGCCGTGACCAGCAGACCATATTGGAAAATATAGGTTTAAGATGTGTGTACTGTAACAGTTGTTCTTTCAATTTCTATATATCTAGCTATAGTTTTTTCCCTACATTATTGTCACCTTCCTTGTTTGAGGTATTACAGGTAAATTTCCAGTTTAGCTCAGTAATTATACTACTCTGAGATTCACATTCCTTATCATTACCTTTCCCTTCAAGCAGTATGCAATGATTTCCTAAGTTACATGGTATATACAGTAGCTAATTATTTCTGTCCCAGTCTGCCAGACAAGCTTTCCTTTTTGTTGCCCAGAAATCATTCCACTTCTATAGTACTTTCATCCAGTTCTGTTTTATATACTGTATTTTCGAACTATGTATATACTGTTCTGTTTTCCTAGGTTTGTCCTACTCTGGTCATATGCTTGATGGTCTCCTTCACAAAATATTTATTTCATTACTTCCTGTTTGTCAGTCATTGCTTAACTGCACCTTTCATGCTTTTGTATAACCCTTCCACCCTAACCAATATTCCATGACTTTTCTACACCTATCTACTCCTCCATTACAATAACTGTCATTTCTATCCAATTACTGTAACTAGTTTTTATATTATATATGCATGGAGCAGGCCATTTCATCAGGCCTGTAGCTACAGTATTTGTAAGAACAGCTCTTGGGATAAAGATTTTTTTTTTTTTTTTAATTCCCATGAAAAAATCTGCATTTACTTAAAAGTTTTGCTTTAAAGCCAACACACCTATGCTCAAATCTGAGTGCTTGATTGAAACAGGCAATATTTCAGCCAGCATCCTAACCAACCAATTCACTCATACCGGTAACTGGTAACCTTACCCAACTATCTTAACTACATCAGTTTATCAATTCATTTTGGTGCAAAAACGAAACACATTTTTGAAGAAAGAACTTAAGTGATTGCACATACTTGTCGGTACTGATGAAAAATTTGTGTCTGTTTTATTATCAGTTTCTGAAACAACTGTAAGAGAGAACACTAAATCAGATGAAAAATACAAACCAAACTAACCAGTTACCAACGCTGACCAAACTCTGTTATGTGTAATTTCTGCCATGTAATATAATATTGTATATGCACTTCATACACGTCATTTATTCATGACTTTTCATAGGCAAGAAGTGTCACACAATGATGTTGTTGGACTATAGGTAGAAGCTTACTGGCTTGCCCTCAAATGTGCCAACTACAGCACTGAGCTGGCTAACTTAAAACTTTCAAACAGTTGCCGTTTCAAAAATCTATTCAGAAAGTACACAGATAGTCTGAAATAAACTAGAAAGTATTATTTAATATCCTAACTCAATATTACGTGCCACGTCGCCACCATAGAAGTTTTTGTTTACTCGTATTCGCTACGGAAGCGTTTAGTCTTGAAAAATCTTATGAACAGCCTTGTATTCTCATATATTTTAGGCCGCTAGGGGAAATTTGATTCCTGAATTATTCAGCTTTTATAAATGGAAAAACCGGTTATCATATTTATGAATATTTATATTTGTTATACGAAAGGGGGATCTCTTGTGGCGTTTATCCTTCTGTGACATTCCAATACTATTTTACGCCATAACCAGGTGACGAACGCCTGGCGTGAACAGCAAATTTATTTATGGTACGAAAAACGGGAACGTCAGACGCTCACTTTCGTCAGTACTGGCGTTTAGTTTTTATAGTACGGCCCATTGTCATTCCATCCTGACCCCGATAATAATTGTGTGTGTGTGCGTGTGTGTGTGTGTGTGTGTGTGTGTGTGTGTGTGTGTGTGTGTGTGTGTGTGTGTGTGTGTGTGTGTTAGCAGTATATCAGAGGTATCAGTGGCCTAGTTATGTTAAAGTGCTTAAACTTGGACAGGGGCAGTGGAGATATGATTCTCTCTCTCTCTCTCTCTCTACACACACACACACACACACACACACACACACACAACGTATCTTCCTTCTATCTCCTTCCCCTTATACTTTTTCTCCCTACCTTCCTACTCCCTACCCATCTCTACCTCCCTCCCTCCTGTTTAGAGGTCTGCGCAAACTGATATCTGAAAATCGAACCCAACTTGTGCCCTGATTACATGGACGGAGGCAGGGAGGGAAGGAGTGAGAGGGAGGGAGGGAAGAAGAGGGAGAGCAAGGGAGGGGGAGAAGGCTTTAGGAAGAAAGGATAGAGGAGAAGGGAAGGAGAAAGGGAGAAAAGTTGGTATAAAGAAGAGGGAATCAAAAGTGGAGAGGGAAGAGAAGGAAAGAAATATATGGGAAGGAAACGGGGAGAATGAGGAGGGAGAGAAAGGTTAAGGGGGAGGAGAGAGACTGAAGAGGAAAGACGAGGAATGGGAGCAAAAAGGAATGAGTAGGATGGAGAGAGGGAAGGAGAAGAAATAAAAGGGATTTAGAGAGGAGAAAAGGAAGGAAGGGAAGGGAGATTTGTAAGAGAGGGAAGAGAATATTGAGGGAGGGAATGAGAAGGATTTACCATGCTTTTCATTTTTTTACATTTTTCTCTTTCCATTCATCCCTTCGTTTTTCTCTTTCACATTCTTCTCTTTCCTCCATCATCTCGTCAGTCCCTTTCATATTCTTCTCTTTTCTTCCCTCTCGCTTTTTTCCCCTTATTGTCTTCTCTTCCTTTTCATCGGTTTTCCTTAGTACTCACTTCTCAGTCCTCTCCCTATTCTTTCGTTCATTCCCCTTCTCTCTCTCTCTCTCTCTCTCTCTCTCTCTCATCAGTTTTGTTTATTTATTCTTTATCGTACGCCCTTCCTTCCTTCCATCTTTCCTACTTTTAGATTCTTTTCCTTTGCCTCTTTTCCTTTCTGTTTTCGCCTCCTTCCTCTTTTTATCTTCCTCTTTCTCTCCATCTTGTCATGTCTGTCCATCCTCTGTTATCTCTTAGCATGTCTTTATATTTCCTTTTTTTTTTTTTTTTTTTCCGACGGCCATCCAATCTGTCTTCAGGTTTATTATGATTCATCGTGGTAGATACGGTAACCCTTAAACAACCATCTCTCTATCTCTCTGGATCTGTCTACGAGTACCTGTCAATCTGTCTGTCTGTCTACCTATCTATCTGTATCCCTGTGCATGTATATCTATCAGTCTGTCTGTGTGTCAGTCTTTATATCTATATGTTTGTTTATTTACTCACCTATAAATAAACCGTCACAATTCAGCGTATGAGTTACCTGTGCCACTTTTCCCCACCCCACCCCATCTATCCCTTTTCCCCACCCCACGCCTTATCCCCCATTCCCTCTCCCCATTTCCTTTAGTCCCACTTCTCTCCCTCTCCCCCAGTCTCCTTCACCCCTCTCCCTTGTTCTCTTCTCTCCCACTTTTCACCCCCATACTCCTCTTGCTCTTCCAGACCTCTCTTCCCTCTGCCCCCCCTCTCTCTCTTCATCCTCCTCTCCTCATTTCTCACCCTTCTCACCCTCCACCCATGACCTCTCCTCCCTCCACGCCACAAATTAAATTGATGGTAGGCGTCCCTCCACAAGGAGGCGAGATAAAAATATGAATGGGTCAGAAAGATATGGGTTTATGGGTTTATGGGGTCGGAAAGAAAATGCAATATGGATAGGTGAGGGATGAAATTGTGTGTGTGTGGTGTGTGTGTGTGTGTGTGTGTGTAATTCACCGGGTCGGTCAGGATCACTTGATGGTCGTGATTGTCAGCTTTTACCCTCCCGGAAGGGAGCTGAGAGCTCATATAGTCCGATCTAAGGGCAAGGCTGTGACCTTCACACACGCACACACCCGTCCCCTTGCTCGAGGGGGACAGTAACCACCCACTTCGTCAGTGAAACTTTTCGCAACCTGAGCGAGGCGCGAACTCCCGTCCACCAGTTGGCAAGCTGGAACGTTACCACTGCACCAGCGAGCGGTGTGTGTGTGTGTATGTGCAACTTTTGAGTGAATTAGACGTACTTATACTTGCAATGGTGGGATTGGTGACATAACAAAAGAAAATTGTGGTGTACTCGTAATAAGGATTATCACCAAGCGTTTTAGATGACTGATCATTAAATATGGTGTCTAAAGGATATCTTGGTGACCCGAGGATGTTTGTAAGGATTATGTTGT
>NC_137068.1:12080187-12100187 GCF_032717465.1 Coenobita brevimanus | reverse complement strand
GGAGGGCAGTTTGGAAATTAAAGATTTATGCCAGACTCGATCGAAAGCCTTTGAGATGTCAAGTGCAATGGCAAAGCTTTCGCCAAAGTCCCGAAAGGAGGATGACCAGGAGTCTGAAAGGTAGGTGAGAAGATCGCCAGTGGAGCGTCCCTGACGGAACCCATACTGACGATCGGAAAGAAGGTTGTGATAGGAAAGATGCCTTAAAATTTTTCTATTAAGAATTGACTCGAAAACTTTTGAAATACAGGACGTTAAAGCAATTGGACGATAGTTGGAGGGTTGGGAGTGGTCACCCTTCTTTGGGACTGGCTGAATGAGAGCAGACTTCCAGCAAGAAGGAAAGGTACAAGTTGACAGACAAAGGCGAAATAGTTTACCTAGGCAGGGTGTATGCACAGAAGCACAGTTCTTGAGAACAACAGGAGGGACCCCATCAGGCCCATATGCCATGTTAGTACTGAGGCCAGTGATGGCAGAAAATACATCAACTGAAGAAATTTTAATGTCAGCCATGAGGAAGTCAGAGGGGGGAAGTGATGGAGGAACAGCACCAGAATCGTCTAAGGTGGAATTGGAGGAGAAAGTCTGTGCGAAGAGATCTGCTTTATCAGTAGAAGAAATAGCTACAGAACCATCAGAGTAGAAAAGAGGAGGGAAGGATGATGAGGTAAAGTTGTTAGAAAGATTTTTGGCAAGGTGCCAGAAGGAGCGGGAAGAATTCGAGTGGAGAGTTGAGAGCATTTAGTATGGATGAAATTATTTTTAGTAGAGCGAAGAACAGACTTAGCACGATTCCGGGCAGAAACATAAAGATTATGTGATTCAGGGGTGGGATGGCTCCGGTACCTTTTGTAGGCCTTCTCCTTGTTGTGGACAGCATTAGAACAAGCGCGATTAAACCAAGGCTTTCTTGCGTTAGTCAAAGGATATGAGAAAGGAATGTATGCTTCCATGCCCGAGAGAATAACCTCCGTAATGCGCAAGGCACACTCAGATGGCTCACGGCCATGGAAGCAATAATCATTCCAGGGAAAATCAAAGAAGTACTGCCTGAGGGCAGTACGCCTCTATCCCGTTTGGGGTGGCCACAAACAAATCGCCTCCAAGTCGCCCTGTCCCCCGCCATTTCACTGCCCTGCTCCCAACTCACACCCCCCTCTCTCATATACCTCTCCACCCCATCCCTCCATCGTATCCTCGGCCTCCCCTCCCTCTTCCCCCCTCCACCTCACTCACATACACTCTCTTCGTCAGTCTTTCACCCTCCATCCTCTCCACATGGCCAAACCACCTCAGTGTGTTCCTCATAACGCTTCCTATCACATCCACATCCACACCACAACGCTCCTTTATATCCTCATTCGTCAGCCTGTCTCTCCACGTGACTCCACAGGCTCCTCTTAAATAACTCATTTCCACTGCTCTCACTCTTGACTTGTGTCCTTCCAACAATGTCCAAGCTTCACTTCCGTACGTTAGAGTTGGTGTCACAATACTGTCATGTAGTAACTTTTTCACTTCCATGCTCACTTCCCTGTTTCTTATCACTGCTTTCAAGGAACCAGCAAACTTTCTTCCCTGCTGTACCCTTTCAAGCACTTCACCCTCCAAACCTCCATCCTTACTCATCACACTACCCAAATACTTAAACGTACTCACATTTTCCAATTCCTCACCATCTAACCTCGCTGTACATTCACTAACTTCACCTCTCTCAAAGACCATCACTTTACTCTTCCCTACATTCACCTTTAGGTTCCGTTTCTTACACACACTCTCAAACTCATCCACCAAGCCTTGCAGCTCCCCTTCGTCTTCACTCAACAACACAGTATCATCTGCAAACAACAGTACAGGAGTTTCCAAACACTATCCTCTCTCACCAGGGCCACTCCAACATCCACTACCCTACCTTGTTTCTCTTTTATTACCCCATCCATGTACAGATTGAACAACCATGGAGACATGACACATCCCTGTTTCAAACCAACTTTCAAAAGGAAAAATTCACTTAGTTCACCATCCACACGCACTGCAGCCTTGGCACCATCGTACATACTCTTCACAGCATTCAACAACTTCCCATCTACTCCATATATTCTTAACACTTTCCACAATCCTAGTCTATCCACCCTGTCATATGCTTTCTCCAAATCCATGAAAGCCGCATACAACTTCTTTCCCTTCTCTAGAAACTTTTCCACTACAGATCTAAGAATGAATATCTGATCTACACAACCTCTTCCCTTCCTAAAGCCTCCCTGTTCTTCTCCAACTAATTTCTCTGTTCTTTCTCAAACTCTGTCTATAAGTATCCTACCATACACTTTTCCTATTATACTAAGAAGACAAATGCCTCTATGATTACCACACACTTCTTTTTCCCCTTTTCCTTTGTACAAGGGAATAATTATACCTGACTTCCAATCCTCCGGGACTCTACCTTCCTCCCAGGCCAATCTGCACATCTTCCACATCCATTCTACTACTATCTCTCCCCCATGCTTCAGCATTTCACCACACACTCCATCAATTCCTGGGGCTTTCCGCGATTTAACTTTCTTCATTGCTTCCGCAACTTCTATCCTACAGATTTCTTCCTGTCTTCTCACCTCCCTCCTCCTCCCAGCCATTCCCCAGCCACTTATACTCGCATTACTTCCATCCTCTACGTTCAACAATTCCTTAAAGTGTTCTCTCCATCTGCTCACTTTTTCTCCCTTCTCCAATAGTAATCTACCATTTTTATCTTTCACTCCCCTGCTAACTTCACTTCCACCCTGTCTTACTCTTTTCACTTCTCTCCAGAACATTTTCTTACAGTCCCTCGATCTAGATATTTAAGGGGAGTGACTAGACTTTTTTGTATAATCTATCGTGACCTAAAATTGTCATCTCTCCATCTTGAGTACTGAGTCATAGCAATAGATTAACACTAGAATACGGTGCTAGTCACGAAGAAGTGTTTAGGAAAGGATGCAGAGCCGTATCATGACATATGCCCTAATGCTAGTAGTTCCCTTTTTTACTCTACATTTTCTCAGATCCCATTCTCTCTATTGTAAAAGTGAGTGAATGTACTGGGAGAATGAGGTACCTTTAAAGAGAATCTCTCTCTCTCTCTCTCTCTCTCTCTCTCTCTCTCTCTCTCTCTCAGACCTAGAGTTGTGTCTGTAATGCGTTTGTTTATGAGTACCAGACTAATGCATTCTGAGTGTTGTGTGGGAGTGACAGGAAATTGTGTGTGTGTGTGTGTGTGTGTGTGTGTGTGTGTGTGTGTGTGTGTGTGTGTGTGTGTGTGAAAAAGAAGAGTACCTTTAAGCAAACACTTCAGTCACAATACACCAGTGAAACGTGGGTCGCCAGATCCACTGAGTTTATTCATTACTTTACAATTGGGGACAAAACTTCGCCTTCAGTTACACAATGTTTACTTCACAGTTATGGCATATCCATCACTTTCTTCCCTAACACTTTGTATTAACACGAATATTCAGTGGGATGCAAAACAAGGCCTCTCTTAGCTTAGGGATATTAGGTAACATTGGAACGTGACAAGCATAAGCGTGAATAGTGGGCACACTCCTAACCGTACGTATTATTCTGTGTTCATATAGCTACCGTCAGGAAATTAGTATGGCGTCTTACTACACCCGCATTCGCGAAGCGAGGCTTTAAAATGCCTCAGAACTGCTTGTTCTGCCTCACTCTAAACTGCAAGCTCTGAACTGACTTTAACTATGACAGAGGTGCCTCGACTGTCCCTTAACTGCCTCTGTATTGTCTTTATTATATTAATCTCTCTCTCTCTCTCTCTCTCTCTCTCTCTCTATATATATATATATATATATATATATATGTGTGTGTGTGTGTGTGTGTGTGTGTGTGTGTATAATGTATATCAATTATCTATACATAATTATATATTACCAGTATATATACTGTAATATATGTAAATATTATAAATGACTATATATATCAATATGCGTCCATTTTCATATCCGTGGCAATTAACCAATTAACTAAGGCGTCTGCAATGGAGAGAGAGAGAGAGAGAGAGAGAGAGAGAGAGAGAGGAAGTGAAGTGAAGGAGAGTTTAGAAGGAAAGGCATCGGGGCAAGGAGGGGAAGGAGAAGGAGGGTGAAGGGAAGGGAATGCCCAAGAAATAGCGATTTTAGGGAGGGTAAATGAAAGGAGGGAGGGAGGGGAACGGGGTAAGGGAAGGGAGAATGTTAGGAATTTGATGGGAAGATAAATTGGAGGGAATGGGAGAGGGAAGAGTAGCAAGGTGAAAGAAGTAGGGGATGGTAAGGGAAGGGAAGTGAAAAGTTAGGGATGGATGAAGGAGGGGAGAGGATAGAGGGAAGGAGAGTGGAGAAGGAAGGCGTTAGTGAAGGAAGGGAAGGGATGGTGGAATGGAGGAGGGAAGGAGGAAGTAAAGGATGAGACGCAGAGGAATTTTTCTCAAGCAATGAAAGGCACGGGGCTAAATTTTTGGTCACCTCAATTGCAGTGGCCTGACACTTAAAGCAGTTGGCACCATTTTCCTGACACACCGATATTTAATGCTGTGGACTCTGGCGCTGTCCTTGCTGTCCTTACACGAATTATTCTGCTTTGGGGAAGCTTCTCTTGGTTGTATAATAAATGGCTTGCGAGATTTCCTAACACCTATTCCTTAACGATTTATTCTGTTCCATACACCATACTGCTCCAACCAATATCTCTTCCTCCCTCTTATCTTACTATCTTCCTCTTCTTTATGATCTTCCTCCCACTCACATCTATTCTCTCTCTCTCTCCAAAAGTCATATTTTAGCAAACCAATTCGCTTTTGATTAACGTTAATTATTAGCCTTGTATGTAGAACCTATTGTGTTATTCCTTCCGCCGTCAGATAATTTATTATTGCTAAGGGATGACCATTATATTCTTGCTGAGAGAGAGAGAGAGAGAGAGAGAGAGAGAGAGAGAGAGAGAGAGAGAGAGATTTCCTGAATCACTTCTGACGACAACCTGTTTCCTCCATCCTTTGCTCCCTCACTTCTTCCCTTTCTTCTTATCTCATTCTTCCTTCCTGTCCTCCCTCCCTTCATTCTCTCTTCGTCCCTTCGTTCATCTTTTTCTCCTTCCCTTCCCTCCATATTTTCTTCTTCCTTCTCGTTTCCCTCTTCTGTATTTTGTCTCCCTCTTGCTCTCCTTTTCCCTTTCTCTTTTCTGTATTTTCCCTCATTTTTGTCGCTTTTCCCTCCTTCTTTCTCCCTTCTTCCATCTTTTTCCTGTTTTTATTTCTCTCTCCGTCTTCTTCTCTCTCCCTTCTTTTTCTTTCCCGTCTGTTCCTTCATATCCTGTCTCTTCATTTGTTCTTCTCACTCCGACTTCTAATTTCTCTCTCTCCTTTTTTTCTGTCTTTCCTTTCGCCTTTCCCCCACCCCGTCTCTCCCCCTTCCCTCTTCCCTCCATTCTTTTCCTCCTGCCTCCCTTTCCACATCTCCCTCCATTATTTAGTCTTGCAGTCTGAAGGTGCCATTCATTTGCATACGTTAATTACCTGTGGACTTTAGGTGAGAAAAAACTTGCATGTATTGATGGTGAAGTGGCCTTTGAATCTCTCTCTCTCTCTCTCTTTCTCCCGCTGGCGTCCAAAAGTCCGGACGGATATGAGAGAGAGAAGGCAAGCGTGAAGATCAGACAGGAACTTCAGAGAGAGAGAGAGAGAGAGAGAGAGAGAGAGATGGGATGAAGTTGGTGAGAAACAGAGAAACAGGAAAATTAATCAACTTTGTCCAAGGAGAAAGAAAACCTAACATATACCTGTAGTTTTGGTGTGTGTGTGTGTGTGTGTGTGTGTGTGTAAAATGCTTTCACACATGTCTCCACCTTCCTTCCGGCGACCTTGACCTTTTGTTATCAAGGTCTTTCCTGCTTCCTTCTTTTTTTTTTTTTTTTCTGTTAAATTTGTATCTTCTGTTCAGTCTTTTTCTTTATTTTTTTTTTTTGTCTAGTCATTTCATGTACTGTTCTGTCATCCCTTTCCTCACCTTTCTTAGGGGGAAGTGTTTTTTTTTTTTTCTGTTCTTGGTGATTATTATATTTAAACTCTAGTATATTTTATTCATGTACAACATACTCAGTAGCCTACACAGACCTACATTTTCGCATTAGAAGCACGTACACTCCGTAACATACACATACACACCTTCGTGTACGCCTAGAAGCTTCACACGTACTGCAGCGTACACATCATCATCTTTAACGCTACGGGACACAAGTTGGTATTACAGTACGAACTTTGTGTAATATTAGGAGTTACAAGTTTTTACGTCTCAGGGTGAATGCGTTAGGCTGTCTGAAAGTTTGGAGAGAGTGTGGTGGTGTGGTGATTGTATGTGGTGTGTCTGTGGTTGTGTGGTGTGTACGGTGTGTATGTTGATGGTTGTGGTGGTGTGGTTGTTGTGTGGTTGTGTGGTGTGTACGGTGTGTATGTTGATGGTTGTGGTGGTGTGGTTGTTGTGTGTGTTTGTGTGGTGTGTACGGTGTGTATGTTGATGGTTGTGGTGGTGTGGTTGTTGTGTGTGTATGTGGTATGTACGGTGTGTGTGGATGGTTGTGGGGGTGTTTATAGTGGTGTGTGTAGTCAGGGTTGTTGTAGTGTTTGGTGATGGTTGTGGTGGTGGTTATGATGGTGAAAATGGAATAATGTGGAGATGGTTGTAGGTATTGGTTGTGGTACCGTGTGGTGATGGTTGTGGTAGTAGTGGTAATGGTGGTGCATAGTGATGATAAATGCCAGTAATTACCGTGGTGAGAGTAGTGTATTAATAACAAAACTTCTTAGCATCAGGCCCCCCCCCTTTCTTTTTTTTTTGCTGTATTATATAATGAAATTTACTACATATGATAACATATTACCGTACCTCTATGGCCACGTGTTTTCCATCTTATCTTCTTTCTTTAGACAGTTTCATGTAGTTGAGTAAGGGCATACGGTGCAATAAATAGTACTGTACGTCATACTGAAGAGCTTATTATGTTGTAGTTGGGGCAAGAACGCCGTTATGCCTACCCAGTGAGGTGTGTGTACAATTATTGAGGTACTTAGTAGTGTAGAAAATTGTGTGTGTGTGTGTGTGTGTGTGTGTGTGTGTGTGTGTGTGTGTCTCTCTCTCTCTCTCTCTCTCTCTCTCTCTCTCTCTCTCTCTCTCTCTCTCGCAGGGAAGGTATTGAGCAACGGTTTAGAGGTGAAGTTAGTTTGCAGGCGAACATAGATAAGAGATATCTTAAAAAAAGAAACAATTGAGAGGCAGTTTAGAGACTGTTTATCGGTATTTCGCTGGAAGTCGAGGTGCTTCGGGATAGTTAGAGGCAGTTTAGAGCTAGAGATATTATAGGGGCAGTTTTGAGCGTGATGCAGAATGAACTGTTTAGAGGCAATTGAAGGCTTGCCTCGCTTGTGACGTTCCTTTGCTGACTGGTATTTCTAACCCGAGAGAAGATTCGTATGCACAGCTACCCATATTCATTTCAATGTGATGTGTCAGAGATTAGAGTGATGGACAAGCAGAATTGTGAAGCAAACTCAGTTGAAGAAAAGGCGAACTTTTGTCCACGATTGTACACTAGTAAATAAACTCAACGGATCTAGTTACCCACATTTCACTGTCTCTGCATCTCTACTCCATCCCTCCGATGTCGTATTATTTCACTTTACGCTCGCTACTGACGGACGAGTTTAGTGTAGTGGAGTACCTTAGTAGTAGAGGGAAGGGGTTAATGAAGGATGTATTTGACTTACCCAGTAAAAGAGGCTCTTGTAACCATATAACATCATTGGGGTGTAGCAAGTCATCGTATTGAAGGAAATAAATTTCGTTCATTTTAATATGAAGTTATGAATGTGATGATAAGGAAGGATGCAGAGAGAGAGAGAGAGAGAGAGAGAGAGAGAGAGAGAGAGAGCTGTGGTGAAAAAGTGGTGGCCAGAGTCGTCGAAATCAGTGATAAAAAATAAGAGTAATTAATCGGAAAAATAGGGAAAAGGGATCTCTCTCTCTCTCTCTCTCTCTCTCTCTCTCTCTCTCTCTCTCTCTCTCTCCTACGTCCGTCTCTTTCCACACCTTCATCAATTTTCTCTTCCCCCCCTCCCCCCCTCCTCCCTACCCCTTCCCCCTTCCCTTCCCCCTTGCTGTTGTACCCCCGCCTCTCCTGTTTTATCCCCCTCCTCAGCTCTTCTGCCCCAGGTCATTGTTCTCTCCTCATTCCCCCCTCCCCTCCCCTCATCTCTCCTTTCTTCCCTCCCTCCTCTTTTCTCTCACCATCTCCCATCTTCTCTCTTCCCTTCCCCCATGTTCCCCCCCTCCTTTTCTCCCGCATCTCTCCTCCTCCCCTCTTCTCTCCCGTTTCTCCCTGTTATCTCCCCATTCCAGTCCTTCCTTTCATACTTTCTCCTTCTCTCCTTTGTCTCGTTTTCTCTCTTTTCACATTTCACATCACTTTTACCGCCCCTTCTTTTGCCCTTCTCTTTTCTCTCCCCTTTCCCCTCCTTCCGCTCCCCCATACCCCTGTTCTTTCTCTCCCTTTCCCCTCCTTCCGCTCCCCCATACCCCTGTTCTTTCTCTCCCCCTTCCCCTCCTTCCGCTCTCCCATACCCCTGTTCTTTCTCTCCCCCTTCCCCCTGATATCCTTCCGTGCCTCTCCCCAGTGTCGTCCCCCTTGGTCGTTCATTCTTCCCCTACTGTGTTCTCTCCCCTTTTCTGTTTTCCCCTTTGTGTTATCGTGCATTCCTGAGCCTTACTCCTTCCCCTCATTCATACTTTTCTCGTATCCCCTCCTTGTTCTGCCTCCTTTCTTTTCCTTCCTACCCCTTCCTCCTCTTGCTCCCCCCGCATCTCTTCCCTCCTCCCCCTTTCCGTACTCCCGCCTGGCTTCCTGACAAGTGTGTGACTCAGTGGCCAAGTTGCCTTCCTGGTGGATAAGGGTCTGTTCCTGCCTGAATGGGATGGTTCTGAGTATCAGTTTAGTTCAGGGTAGGTTAGGTTGAAATAGGTTAGGTTACGTTACGTTAGGGTATGTTGAACTAGGTTAGGTTAGGTTACTTTACGTTAGGGTATGTTGAACTAGGTTAGGTTAGGTTACTTTACGTTAGGGTATGTTGAACTAGGTTAAGTTAGGTTACTTTACGTTAGGGTATGTTGAACTAGGTTGGGTTAGGTTACTTTACGTTAGGGTATGTTGAACTAGGTTAGGTTAGGTTACTTTACGTTAGGGTATGTTGAACTAGGTTAGGTTAGGTTAGGTTACTTTACGTTAGGGGGTGTTGAACTAGGTTAGGTTAGGTTACTTTACGTTAGGGTATGTTGAACTAGGTTAGGTTACGTTACGTTAGGGTATGTTGAACTAGGTTAGGTTAGGTTACTTTACGTTAGGGTATGTTGAACTAGGTTAGGTTAGGTTACTTTACGTTACGTTAGGGTATGTTGAACTAGGTTAGGTTAGGTTACTTTACCTTAGGGTATGTTGAACTAGGTTATGTTAGGTTACGTTACGTTAGGGTTTGTTGAACTGGGTTAATTTAGGTTGAACTAGGTTAGGTTAAGTTAAAGCAGGTCAGTTTATCTGTGGGTAGTTTTACCTTTTTCACCATAGATACATGATGCTTTAATGACCTCAGTCTCTTCACCCGATAATGTTTTTTTTACAGTATCCACAAATCTCTTACATAATATAAATTCATTCAGTGGTCAGCCTCAGTGTCTCAGTTTTATCTTACTCTTCTCAGACTTTTGTGTCCTTCCTGTCCTGTACAAGCCTTATTATAATCGGTCAGGGAGAGGGCGTATGCAACTCGTTAACTAAAGTACATGTACCTATGCAAACATTTATAAACTCTCCGGGTCGTAATTTAAGTATCTATAGAAAATTCATAACACTTCTTCTTTTGCGATTTATTTCTCACATCTGTCCTCAATATCTCCTCCTCGTCTTGTTCCTCTTCTTGTCATTCTTCTTCCATTCATTTATAAGCCTCTCTCTCTCTCTCTCTCTCTCTCTCTCTCTCTCTCTCACACACACACACACACACACACACACACACACACACACACACACATACACACACACACGCCATGTAAGTGAAGGCACCAGTGTATATTCAGAGGTGACGTATTTCAGGATGGTTTAAGATTTGCGCCCCGCAGAGTGTTGGAGAGAGAGAGAGAGAGAGAGAGAGAGAGAGAGAGAGAGAGAGAGAGAGAGAGAGAGGCAGGCATGTCAGTGACATATTCCGAGTCCCACGTCGTCTCCTTCATAACCTCTTGTCCTCCCCAGCACTTGTTTTACTCCCTTATTCTCACTCTTTTTCATGTCTTTATTTTATAAGTCTTGCATATCTTTTTCTTGAACTCTTAATATTTGTTCTGTGTGTGTGTGTGTGTGTGTGTGTGTGTGTGTGTGTGTGTGTGTGTGTGTGTCTCTCTCTCTCTCTCTCTTTCAGGTCTAGAGTAGTGTGTGTAATGCGTGTGTTTATGAGTGCCAAATTAATGCACTCTGAGGGTTGTCTGGGAGTGCCAGGAATGTGTGTGTGTGTGTGTGTGTGTGTGTGTGTGTGTTCACAAGGTAATGCAGGGTGGAGTCCTTGGTTGGCAGTTCTCCACGCACTTTAGGACCAAACTCTTCTTCCACTTGGGGGGAGAAGAGAATGAGAGAGAGAATGGGGGGGGGGGGTAGTTTGAAAAATGTAAGTAAATAAAGTCGAGGTCGTTAGAGGGTAATTCCTCACGTCTGCGAACCCGTCTTTGTCTGTCTGTCTGTCTGTCTGGACAGAGGTCAGATGTCTTAACTCAGGGATCCCACCGACACCATCTGCCTTATTCTTCCTTCCCCTGGCTTATCGCTGCCTCACCATGACTTATCCCTACCTCACCCTGCCTCATCCCTATCCCATCCTGCCTCACCCTACCTCACCCGTGCCTCACCGTGCCTGAACCTCGACTTCCGCTCATTAGTTGTGTCCTTGTATTTTATTTTTTATCTTTCCAGCTTAATCCATATATGTCTTTTCGATTCTCTTTCCTCCTTTCTTCTTTTCTTTCAGCTTTCTTCTCCTCCCCTCCTCTCTTCTTCTTTTCTCATTTCCTCTTTCCATCTTGCTTTCCATCACCGTTTTGTCTTCGAAAAAAACCTTACTGACTCAACATGATCCTCTTCTGTCCTCTCCTCTCCTTTCTACATTACCACTCCTCTCTTCTCTTTTTGGTTCTTTTGTTCTTTACTCATACCTACAGTATTCCTCTCTTCCCTTCCTCTTCCTTTCCTTCCCTTCTTTCCTATCTAATCTCTCCTCCTCTCTGCTTATTACTCTTCCCTTCTTTCCTCATCCTTCCACTCCTTTTCTTTTCTCTCCTTTCTTCTCCTTATCTTTCCTCTCCTTTTCTCTCTCCCTCCCCTTCCATTTCTTCCGAATCATATCCCTTGAAGAACTTAATAAATCTTATCGACTCTTGATTTTTATATATCATTTATTTTCCGTATATTTCCCCACCCCCTGTCTGTTTCTTGGACACACACACACACACACACACACACACACACACACACACACACACACACACACACACACACACACACACACACACACACACACAGTTTGGTACGTTGGCTGGCAAAATGATACTGGGGCTCATCAGTGACACATTGAGGATGTAATATATTCCACACACGCCTCCTACATTTGCTTGGCAGACTGGCATGGTGGCAGAACATCACCCCTTCAGGAGAATTATAGGTTAGGAATGTTTGGGAGTAAGGGAGAGAGAGAGAGAGAGAGAGAGTGTATATAAAATTTCATGTCGGTATCAGAGAAAATGCACATAAATAACATAGGTAAAATTTGTTCGTGGCCGATGGGAAGGGAAATGACTGGATAAGAAGTATTGTTACTTTGGAGAGAGGGGAATGGTAATATCCTGTGCGAGGGGAAGATGGTGAGGGGAGAGGAGGGGAGGGGTGGGAGAGAAAGGGAGATGAGGGAAGAGGTAGAGAGTGGGGAGGTAGATGTGAGGGGAGGAAGTAAGAATGGTAAGGGAGGGAGGGAAAGTGTTGGTTAAGGGAGAGGTAAGATAGGATGATATGTTTAAAGGCAGAGGTAAGAGGGGTGAGGGGAGAGGCAGGGGAGAGAAGGGAAGAATGCGGGGAAGGAAAAGAGAGGTTTACTGTGGGAGGGGAAGAGAGGTGAGGAATGAGGTGTGGTAAGGAAGAGGAGAGGTAGGTGATGGGAGTGATAAAGGTGGACGAACTGGAGTTAGGTTATAAATGAAATGACAGGTGAGGTAAGGATTGAATTGGTAGGTGTTGAAGATGAAGTTAAGCGGTTTGGTAGATACTGCTGTACGTGAATTGATAGGTGAGGTAGGGAAGGACCTGGTGGGTGGTGTAGAGGGAATGCCTGGTATATGAAGTGATTGATGAATCGATGGATGAGGTAGCGATGGACCTGGTGGGTGGTGTAGAGGGAATGCCTGGTATATGAATTGATTGATCTGATGAATTGATAGGTGAGGTAGGGAAGGACCTGGTGGGTGGTGTAGAGGGAATGCCTGGTATATGAAGTGATTGATCTGATGAATTGATATGAGGTAAGGAAGGACCTGGTGGGTGGTGTAGAGGGAATGCTTAGGTGAATTGATAGGTGAGGTAGGGAAGGACCTGGTGGGTGGTGTAGAGGGAATGCCTGGTGTATGAAGTGATTGGTCTGATGAATTGATAGGTGAGGTAGGGAAGGACCTGGTGGGTGGTGTAGAGGGAATGCCTGGTATATGAAGTGATTGGTCTGATGAATTGATAGGTGAGGTAGGGAAGGACCTGGTGGGTGGTGTAGAGGGAATGCCTGGTATATGAAGTGATTGGTCTGATGAATTGATAGGTGAGGTAGGGAAGGACCTGGTGGGTGGTGTAGAGGGAATGCCTGGTATATGAAGTGATTGGTCTGATGAATTGATAGGTGGGGTAGGGAAGGACCTGGTGGGTGGTGTGGAGGGAATGCCTGGTATATGAAGTGATTGGGTTGGTCCCAGAGGATGGGGGAGAAACAGCGTACCATGAAAAGCCAAAGAGAAACCCTAATTCCATCATGGCCAGAGCCTCTTTTCGGAGTTTATTCATTCTAATACTAAACCATTGTCTTCAGGACAACCCGTTAAGGAAGGTTGTATTTAATCCGTCCAGTACGAATATTGTCTCGTGAGCTGAAGAAAATCGTCTGGGGGTAGCAAGAATACAATAGCCTTGATCTTCACTACGGTGACGTTAATCATCCTTGCTTCCTTCACTCGCTTCTCTTCCTCCCTTCCCTCCCTCCCTTCCTTCCTTCCTTACCAGTACTCTTTCCTTATGCCTTCTCCCTTCCTGTTAATTCCCCCTCCTCCCTCCCTCCCCTCCCTCCATCCTTATGGTCTTCCCCTCCTTTCTGTAAATTCCCTTCCCATCCTGTATATCCCCCCGTCCCTCCATCCACTCATCCATCCTTCTGTCCGTCCATCCGTATGTTATTTCCCTCCCTCCCTCCTCCTTTTCCTCCTTACCTACTTCTTTCTCTCCCTCCCTCTTTACATTTACTTCCTCCAATCTTATGTTATTTTTCTCCCTTCCTGTGCAGTTCCCCTCCCTTCCCTTTTCGCCATTAGAACGAGGCCTGTCCCTTTTCCCGCTTACTACCATCTCCCTTTTCCTCTCGCTAAAACACCTAAGGGCAAGAAAGTAAGAAAGGGATTCGAGTCTTAAGACTTTATGATAATGCGTCAGAGGCCTGTCTCATCCGGAGGCCTGATGGAGCAATGAGAGAGAGAGAGAGTATAACGAGTGAGAATTGAATACGTAAGAAGGAAAGGCACATCGAGAGTGATAGAGATAGATAGATAGATGGATGGATGGATAAATGGATAGATTCATCGTAAATCCACGATAATAGAGTATCATCTGTTTGTTTGTTTTTTAACCCCTTTCTACCGAGTACGTGATTTTAATTTTCAAGGTTGTGTACCATTAGGATGCTGTATTAGACGAGAGCCACCATCTTAGTGAATGGCTTAGAGAAGGTTACATCAAACGTCCAGTTGTTTAAGTCTCACCTGAGTTTAATAAAATCATCTGTATGTATATATTTAATTACGATTATGTATGGATGTATGTATGTATATGTATGTTTGTATGTATGTATGTATGTATGTATGTTTGAGGAACAAGTACGTTATGGTGGTGAAGTTGTTAACTCATCCAATCCCATGGTGTATTATTTAGTAAGTCGTCTGTATGTATGTATGTAATAACGATTATTTATGTATGTGTCTATGTACTGTATGTATGAGGAACAATACGTTATGGTGGTGAAGTTGTTAACGCATCCAATCCCATGGTGTATTATTTAGTACCTTATATTTACCTTATGTTTCCTCACCTGTTCTAATTCTTCCCACGTCTTGGTTGTTTTATTCATCTAAGGAGGGAACTTTTCTACCTGTAGGGATTACATGTAGTCAACAGTAAGTCATGCATTACTAAAAATATTTGTTAAACTGAATAAAATCGTGTGGAGGTAGCAAGAATAAAATAATTTCATCATACTGAGGTGGTTAAGAGTACACATCGAGCCTCCTAAGACTACAAGAATCTCATTTTTCTCTCTCCTTTTCCTCTTTTTCACAATATTCTGAAATTTTGTGGGAAAAAGAATTGGTGGATACGCTGATGTAATTGTGAGTTGCCTTTCTTTGGGATCAAGGGTATCTCTGCAGATTTGTCAGAAACTCTCTCTCTCTCTCTCTCTCTCTCTCTCCCCCCCCCTTTATGAGGATGGCTCCATTTTCATCTCCGTGGCTAATAACGGGCGTCGGCTGAGAGAGAGAGAGAGAGAGAGAAAGAGAGAGAGAGATTGTATAAAAGGGAGGGGGAAGTGAAACGAAGGGAAAGGAAGTGGAAGAGAGGTGGAAGGAATGGAATTGGAATTGTGAAGGGAAGGAGAAGGGGAGTGATTGGAAAGGAAGGTCGAAGAACCGGAATTTAGGATGAGGATGGACGGGGAGGGGAAGGGGGAAAGCGAAGGGAGAATGGTATGAATAAGGGGTGGAGATGAAGGGAAGGGATGGGGAGAAGGAAGGAGTAGCAAGGTGAAGAGGTGCGGATGGGAACGTGAAGCGAATGAAAGATGGAAAATATAAAAGAGAGAAGCTAGGGATGGGTGAAAGGAGAGGATAGAGAAGAAGAAAGTGGAGAAAGAAGGTGTGATTGAAGGAAAGGGAGGGAGGGAGGATAGAAAGAAGGAAGGAAGGAAGGTGATAAAGGATAAGCCGCAGAGGAATTTTTCTCAGGCAATGAAAGGCACGGGGTCTAAATTTTTGGTCACCTCAGTTGCAGTGGCCTGACACTTAAAGCAGTTGGCACCATTTTCCTGACACACCGATATTTAATGCTGTGGGCATCATCAGTATTCTGGTTGCCTTACCACCAATTTATTTTGCTCTGAGGAAGTTTCTCTGGGTCTTACTGTAAATGAGTGTGAAGATTTTGTAACACCTATTCCTTAACGATTTATTCCGTACATTACCTTTAAATTACTTCCTGTATGTTACCGACGCAAATTATATGAATGTTAAAGGGATATTAAGAGTGTTAAATTGTAATACGGAAAGTAAATCGCTAAGGTAGTCGTGCAACGTAGCCTCTTATGCTACGTAGGTTACAGTTCTCTTACTGAAGGCGTTTGAAACTGTCTCCATAAACCACTTCTCTACGATGACTATTATTGCTACTGCCAGACGATTATATTCAGCTTAACCCTTTCAGTGTGGTGACGGTAAATGTATTATATTATTGCCACCCTCACACGATTTTATTTACCTTAGGAAAGACACAAAGTAAGAGATATGTCCTTCATTAGCCCCTTCAGTACCAGAATTTCCTTACTAAGTTAATTGAAGACAGATTTCCCTACTAAGTTCATCGAAGAGTTGATGCGAGAGTCACCAGTCGCTGTTCCCTGAGTGGTAATAGGTGAGCACCGACCCTCAACCACCCCTCTGTACTGTACCCACCCCTTCTGTTGACCGCCTTAACCCACTACACCACCAGGCGTTTGTGTTATGAGAGAGAGAGAGAGAGAGAGAGATTTATGTGCCAAATAAAGTAGAGGTCATCAGTTGAATGGTTTTCGCATCATAGGTGATCGGATTTGGTGGTTAGTTTTTTAGTTGGATTCAGTCGACCTCATTGCCCAGAGTCGGACACGTAAAAAAATAATTACTATACCTTTGCACCCATAATACCATCATCGTCGTACACACACACACACACACACACACACACACACACACACACACACACACACACACACACACACACACACACACACACACACACACACACACACACACACACACACACACACACACACACACACACACACACACAGGGTTCCAGTAAAACCACTTTGTAAGACGGTCACGATTTGTACTTTATCCCACCTTTTTATTTACCGATAAAAAGAGGCCAGGTGAGAGAAGGGGTACCTGGCCCTGTTGCTTCTGTCCCTGTCTTTTCCAGGCTCTGTCTTCCTCTGTCCCTGCCCCTGTACGTCTGTCCTTGATTCTGGTTGTCCCTGTCCTTGTTCCTCCCTGCTCCCGTCCCTGTCTGCTGATGATTCTGTACTTGTTTCTGTCTGTTCTTGTTTTGTTTGTCCCTGGCCGTTGTTTTTTCCTTGTTCCTGTCTGTAGCTGCTTTTACTTGTTCTTTTAAATATTGCAGTCCCTGTCTGTGTCTGTCTCTGTCCGCTGTCTGTGTTTGTCTGTTCCTGTACCTATCCTTGTCTCTGTTCCTGTGTATGTTCTTGTCCATATATGTGCCTGTTCCTCTCCCTGTCTGCTTCTGTTCCCATCCCCGGCCTTGTCTGTGTTTTGGTTTTTCTATGTGTCTATTTCTACCTATCCCTTTCTCTTTGTATATGTTCTTGTTTGTTATGTCTGTTTCACCGTCTTCTCCTGTCTCTATCCGTGTTCCTGTCACTATAATTCTTTTCATTATTTTCAGATGCACGCCTCTTGTGGTGATCCTCAGAAGAACCTGTTAAGCCTGTCACGCTACAAAGTAATTTGGTGAGGGAAGGAAGCAGCTCAGAGGCCCATGTGACTGCAAGGTGGGTGAGTACAAAGTTTTGATTTGTTACCTATTCAGCTTGACGGGTGTGTTGTAGGCAAAATAAGATCCTTTGGCGTTAATATAAGATAAATACGTGCACAGGTGAAGGTGTTAATGTATAGTGTTTGTAAGTGGTTCAGTGCGGTGGGTGTTTGTTAACAGGAGTATAATGGTGTGAAGTTTGCCACACGTCCTCGGCCACATTGACTTGACCTGGATATTTACTGTCATTGTACAGTATATGTTTCAGAGTTGAAATGCTAACCACTGGGATGAAGGAAGTTCCTTCTTCTTCGTCTTCTTCTTCGTCTTCTTCTTCTTCTTCTTATTATTATTATTATTATTATTATTATTATTATTATTATTATTATCATTTATTGTTTTTTCTTTTCTTGGAGAAGACAGTAAGATAATCAAAGTCTTCAGAAATCGTTGCTGCCAAAGAAAATTAAACAATAGTGAACCTGAGACTGGGGTTAATTTCAGTATGCCTGGATACATTGTGTGTGTGTGTGTGCGTGTGTGTGTGTGAGAGAGAGAGAGAGAGAGAGAGGCGGGGGGGAGGGGTATATGTATGAATGTGTGTGAAGCGATAAGACTGATTTCCGATCCAGAGCGTTCCTACCTTGCCTTTGATACTGTTAGGCCCTTGACACCACACCACACCACACCACACCACATTAGGTCCCTTACACCACACCACATCACACCATACCACACCACACCATGTTAGGCCCCTTACACCACACCACACCATACCACACCATGTTAGGCCCCTTACACCACACCACACCATACCACACCATGTTAGGCCCCTTACACCACACCACACCACACCATACCACACTATGTTAGGCCCCTTACAGCATACCACACCATGTTAGGCCCCTTACACCACACCACACCACACCACATTACACTAAACCACACCACACCACACCACACCACACCACACCGCACCACACTACACCACACCACACCACACCACACCACACTGCACTGCGCTGCACCGCACCGCACCGCACCCGCACCACACTACACCACACCACACCACACTGCGCTGCACCGCACCGCACCGCACCGCACCGCACCGCACCGCACCGCACCGCACCGCACCGCACCGCACCGCACCACACCACACCACACTGCACTGCGCTGCGCTGCGCCGCACCACACCACACCACACCACACCACACCACACCACACCACACCACACTGCACTGCACTGCTCTGTACTGCGCTGCACCACACCACACCACACCACACCAGTCCACACCACCACACCACACTCTACATCACACCACACCACACTACACTACCACACCACACTACATTACCACACCACACCACACTACACTACCACACCACACCACACTACACTACCACACCACACTACATTACCACACCACATTACCACACCACACCACGCCACACCACCACGCCACGCCACACCACCACGCCACGCCACGCCACGCCACGCCACACCACACCACACCACACCACACCACACCACTTCATTCACTTCATTCCACTCCACTCCACTCCACGCCACACCACACCACTCCACATAACACCACTTCATTCACTGCACTCCACTCCACTCCACTCACCGCACCACTCCATTCAGCGCGCCGCACCTCACCGCGCCATTCCACTCCACTCCACTCCATGCATCGCACCATTCCACTCCACTGCATTCCACTCCACTCCACTCCACTCCGGTTACCTCACCTCACCACTCCACTCCATGCACCGCACCATTCCACTCCACTCCACTCCACTCCACTCCGCTTACCACTCCACTCCACTCCACTCCACTCCACTCCACTCCACGCACCGCACCGCACCGCACCGCACCGCACCACTCCAGTCTACTCCACTCCGCTCCGCTCCATGCCACTCCGCTCCGCTCCACGCCACGCCACGCCACTCCGCTCCACGCCACGCCACGCCACGCCACGCCACGCCACTCCACTCCACTCCACTCCACTCCACTCCACTCCACTCCGTTCCGCTCCGCTCTGCTCTGTTCTGCTCTGCTCCACTCCGCTTCGCTCCGCTCCACGCCACTCCACTCCACTCCAAGCCACGCCACGCCACGCCACGCCACGCCACTCCAAGCCACGCCACGCCACTCCGCTCCATTCCACTCCACGCCACGCCACTCTACTTCGCTCCGCTCCGCTCCACACAGCAATGCACCGCACCACACCGCGGTGCACCGCGCGACTCCATTCCACCGCACCGCACCGCACCGCACCGCACACGACACACACACACACACACACACACACACACACACACACACACACACACACACACACACACACACACACACACACACACACACACACACACACACGACCCCTAATATCTCCCATTTCTCCAGACTGTCTCCCACACACTTCCTCCCTCTCTCACACACTCTCACTCACAAATGCTTCGAGGCTTTGCGTGCACAAGTGCGGGAAGAAAGAACCAGTGCTTTTCTCTTCCTTGTGAAGTGTTTGTCTTGAAGACGGAGAGAGAGAGAGAGAGAGAGAGAGAGGGGGAAGAATGAACCAGTGCTTTTCTCTTCCTTGTGAAGTGTTTGTCTTGAAGACGGAGATAAATAGATAGATAGATAGATAGAGAGAGGGGGGGGGGTAAAGGAGGGTTAAGAGTGTGAGGAGAGAGGAAGAAATGAGAGACAGGAAATGATGGAGGTGGGAGGAATGGAGGGAGGACTGAGAGAGGGAGGGGGAAGAGGGAGTATAGGGAGTGGCCGGGGAAGAGATCAAGGTTTTTACTCTCAAGCGTTATTTTTATCTTTTGGT
>NC_137068.1:12055187-12075187 GCF_032717465.1 Coenobita brevimanus | reverse complement strand
ACACACACACACACACACACACACACACACACACACACACACACACACACACACACACACACCAATTTCAGCCAGTGGGCTCTTTTTGTGTGGGTCGGAAAAGCCGGAACAAATGGTGCCACGCTTGTCAAAAGATGACTGAAGGAGAGAGAGAGAGAGAGAGAGAGAGAAGGGTTAGTGTGAGAAAGAAATGAGTTGCAGGAAGATGATAAACAAGATAAAGGAAGAGGTGTTAGGGAGCCTCCTAAACCGACGGGAATACGGGTCCAAGTGTAGTCAGATTGGAGGGAAGATTTGACTATAGTTCATTCACTTTAAATTGGCGGAGATTTTCGTCCTTTTGCAGCCAATTTCACGTAACCCAGTGGCAGAATGAGACAGTACTGCGGCCCACCAGCCATTCCATAGCACTTCTTCGTGACTAGCATTGTATTCTGTTGTTAATCTCTTGTTACAGACCACTCAAGATGGAGAGATGGCAGTTTTAACCTCTGACTATACTCCATTTAAGGACTAAAATTGCCATTTGTCCTTCTTGAATTCGTAGCTGCAACAAGAGAATTACACGAGCATGGTACTAGTCACGAAGAAGTGTTACGAAGCATATTTAGAGCTCCGGTACTGTTTTATTCTGCCATTAAGCTACGGGAAATAGGTTGGAAAAGGGTAAAAATCTTGACCACGTTAAGGTGAAAAGAGTACACTTTCCACAGCACTTCTTCGTGACTGGCATGATATTGTAGTGTTAATCTGTTGTTACAGTTCATCACTCAGTGTGGAGAAACAATATAATTTTCGTTACTAACCTGATGGTAGACTTGTATATAAGAGAGGCAGCAAAGCAGCGCCTGAGGCAGCCCTTTGAGTTGGCCTGCATCTTAAATTCACGGCAAGGATTCCTCACACCTGCCGAACGTATCTTACGAGTCGTAGATGCTCACACGTTGAAAAGTTTACGATAAAAGTTAGCGACAAAAAAGTCGCGATGCGAACCCCAAGACTTAGTTAGGTCAGCATGCCTCCGACCCATCCCATGAACGCAGCTAACTACACCGAGGCGACCCTGGACGCCCCCCTCAACGCCATCACCCTCGCCACCAACGCCTCCAGCGCCACCTTCAGGCTCCCCCACAACTCCAACTGGTACTGGAGGGGGATTGAGAGCTGCCCGAGTAGCGACAGTGGCTGTGGCAGACGAGATGAGGGGGCGTGGGCAAGAGGTGAGGGTGGAAGAGGGAGAGAGGGTGAGGGTGGATGGGGGAGAGGAGGTGACAGTGATTCTGTCATCTGCACTTCTTTGATCAGGCCGTCTACGTCTTGGACCGCGGTGTCTTGGATCGGCAGGACCCACAAGACGACCCCGAGAAAGAAGACCACGGGAGCAAGATGACTCCCCGGGGGCAAGAAGACTCAAGCAAAGAGAGGACCCCGGGGCAAGATGACCTCGAGAAACAGAAGACCCCGGGGCGAGAAGAACCCGTGGCCAAGACACCCCTGGGGGAAGAGAAGATTCGGAGGTCAAGATGCCTCTGGGGAGAAGAACCCTGGGGCAAGACTACTCTGAGAAAAGAACCCGGGGGCAAGAAGAACCCGAGGGCAAGACGACCTCGGGGCAAGAAGAACCCGAGGGCAAGACGATCTTGGGGCAAGAAGACCCCGAGGGCAAGACGACCTCGGGGCAAGAAGAACCCAGGGGCAAGACAACCCCGGGGAAGAGAAGACTCCGGCGGCAAAACGACCGCGGGAAAGAGAAGATCCAGGGGACAAGACGGCCCTGGGAATAGAAGATCCCGGGGGCAAAACGACCCCTGGAAGGATAAGATTTCGCGGCAAGACAACCCCGGGAAA
Organism: Coenobita brevimanus; assembly: GCF_032717465.1. NCBI lineage: Eukaryota > Metazoa > Arthropoda > Malacostraca > Decapoda > Coenobitidae > Coenobita > Coenobita brevimanus. The sequence continues at coordinate 12,073,339 of NC_137068.1, read as the reverse complement.
GAGAAGATCCCGGGGCAAGACAACCCCGGGAAAGAGAAGATCCCGGGGCAAGACAACCCCGGGAAAGAGAAGATCCCGCGGCAAGACAACCCCGGGAAAGAGAAGATCCCGGGGCAAGACAACCCCGGGAAGGAGAAGATCCCGGGGCAAGACGACCCCGGGAAAAACAAGATCCCCGAGGGCAAGAGGACCCCCGGGAAGAGAAAACCCCGGGGGCAAGACGACCCTGGGAAGAAAAGAAACCCGGGGGCAAGCCGACCACGGGGGCAAGACGACCCCAGGGAAAAGAGGACACCAGGGGCAAGACGACCCCAGGGAAAAGAGGACACCAGGGGCAAGACGACCCCAGGGAAAAGAGGACACCAGGGGCAAGACGACCCCAGGGAAAAGAGGACACCAGGGGCAAGACGACCCCCGGGAAGAGAAGAAATCTGGGGGCAAGACGACCCTGGAGAAGACCCCGGGTGCAAGACGACCTCGGGAAAGAGAAGACCCCGGGGGCAAGACGGCCCCGGGAAAGAGAAGATCCCGGGGCAAGAGGATCCCGGGGCAAAACGATCCCGGGGAAGAGAAGACCTCGGGGGCAAGACGACCCCGGAGAAGAGAAGACCTCGGGGGCAAGACGACCCCGGGGAAGAGAAGACTCCGGGGGCAAGACGACCCCGGGGAAGAGAAGACTCCGGTGGCAAGACGACCCCGGGGAAGAGAAGCCTCCGGGGACAAGACGACCCCGGGGAAGAGGAATAACCCGGGGCCAAGACGACCGTGGGGCAACATGACCCCGGGGCAACATGACCCCGGGGCAAGACGACCCTGGGATAGACAAGATCCCGGGAAGATCCCGGGGGCAGAACGACCCCGGGGAAGAGAAAAAACCCGGGGACAAGACGACCCCGGGAAAGAGGAGATCCCTAGGGCAAGACGACCCCGGGAAAGTCAAGATCCCGGGGCAAGACGACCCTGGGGAAGAGAAGAAACCCGAGGGCAAGACGACCCCGGGGGAGAAGAAACCCGGGGGCAAGACGACCCCGGGGGAGAAGAAACCCCGGGGCAAGACGACCCCGGGGGAGAAGAAACCCGGGGACAAGACGACCCCGGGGGAGAAGAAACCCGGGGACAAGACGACCCCGGGGGAGAAGAAACCCGGGGACAAGACGACCCCGGGGGAGAAGAAACCAGGGGACAAGACGACCCCAGGGGAGAAGAAACCCCGGGGGCAAGACGACCCCGGGGGAGAAGAAACCCGGAGGCAAGACGACCCCGGGGCAAGACGACCCCGGGGAAGAGAAGAAACCCTGGGGCTAGACGACCCCGGGAAAGACAAGATCCCGGGGACAAGACGACCCCGGGAAAGAGACGACCCTGGGAAGAAAATCCCGGGGGCAAGACGACCCCGGGAAAGACAAGATCCCGGGGCAAGACGACCCCGGTAAAGAGAAGACCCCAGGGACAAGACGACCTCGGTAAAGAGAAGACCGCGGGGGCAAGACGACCCCGGGAGAAAGAAGACCCCGGAGGAAAGACGCCCCCGGAGAAGAGAAGACCCCGGGGGCAAGACAACCCTGGGAAGAGAAGTCCCCGGGGGCAAGACGACCCCCGTAAAGACAAGGTACTGGGAGCAAGTCGGCCCCGGGGAAGAGAAGAAACTCGGGGTCAAGACGACCCTGGGAAAGACAAGATCCCCGGGGCAAGACGACCCAGGAGGAGACCCCGGGGAAGAGAAGACCCCGGGGGCAAGATGCCCCCGGAGATGAGAAGTCCCCATGGAAAATACGACCCCGGGAAGGAGAAGAAACCCGGGGGAAGACAACCCTGGGAAGAAAAGACCCCGGGGGCAAGACGACCCCAGGGAAGAGATGAAACCCGGGGGCAAGACGCCCCCGGAGAAGAGAAGACCCATAGGCAAGACGACCCAGAGAAAGAGAAGTTCCTGGGGGCAAGACGACCCCAGGAGAGAGAAGATCCCGGGGGCAAGACGACCTCGGGAAAGAAAAGACCCTGGGGGCAAGACGCCCCCGGAGAAGAGAAGACCCCGGGGGCAAGACGACCCCGGTGAAAGCAAGACCCCGGGGGCAAGACGACCCCAGGGAAGAGAAGACCCTGGGGGCAAGACGACCCCAGGGAGGAGAAGAAACCCGGGGGCAAGACGACCCCGGGGAAGAGAAGGAACTCTGAGGCAAGACTACCCCTGGGAAAACAAGACCCCGGAGGCGAGACGACCCTTGGGAAGAGAAGAAACCCGGGGGCAAGACGACTCCGGGGAAGAGAAGGAACTCGGGGGCAAGACGACCCCTGAGAAGAGACGACGACCCCGGAGAAGAGAAGACCCCGGGGGCTAGACATCATTTATCACACATCATTAATTACAGGGCTGCCACCCACCCTAATCTTCAACAAAAAAAATAAGTAATTATAATAATAATTTGAATGGCACTCAGTAGAGCGCATACCTCCTCTGTGGCCCAACTTGCAGTTCCTTATTAATTCAGTCAAGTCCTATTTATTACTGTACGGCAGCTGGAAAAAGATAACCCCCCTATAAAAGCATATTTAAATCCGCTAGATCCGGAATTTTATATGGATCCGCGACAAACTGTACACACTCGTAGATACCAGCATCCTAAATGTGCCTGATTTTTTTTTTTTCATCAAGATCCATGCAATATTCACTGAAAAACTTACGAAAATGTCGAAAACACCCTATCTCGCTGTGTTAAAGTAAAAAAAAAAAAAAAAAAAAAAGTCCTGGATCCGCACCTTTACCCAGATCCGCTCCAATATTAAATGGAGTCTCTTCTGGGCTAAGGCCCATTCTTCTACCAGGTTTCGTGGAAATACGTCTAATTGCTTTTGTGTAATCTTGCTCACAAACCAACCAACCAACAAACAAACAAACTGACAGGGGTGAAAACATAACCTCCTTTGCGGAGGTAACAATAACACGGGTAATTAATACATGCAAAAGAGCAACGAGAGAGAGTGTGTGTGTGTGTGTGTGTGTGTGTCCAAAAATTATAGCAACACTTGAAAGTAGTGTAATTAGAAACAGCAAGTTGAAGAACTGGACTGAAGTAAATACAGATTAATTTATATAGGATAGAGAAACAGATAAGGTTAAAAAACAGGAGAAAAATGAAAAACAGAGTTGTGTGTAAAAGCTGCTAGTCACGTTTACCTGTAATTACGGTCAGCACTCCTGGTGTATGTAATTACCCGGTAACCTGTATTTATTAGTCACCTTTACCTGTAATTACGGTCAGCACTCCTGGTGTATGTAATTACCCGGAAACCTATATTTATTAGTCACCTTTACCTGTAATTACGGTAAGCACTGCTGGTGTAGTAATTACCCGGTAACCTATATTTATTAGTCACCTTTACCTGTAATTACGGACAACACTCCTGGTGTATGTAATTACCCGGTAACCTATATTTATTAGTCACCTTTACCTGTAATTACGGTCAGCACTCCTGGTGTATGTAATTACCCGGTAACCTATATTTATTCTGAACCCCTTCTCAATGGTGTCGTCCTGTTACACCTGCGTCAGTACAGCGGGAGGGGGACAGGTTGGGTTCAGTTGGTTGTGTGTGTCTTTGGGACAGTTTTACCTGTTAACTTTATATATACACTTTTGGATGGAAGTGCACTGAATTAGAAGACTATTAAGGATCATTACAGGAGCCAGGGGTCGTAGGTCATACATCAAGGGTAAGGTCAACTCGTAATAATTTTTTATCTGATGTAGACAAATTCAGGTGAATGGTTGAGGGCAAAGAAAAGATGAAATGGTTCCGTTTGGGAACAGTTGGTCGGGGATAAAAGGCACAAGGTCAGGTCAGAGGTTCGGCCTTGTGATTCCAGTTAATTATGATTCGATTTTCATCTCACCTGGTGGAAGTGTTGAGGGTTAGCCAAGGATGAAGTAATTATTTTAAGAGCATTTGGTCATTGTTAAGGGTCACAGGACAAGGTCAACTTTAACAGTAGTTTTTATAACGTTTGGTGTAAGGGTAGGTGTACAGGGAAGAATGGAGTAATTCGAATTTGAAGACAGTTGGTCGATGATGTATAGGCCACAAAATAAGGCCAGAGTTACGGCTTAGTGTAAATGCAGGGCAGGGGTGTTGTGCTTTATTAGTGTTTCTTTGTTCTTAATTAGATATTGCTTCCCGCTGCCCTGCTTGGTTCATGGAAGGTGAACATGTGTGGCACGTACCAGGACTGCATGGCATCAGGGAACCGACTGTCCTGTCTATACGCAGAGGCATGAAAGACATTACACGGGAAAAATGGACTGAGATAGTATGGATCATGTACAGCCTTTAGGCCTGTGTGTGTTGGAGTACTGTAGCCTAGCCTTGGGACCTTACGCTTCACAGATGTTGATGGAATGGTTGAACGGTATATTTCTCTCTCTCTCTCTCTCTCTCTCTCTCTCTCTCTCTCTCTCTCTCTCTCTCTCTCTCTCTCTCAAACAGGATATATTACGAAATTCTTTAATATTGTTTACTTCTTCCTGTGAAAAAATTCGTCATAGCTCTTCCTTCATTACATACATACATTCATACTCATTACGGTACATACATCCTTACATCCATCTATACATACATACATGCACACCGACACAAACATAATTACATAGTGTCTGTCCACCGATATATTGATGCATCGTAAATATAGTGTGTACAAAAATTCAAACAGGTGCCCCCACAAGCTATATACTGTAACTACCTAACTACCTACCCATCCTCCTTCATAGCATAACAACTAAGCAAATTTATTCATTCATTCATATATTCGTAGTCGTTAATACAGCCATTCATATATTTATGCATTATTAATTTTCTTCTCAAATTACTAAATGGACAAGTCAGTGTTAACCCCTTCAGGTTGTGGACGTGTTATAATTATTTCATGCCTCAGCCAAATCCTTTAATTTGACAAAGATAAGACTATAACTGGCTGGGTTGTATTTGTAATGCCTTGATCAGTTCACAACCATGACTTTTTTATAGTTTTATGATAGTCACATCATTATATTCACCTTAAAGAACATTTTTTAACTGGAGACTGTAGATATAGCATTTACTACTACACAGCCTTACATAGGAGGTAGCCAGTCAAAAATATAAAATGTACTTGGGGTGAAGGGATAATATTACGCAACTCAGCCTTAAAAGACTTGACGAAGAGTGGGTGTGAGGAAAGATAAGATGTTGGTGCGATATGCGATACATTGTAATTAGGAGAGAGAGAGAGAGAGAGAGAGAGAGGTAACGATGTGACATGAAAACACAGACAGCTGATAAATGGAGAAAACGTGCTAGTAAGCAGCAGCAAAGGGCAAATGGAAAAAATCGCTTAAGTTTTGTCATGAAACAGTTGTGCTGGGCGGTAAAGCTGAAGGTGTCGTGATGAACTTTACTGAAAAATGGTTCTTTAACTTTTTCTTCACATCATCTTTCAGTGTTCGAGTGTTTGTGTGTGTGTGTGTGTGTGTGTGTGTGTGTGTGTGTGTGTGTGTGTGTGTGTGTGTGTGTGTGTGTGACGATGTATTCTGTATATAAAAAATAATATAACTTTAGATTTTACGTTATTTTTTTTTTTACGCAGTTCTTAAATCTTTCCAATATTATACGAGTGTTTTCAGAATTATTACTGTACCTGGTATTCTTTTTTAGTATTTGATGGTTCTTCTTCTTCACGTGAAGACGATAGATCATATAGGGAATTTCTGAGCTGTTTTGGCTTTCAATATTAGGGGTCTTACGAGATTTTTGGAGTGATTTTTCAAACTTTTTTTGCTGGGTCTTTGTAAATCAATTGTGTTTCTGGTATTTTGTATGTTTTATGCTCTTACCATTGCATCGCAGTTTCCTATTTGATCGGAAGTAGCTGGGAAGATGTGAGATGAGAAAGTAATGTAATAAAGAGGAGGAGAGAAGGTGTGAAGGAAGAAATGAAATTGCAGAGAGAGGAAAGAAATCATGGAAAGGAGGAGAGTTTGGAAGAATTTTAAAGACGGAGGAGGAAGAAGGAGAAGAAACAGAGGATGAAGAAGAAGAAGAAGAAGATGGAGAGTTGGAGTAGGAAGAGGAGGAAGGAGGAGAGTCTGGGGTCGGAGGAGGAAAAAATACTCAGAAGCAGCAGCATAGCAGTAGGATAACTTTGAAATCCCTTGGTCAGTGAAATGAGCCAAACATGTAATGACACATGGTATGCCCCACACACCTGTATGTCACAAAGGCCTGTTGGATCACTGCCTGGTTGTTGATGAAATATGACTTTTTTTTTTTTTTTTTGCATTGTCATTTTCTTAGGAGTAATAGATAAATTTAGGAGTTTGTATTTGGATGTCAGTTATTCCTTGCCTGGCTGTTCAGTATAATGTTTGTTTTCCTGTTTGGAGTTATGTTTTTATGTAGTTTTTTTTTTTTAAGTTCAGTTAATTATTATTTATATATTTTTGTTTTGTACATATGGATGCTTGATTTTACATGATCTAATGTTTGATTTGTTGTGAATGTTTTGGGATGTTTTTTATGTATTTGTTCTTGTGTTTTTTGCAGGTAAGAGTGTTGGCTAAGGCTTGAAGGAGAGAGGAGAGGAGAGACTAAGAAGTAAGAGTAAAGGTAAGGAAAGAGAGTGGTTCAGTGAGGGACAAAGGTTGGAGCACTATTTTTGTGTGTCTGTTCCACTTGAGGCATGTCTGTCGCTTTCCTCCCAGTCAAATCTATCAAAGAGAATCGTAACCTATGGGCACAGAAACATACCAAGCCTCACTTAGGGATATTAGCCACCAGAGGAAAGTGACAAGTAGAAGACATAAAATATTTTGCCAGTTTCTGGATGTATGGGCAATGAAACATATTGTCTTTCATCTTAGGAATATTAGCCACCAGAGGAAAGTGACAAGTAAAACTGGTGAAATATTAGGCCAACTTTTTAATGTATGTACACAGACACATACAGCGCCTGTCTCACCTTAAGATTAGTGGCATACAGAGGAAAGTGCCAAGTACCGTAGCCAGAAGTGAAACATTAAGGAAACTTTTGTCCTGGATTGTGCATAAAGTTACGCGTACATCGATGCAAACATCACACAGACGTTACGATCCCAATTAGGTGATCTTTTTGTCTATGATCAAGATATTAATATGTTCCTCGAGACCCAGCAGTGTTCTTTGGTGCCACAAACCATCACATGTCATCTCTTGGGCACATTTCCCACCGTCCATTGTAAATACATACTCGGGCAGTTTCATTGGGGATAGGCACGATGGTAATAGCCTAGTGGGAGTATTTTTGTAACAAGGTTTCTCTCTCTCTCTCTCTCTCTCTCTCTCTCTCTCTCTCTCTCTCTCTCTCTCTCTCTCTCTCTCTCTCTCTTTCTTTCTCTCTCTCTCTCTCTCTCTCTCTCTCTCTCTCTCTCTCTCTCTCTCTCTCTCTCTCTCTCAGATGGGCACTAAAGTCGTAAATCCCCTGAGCCAAGTTTTAGTCTTCATCATTATTTTTACCTTTGTCTCTCTCTCTCTCTCTCTCTCTCTCTCTCTCTCAGTTGGGTACTAAAGTCGTAAATCCCCTGAGCCAAGTTTTACTCTTCATCAATATTTTTACCTCTGTGGTTTCTGCCTGAGAGAGAGAGAGAGAGAGAGAGAGAGAGAGAGAGACTATAAACCCGTAATAAATATATTATCCAGAATCTCATGTTTACCTCCATAATTTAAAAAATAATAGTCCCTTATATATGTCATCACCATCTGAAATTCAAAAGTTTACAACCATTTACATCAGAAAGTTTTACCCCTTCTTTACGAGGTCGTATTTCCGGACGATTTTAATAAGTTATGAAAGGATTTATAGTTGAAGGGATTAATACAAACTGCAGTATTGTTGAAGGGATTAAAACGAGCTGCAGTATAGTTGAAGGGATTAATTAATACAGGCTGCAATATAAACCCATCTACTTGGAAAAGTTAATCTCATACTGAATAGAATCCTTTGAAGATAGTAAGAATTAGATTTGAAAAAATTCTTGTCGATGGAGTTATAAAGAAAGAACGGCTAAGATGAAAAAAGACGTCCTCGTGTGGAAATGATTAAAAAAGAGAGAAAAAAAAAGGAGTAAGGCAGAAATAAGATTTAAGAAAAAGTCCGAATGTTGAATGAATTAAAATATATATATATATATATATATATATATATATATATATATATATATATATATATATATATATATATATATATATATATATATATATATAAAATATGGAGAGGAAGCGCGGATCATCTCACAAAAGATATCGGGCAAAAGACTTAAGTTTTTAATGTCAAACTTAGCGAACCACCTCAATATACGTGTTCCTGATGACGATGGTAGACCCACTTAAACACGCCTCTTCACCTCACACAGCATTCTTAACAGCGTCGAGGAAAGCAAGGAGTTTGGGGGTCAAACGTGCTTACTTTCTCGTTTTTGTTGTGGGAGAAAACTCTGACTAAACAGGCTTTTTCACCTCCCATCTAATTTTTCACTGCGTCGAAGAAAGCCAGGTTTATGAGTGTGATGCGAGTTTACTGTTTTATTGATCTTGTAGCTGGAGAATGTTTTTATTTATTCCCTACGTAACCGAGGATGTATATACTGTTTGATTTTGTTCTTACTAACCATAGAGTTTCATAGAGTGAGGGATTTGTTTTATGAAGGAAAATGGTTAGATACAGCCTTCAGTACAACTTTCACACACACACACACACACACACACACACACACACACACACACACACACACACACACACACACACACACACACACACACACACACAGATCCTGGCAGAATTCTTAAACACTTAACATTTGACATGCACCAGTAAATTTGTGGGATAAACCAAAGCTTCTTACTTCCTCTTCCATGACAGCAAAAGCCAGCGTTTAGCCTTTTGTTCTTTCCGACATGGAGAGTATGTTTTCACCCCTGTTTGTTTGTTTGTTTGTCTGTCTGTTAGCAGGATTACTCAAAAACTAAAAGAGAGATTTGGACCAAATTTGGTGGGTATATAGCCCATGTCCCAGGAACAATCGATTAACTTTTGGGGCCGATCCGAATCGTATTACAGATTCGGGATCCGAAAAACACTTTTTGTGAAACCATAATCAGTGATGAGAAAACCGAACCCATTATCAAGAGTGGTTTGGAAATTACGTTGACCTTGTCGGAGAGATGCGCTCCACTGAGCGCCCCTCTAGTTGTGCAGTATTTCTCTCTCTCTCTCTCTCTCTCTCTCTCTCTCTCATATGGGTTTCATCAGAGAGGTGGTTGGGGTTTCTTGCCTCCGTGATGCCACTCAAGGAGAATTGAGGCAGGTCACCGTTGCTATAAATGTTGGGACATTAACCTAGCCTCGGGCCCCTACACTTGGTTTATCTGCGGCAGAATGGGACTGGATATTTTTGTTGTCTCACATTATTTTCTATTTTCCTCCAGTTATTCTTGAACTGTCAAGTAAAATGTCACAATGATCGGTATTCAGTGCAATCTTTTTTCTTGTAGTGTTGACCATTTTACTCCACTTTGTGTTGGAGTCCAGACATAACATTGCAACATTGTTTCATGTAGTTTTGGATAATCCTTCACTCATGGGTTATATATGTCATTTAGTTGTCATTTCCTCTTCCAAGGTGTCATCTCATTCCAGTACTTTCCTTCACCCGAATTTCTTATTCTTTCTTAGAATATTCTTATTAGGATAGCCACCAGACTGATCCATCTATCTATCTCTATATGTCTCTAGCCCTATGTATAGATTTCTTTATTGTGTATCTGTATATCTGTATGCCTGTATAATATGATATCCATCTATTTATCTGTCTATCTGCAACAAGTGTCTCATTTGCTGTCACTTTAGTAGGGCATCAAACTACTACCGCATTTGGCTAATGACTTTATATTCATTTCAATGAAAGAAGCCAATATCCACCCAGTTCCGAAGAAAGGAAGTTCGTCTGACCCCTCCAATTACAGACCAATAGCTATCACATCTTCTCTTGGTAAGGTATTTGAAACTTTAATTAATAAGCATATTGTTAAACATCTTGAATCCAACAACTTAATTAATGATAGACAATACGGTTTTCGCCACGAAAGATCCACCATTGACATACTCAATCTCTTAACTCATACCATCCATCAATCAATTGATCTTTTTGGAGAAACTCATGCAGTAGCTCTTGATATCTCTCAAGCTTTCGACAGAGTATGGCACCGTTCCCTGCTGTCCAAACTCCCTTGCTATGGACTAACGTCTTTTGTTCCTTTGATTTCTTCTTATCTTAGTGACAGGAAAATAAGAGTAAAAGTAGATGATGTATATTCGAATTTCCACTCAATTAACGCCGGCGTGCCACAGGGATCAGTTCTGGCGCCAACCCTATTTCTGGTTCATATTAATGATCTCTTATCTGTCACTCATAATCCCATTCACTCATATGCAGATGACTCAACACTACATAGTTCATTCACACTCAGACATCCATTTACAAAGTCTAATATCTCTACCTCTCAACTCAATACAGCCATCTCCATAAATCAAGATCTATCTACAATCAGTGAATGGGGACAAAACAACCTTGTCTCTTTTAATGCTAGTAAAACTAAATATATACAGTTTACTAATAGACAGATATTGCCAGATTCGTACATTACCTTCAATGCTACTAATATTCCCATCTCCAAAAGTATTGAAATTCTTGGTGTCTCACTTAACAGTGCCCTCAGCTGGACCTCTCATGTCAGATCACTTGCTAAAACCGCCTCAAAGAAACTTGGATTATTGTACAGAGTCCGTAACTTCTTCGCCGATGAGCAGTTAGCTATAATTTATAAGAGTCATGTGCGCTCTCAGCTTGAATATTGCTCACCCTTGTGGAATGGTTGTGGAGAGGTTGCATTAAGACAGCTAGACAAAATTCAGAATAAAGCTGTTAGAATCATTAACAACCCTGCCATTACATATAAACTACCTCCCCTGCAAGTAAGAAGGAATGTTGCCTCCCTTGCATTATTTTACAGATATTTTTTTGGCAAATGCTCAGACGAAGTTGCGTCCATGGTGCCACCTCTCCATGCCTTCCCTCGTGCTACACGGGCATCTGGTAGCGCTCATGACTGGAATGTCACTCAACCACATTGCAGAACTTCTGCCTATCAGAATTCTTTCATTCCCCGAACTGCATCTCTCTGGAACTCGCTTCCCCAGAGTTGTTTTTCTCCAAATTTCAACCTACAACTGTTCAAGTCTAATTCTTACAGATATTTTATGAACAGAGGACACCAGTAATCTGGTGTATGGATTTTTTTTTTTTTCTCCATTTGTTTTTCCTTCCTCCGTTCTGTTATTTAAAAAAAAAAAAAAAAAAAATTTCAACAAAGTGTATGTGTGTGTGGTGGTGGTGGTGGTGGTGGTGGTGGTGATGGAGCAGTGGATTCCAACTATCAAACTATCTCCCCATCTACTCTGTATATCTTTCGCTCTAATCTCTAACTTGTGTGGCGAGCCATAGGAGCCATCCATCTGTCCGTCCATCTGGCTGCCTGTCTGTCTGTAGGTCTTTGTCTGACTGTCTCAATCTCTAACAGTCAAACATCCTAATTATGTCTCTCCGTCTGTCTGTTTCTGTCAGTCAGCCAACCTATCTATCTATCTGTCTGTCTGTTTGTCTATCTGTCTGCCTATCTGCCCTGCCAAATCTCTCATTCTTTCACTCCCTCACCACAACCACTTTGGCCAATAACCTAACTTTCAGCTCAACGAAGAGGCTGGCATTGGGGTGTGGGGGTGAGGTACAATGTAAACTTTTAATACTCCGTGTGTTCGAAGTTGTGGAATCAGAGGATGTCAGCACATGTCAATGGTACCCTTCCAGGATGAGTCGGTGGAAGGAGGGAATTGAGAGCAGACGGATCGTTTGTGGGTTTTTGTGGAGAGAAGGAGGGGAAACTAACACCCTTCAGCCTAAGGACTTTTTTTTGTCTTGATACTGTCTAACACTTTCATTAACCTTAGTGTCGGTTTTTCGAACTGGAGATGTTAGATACAGCTTTGATTAATCCGTAACTACCAGGAGCCTCTCCAACCCGGAATAATATCAAATAGCGTCGGACTGTGAGTACAGACGAAACAGCCCGTTCCCTGGCAGTCCTCGAACGTGCCATACACCTCCACATGCCGCCACTTTGGCGCTAACACCCACCGTCCTTACTGAGTACATGCTGGGGCTGCCTTATATAGAAGTGGTATATTGGTGTTAGCGGAGGTGTTTTAACATGTCACTGGGTCTAATGGGAGATCAGTTAAGTCTTTCAATGAAATTCACATTCTTAAACTATTCCCGGCCCCAGTTGGAAATCGAACCCATGTCCATTAGGATAGCAGATCGGCCTCACTACCGATTTGACCCCCCCCCCATCATCTTAATAACTAATTGACTGAGGAAAGCAGCTTCACCATCGTAGGTATACGGATCACTGCCGCATAATAACAACATCCTCACACAGTCCACCCCCAGTCATGAAATAACAAAATGCAGCAGTTCCATTAAGGCCAGCCCGAAGCCAGACGTTGGTGCAGAGTTTGTCATCCTGTGTGTGTTGGCTGGTAATTGCTGGCTTTGAAAATATCTGAATGGTAGAGCTTGGCTAATTTAGACCAGTGCCCCCTCTTACCCCTCACACGTATCCCTTCCCGTTTCTCCTTTCCACCCCTTGTTTCTTCTCCTCTCCTCTCCTGTCTCCTCTCATACTCTCTCCTCTCGTCTCCTCTCCTCTACCTTCAGTCTTTCTATTCCGTCACCCATCCTCGCCTTATATCGTCCTTTTACCCTCTGTCTTGAAGGTTTCAGTGACCTGGGTTCGATCCTACCCAGGGACAGACATTTAAGAGGGTGTCCTTGTACTGTACCTGGTACGGTATGTCCTTGTACTGTACCTGGTATGTCCTTGTACTGCACCTGGTATGTCCTTGTACTGCACCTGGTATGTTCTTGTACTACACTTGGTATGTCCCTGTACTGCACCTGGTATGTTCTTGTACTGCACCTGGTGTGCCCCTGTACTGCACCTGGTTTGTCTTTGTACTGCACCTGGTATGTCCATGTACTGCACCTGGTACCTGGTATGTCAATACATTTACTTTCAAAGGAATATTTGCATCAGTCATGGTTTTCCTGTATTAAATAAACAAGACTGTCTTGGTCATAAACACAGACGATCCAACACCCTACACCTTTCTCACCCAACACCCCAAAAGCCTTCCACACCAGTACCCATCCGTGAAGTGACAGTGGAGGCCCTTGACCCTACCGATCAGTTTCCCTTCACCACCACCAAAATACATGAGCTGGTTAGACTAGATCTTCCCGCAAGTGTCAGGCATGTGCACGCCGATTAATAAAATACATACAAACACATACATTCATGCATTCATACGTAGCCTCTCCCCCATACCACCCTCCATTTCATTTCCCCACACCCTCCCTTCCCCAGCAGAATGGCACAATGGTGGAGGATATTAATTTGATTAATTTTCATCAGTTTTCACACCCCCTGCTTCGGTGATTTTTCCCTCCATGCTTTGTTCCTCTTTCTCTTCCATCTCTTCCTTTCTCCTAATATTACCCTTTCATTGCCTCCTCCCCTTTCCCCCCATCTTCCTTCTGTTCCCTCACGTCTCTTCCTACCTTCTTGCCCCTTCCCTTCACTCTCATCTTTATATCATTTTGCTTCTTCCCCTTCTTCACCCCCTCTTTCTTCCCTCTTCCATCTTCCCTTCAACCAGGTGCTATTTTCTCACTCCCCCGTCCTTCTCTTCCCTTGCTCATGCTCCCTCACCACTCCTCCTCTTACCCCTCTTCTCATCTCTTGTCCCTCCTCCTCCTCCTCGTTAAGCCAGTCTTTTCCGCCTTCGTATCCTCTCTTTCTCTTGGCTCGACCTTTCGCCTTCAAACTCATCTTCAATAACATCCGTCACACCCATTCTTTCCCCTCTTATTACCATCCATTTTAAATTCCACTATCACTCTTCCCCTCTTTTTTTTCCCCTTCTGCCCCCTCTTCGACGTCTCACATACCTCACTTTCTCCCCCTCATCCCTCTTTCCTCTCCTCTTTCCATCTCTTCCCCTCCTTCAAACCCCACTCTCATTTATTTATTCCCCCTCTCAGTCCCTTCCTTTGTTCTGCCCTCTTCCCTTCCGGCATACTGAATGTATGCACTATGATAAACTAGGCATGACAACGAAACATGATCACAACTTCGTGAAATTTGTCTTGAACACCTGAACTACTGATTACACCAGGCTTAAAGAGAGAGTGGGGGAGGGGGGAGGGTCGGGTAAAGATAAGAGAGGATGAAAGGAAGGGTTGAGGGTGAGATAAATGGAAAACAAGCAAGGGGAAAGATGGCAGTGATAAGAAAAGGACACACACACACACACACACACACACACACACACACACACACACACACACACACACACACACACACACACACACACACACACACACACACACACACACACACACACACACACACACACACACACACACACACACACACACACACACACACACACACACACACACACACACACACACACACACACACACACACACACACACACACACACACACACACACACACACACACACACACAGTAGCAGGATCCTGGACGCCAAGTGGTCAAGTGGTACGGCTCTTGGGTCAGATACAGCTGTGGCCTATGCGTTGGGGTTGGAATCCTAGACGTGGGCCAGGGACGTAGGCAGGTCTGCTCTTAAATAATCTGTAATACGGTATATATAGTAAATATCATTCCCTACATCCATCCATCTATAATGCAGTCGTATACTGCCCCATCAGGAGCAGAGGGACCCAGTGGTACGTTGCTTCAGATATTTAAGGCAAATGACCAGTGTAAAGCCTCTGAGTAGCATAATGTGACCAGTATTCCCGATTAACTCCTATTCCATTTCGTGCATGAGTACGTGTATAAGTACGTGTACGGGAACCGCTGTGTGTGTGTGTGTGTGTGTGTGTGTGTGTGTGTGTGTGTGTGTGTGTGTGTGTGAATGCCAGTATTTGAATATATGTATTTATGCATATGGATATAAGGTAAAAAAAAAAAAGTATCGCACAGGAGGGGTACGATGATACCTGAAATGATCAGTAGAGCTTGTGCAGTACCGGTACTTGGAAAATTAATTATCATCTGAATATGCATCCAGTAACAACAACAACCATAAACTGTCATATGAAAGCTATCTATGATATACTTATGTAAGCATGTTTGACAACAAGGGGAAAAAATCATCAAACATTTCCAGAGTCCATCGTCCGTGGCGTCAGATTGTTTCGGGCCAAATGTGCACCGATACTTTTATTTTATCGTGTGTATATTGTATATATGCAGTGTGTGTGTATGTATTTATGTGTGCGAATATGCATATGTCCCGTAATTTCCATTCTGTTGCATGTAATTTAGTGTGTATAGGAAATATCTATATATAAATCTGTTCAGATAACTTTTTCATTGTGTGTGTTTGGAAGGGGGTTCATTCAGACCTTGTGTTTATATTTTTGCTTGTGTGTACATTTTGCTATTTCTTTCCCGACGTGTATGCCCTAATGCTAGTAATATCCTCTTCCTGGCTGTACTTTCACTTATATCTTGTTCTCTTTGCTGCAAGCTAGTGAGTGAGAGTAAGTAGGCCTAAAAGGATAAGAAAAATATCCAAGGAGATTCTGTACCTTCTGTCAGTACCTTTTACGATAGAGTGACAGAATAAAGTGCTTTAATGTGTAAAGGGAATTGGTCTCTCTCTCTCTCTCTCTCTCTCTCTCTCTCTCTCTCTCTCTCTCTCTCTCTCTCTCTCTCTCTCTCACACACACACACACACACACACAGGCTATCCAGTTGTGTGTGTAATGCGTGTGTTTATGAGTTCCACACTAATGCACTCTGAGGGTTGTGTGAGAGTACCAGGAAGGTGTGTGTGTGTGTGTGTGTGTGTGTGTGTGTGTGTGTGTGTGATAGTGACAGTTGTTGTGATGAGTGGAGGTGGTGTATCGAAAAGATTCTTATTGTTGATTAGAGACTCTGTTAACAGTGGTATGAGTTGTGGTGAATTTGGTTGTGATTCTGTACCGTGGTTTTTGCTGTGGTCGTGGTTGTGGTTGTGGTGGTGTATGTATTGATGATGTGTTGATTGTAATAATGAAAATAATGAAAATGTTGTATATGAGTCGGTAGCCAGTGTGGAACCTTTATTGGCATGTGAAGTAATTACAAAGTTACTGTTACACACACACACACACACACACACACACACACACACACACACACACACACACACACCTCAGCTGTAAAACTATTTCACCGTATAGGCCTGACAGTATTCTAGCAACACAATGGATGTACCTTTTTTGTTCTTGGTATTTTCAGACAATTCTGTTCAGCGCGGGAGAGACTTCGTATTGGAAGGGTTAGATAAATCCTTCATTAACTCAATCACTTCGATGGCGTCTTTCCCGTTTAGTCTTACTGAGTCCAGACGGTTTTATGCAGTTTAGGGGAGATTTGGAAGTGATGAGGGTAGACCGCCTTGATTAACCCTTTCACCATGTTATATTTTCTGTTATATTTTTATTACCTTCTGAGGACTTTATTTGGCTTAGAAAAGACAAAAACATGAGTTAGATATTACCTTCATTAATCCATTCAGTGTAGTGACGTTTTATATTCTTGCAATCTCGAAACGATTTTTTTTTTCAGCCTCGGATGGACTTACAGGATTCTTTGACGCATGTATTGATATGACTTTTATGTATTTTACTCGTGTTCTCTCCAGACGATATACTTAGCATCAGAGAGACTTTAATCTTTGATCGGTCAAGTGTCACTTTGGAAAATAAATGCATGTAAAGAGCAAGACGCGATCAGATAATTTCTACGATGTTTTCTTTAATATACTTTTCATCTGTAATTTTACTTCCGCATCGTATACTGATTGAAGGGGGGAAAATGCTTCAGAGCTTGCATTATGTTGTACAAATTGAAATTTAACCTTTGAAACATTGTTGCCAAATTTCTTACATGTATAATAGTGAATATTACCTTCCAAGGAAATATAATTTTGTGTATTGGTAATTCTTGATGAAACTGAATAAAGCACGTAGCATCTTGGGTGTATATAATAATGTTGAATGCCGGTATTTATAGTGCATACGTTTTAACCCTTAGAGGCCGAAGCAAAAATGAAACAGTTTTTGGGCTAACACGTCACTGCAGATGGTAGCCATTTTAAGTTAAATATAATAATATATACTATTTTGCGAAATGTAATTGTAGTTCCAGCACTTACATCCAGAAAGGGTCACTTATCATGTTACACATATAAATTATAGATAGATAGACATATTGTATATGTGAAGCACTATACTGTATGTAGTATAAATTATAATTCTCTCTCTCTCTCTCTCTCTCTCTCTCTCTCTCTCTCTCTCTCCCTCTCCCTTTCAATCTTTTCCCGTCATTCGCATGTCACCCTTCGTTAACCCCATCCCTAACAGCACCTTAGTTTTAATTTATTCTACCTACGAGCAGACCTTTAATTTAATGCAAACCTTCGAGTTTCTCTCTGTGTACCTGGGTATTTTGTCGCCGAGTTTTTGTCATCATATTTATTTGTTGAGTTTTATCGACACATTATAATTTGTACTTTACTGTTTCCTCATGTCTTCCTCCATACCCCTTCCCATGGACATTTGGACACCGTTTTCTTTTCTTTCTTCTTTTTTTTCGATTCTTTTCTTCCCTTTTCTTTTCTTTTTTTAGTTCCTTACGTACGGTAATAATGATTTTTTTTTTCCTCTGTCTTTTCATCCACCTTTTCATCGCTTCCCAAATACATTTGCAACTCGTAAATATTGTATATATTATGTTTTTCCACATAATAATGGTTCTGGTTAGGCTATATTTCTTTCAGTATTACCATTTAATAAGATTTATACTTCCTTCACGATTCTTTCTTCGTATTTCTCATCACTTGTGTTTTCTTCCTGCTCCCCTTCCTCTTCCTTGTTTTTATCACTTA
>NC_137068.1:12020187-12050187 GCF_032717465.1 Coenobita brevimanus | reverse complement strand
GCTGGGGGAGAGAAGAGAGAGGGGAGGGAAGGAGGAGGGGGGTTAGGATAATTTGTGAACAAGATGTTGTGAAGGTAAAGAAGCGGATGATGTGGGGTGGGAGATATAGGGGAAGGAGGGGGCAAAGGGAAAGATAATGGAGGGGGGAAGGAAAGGGGATGGAAGGGGAAGGAGGGAAGAGGGAATTAAAAGTGGGTGGAGGAGGGAGGAGTGGGGAGGGAATCGGAAGGGGATGGAGGGGGAAGGGAAGATAAGAGATATAGGGAGTTAAGGCGTTCAGTGCGATAACATGTTTTATATCTCATTATTGATGGCAGAAGACAAAGAAGGATAAGGAGGAGGTAGGAAGAAGGATGAGGAAGATGTGGCGATAGTGAGTGAGAGGGGAGAGGGGGAAAGAAGTAAGGGAAAGGATAGGAAAGGAATGGGAGTCATTGGAGGGGTGAGAGAGAGAGAAAATAAAAGGTGCTGTGAAGCGAAATAATGAAATTGAGTTGGAGGTGAAGAGGATGAGGACCTATCACCCAGGGGAGGGGAGGGGAGGCAAAGCTAGGGGAGGAGGGAGGAAGGGAGGGGAAAGTTGGAATCAGAGGAGAAGGGATGGGAAGAGAGGATGTAAAACGAAAAGGGGTGGATGGAAGGAGAAGAGGGAAATGATAGAGAGGGGAAGAAATTGGAATGGAGGGAGGGTAATGAGGGGAGAGGAGTGGAGTGGAGAAAAATACGTGGCAGCAGGGACGGGGAGGGTAAGATACTGGTTGGGGGGGTGGTAAGTGAAAGGTAGAAAAGGAATGGAGGGTAAAGAAAGTGATAAACATGGAAGGGGACGGGGAAGGAGTGCAATGATATGAAGAAATAGGGAGGGAAAGGGAAGGAAGGGGGAAAGGAGTGTAAGAGAAGGAAAAGAAGAAGGGACAAGAATGAAGGGAGGAGCTGAATGGAGTGGTGGTGGTGATGGTGATGATGATGGTGAAGGGAAAGATGTGGGATTGAAGGGGTTAACTAAGGCCAAATCTAACACTTCACAAACTGTTGCCTAAATTGAGGCAAATGGTGTGAAGACAGCAGGAATAAGCTATAAAACACGGGGTCGTATTGAAGGTGTTGGGGAACGTGTGGTGGTGTCAGGCCAGCATTTTGTCTGCCTTGGTTTTACCTGACATGAAGAAAAGCCTTTGCTGTTAACGCCATAAAAACCAAAGCTGGTACTGCACAGGGAAAGGGTGTATATGACTTGTTTTTAACTCTCTCTCTCTCTCTCTCTCTCTCCAGCAGTGTCTGGCTATTTGTCTGGCATCTCTTCCATGTTTCCTCTCTTTCGTTACCGTATTTTCACTATCAGTTTCATACTTTTGTTTTCCATATTGTATATAGTTTATTTTGCGTTAGTTCCTTATAAAATTTTCACTTCTTTTGGTTTTTCTTATCTTTTCTTTAGGCATTCTCTCTCATGTCCTCATATAGAACTCCCATTCTCTCTCTCTCTCTCTCTCTCTCTCTCTCTCTCTCTCTCTCTCTCTCTCACTCACCAGTATTGTTCTTGTGATCGTTTTCTCCACCCAACGTTCCCATGGCCTTTCTCACCTCTCACGCCTTTTTCCCATCTGTCTCTTTCATCCTCGTTTTACATATCTTCTCTCTCTTCACATCCTTTCGTATTTTTCTCCACACACACACACACACACACACACACACACACACACACACACACACACACACACACACACACACACACACACACACACACACACACACACACACACACACACACACACACACACACACACACACACACACACACACACACACACACACACACACACACACACACACACACACACACACACACACCTAGTACAAACGTCTGGCACCTGTGGGGTTAACTCTTTATATAGGAAGGTTTGCCTCCTCTGAATAAAAGTGTTTGGTGACCATAATATCAATACATAAGTGACATATCTCGTTTAGGTAAAGGATAAAGCAAATAGTGTATAACCCTTTCCAGTGCAGGGATTTCTCTCGGCTGAATAACATTATCATCTAGTGGAAGCCAAATATCACTTATTTAAATGGGGCATTGCTCAGTAAAGGATTAAAACGCAGCCCAGTTTATCCGCCACTAGTAAACACACAGATATCACCTAGCGTAGTGTTATAAGGTGGCCTTGTACTTGTTTGTGTCCTACCATTCACCCATATATTAACAGTTAATCCCTATACCCCAATGACAGTGTTAGCTTTACTCTTGCTGTCCTGTGTCTGTTTCATCGTGCATAGGGCAGGTGTTTCACACTAGAGGGGTTGGATATAGCCTTTACCCTTTACTCTTGCTGTCCTGTGTCTGTTTCATCGTGCATAGGGCAGGTGTTTCACACTAGAGGGGTTGGATATAGCCTTTACCCTTTACTCTTGCTGTCCTGTGTCTGTTTCATCGTGCATAGGGCAGGTGTTTCACACTAGAGGGGTTGGATATAGCCTTTACCCTTTACTCTTGCTGTCCTGTGTCTGTTTCATCGTGCATAGGGCAGGTGTTTCACACTAGACTGGTTGGATATAGCCTTTACCCTTTACTCTTGCTGTCCTGTGTCTGTTTCATCGTGCATAGGGCAGGTGTTTCACACTAGACTGGTTGGATATAGCCTTCACCACCTCCCTGTACAAGATGGCTCTCCTAGACTGAATGAAATCATGTGTTTTCGTGAACAGTATCCTACAAAAATACATCACCGGTTTGAAAGGGTTCCAGAAATATTCCCTGGCACAGTTATTAAACCTTATGCAATTCAGATGACGCTTTGTGTGACTGACATTTTTATTCCGCTGTAAAAATATTTCTTTGTCAGTGATATAACCACCAACATGTACCATTGAAATGTGCAACAGACTTTCAGTTAATATTGCATTGTAAGTGGAATATGAAACAGCCTGTCAGTGTACGTGGAAAACCTCTCTCTAAAAATACTGCTTCGTAATAGATAGATAGATAGACAGGTGGATAGACAGATCAGTAGATAAAATGACATGTAGATTACGTGACAAACGCCTGCCGATCCTTTTGTCGAGGCCTGGACCCCTACTGGATGCGGCGTCAGGCAGTAGATAGATAGATAAACACAGAAAATCTGATAAAACTGTCCAGACTGACAGCCTTGGCTCAGTGGTGTGACAGCTGTGGTTTTATAGAAATGCAACACAGGACATACGGTATTGTGTATAGCTTGGGACGTTAAGTGTTTTGCATGTGTGTGTGTGTGTGTGTGTGTGTGTGTGTCATCGAGGGAACCTCAGATGGGTGCTAAGATGTGAGAACACACGAAAGGACATACTACTGCACCTTAAATGTCCTCCCTTAGCAGGAGTGAATTCAGATCAGGAGGCTAGGCAGGTGCACACGCTACCCACCCAACCGTCTGAGGCTCCATCATTAACAGACACAAAAGTAGTCCTGCCAGCCCAGACACCAATCAGTCTCAATCAGTACACACCAGAAATCAGTATGACATAAAGCCCAGTTATATAACCAGAAGAATAAAGTGATTGTAATACCAGACGGCGGGCAAGGAGTGGTAGGGCTGTGTTGGCAGTACTGTCGTTGCTGTTATTGCGGCCACAGCCAACACAAAATTATTCCTAAATTGAAAAATACCTAAACCATCCAAGCCTTCAATCACCTGAATATGTATGAGTGTCCCCGCCTTTCCCTCATACCCTTCCACTTACCCTGTTTCCTTACCCATTATCCGCTCCCATCCTTTGTCTCTTCCTCTCTCCCCTCCCTTCCCTTCCTTTTTCTTCTCTTTCCCCTCTCTTCCCTTTCTATGTCTCCTCATCCCTTCCATCCTCTCTCTTCCTTCGTTACTTCTCTCTCCTCCCATCCCCTCCCTTCATTTGTCTCCTCTCCCCACCCCTCCCTTCCTTCTGCTTCGCCCCTGTACTCCTCTTTTTCCTTAACCATTATTTCCTCCCTTCCTTGTCTCCTCTCTCCCTTCCGTTTCCTTCATTTTCCACTCCACTCTCCCATCCACTCCCTCCCTTCAGATTCTCCCTTCTACTCTCCGCTCCCTTCCCCTCCTCCCCCCTCCTTGCTACTCTCCTCTGCTCTTTTTCCGCCCTTTCCCTCTCCTCTTCCTTTTTATCCTCCTCCTCTCCTCCCTTTCTTTCAGCTCTTCCCTCTCCTACCCCACCTCTCCCTTCCATTCACTTCTCTTCCCTCCATTCACTTCTCTTCCCTCCATTCACTTCTCTTCCCTCCATTCACTCCTCACTCCCTCCCCTTCCCCTCCTGTCTCTGTTCTGCTCCCCACCACTCTTTCTCTTCTCCTCCCCTCCTCTCGCTAGCATAATGCACTTGTCCTAGTATCTTATTCCCCTCCTCTCTCTTCTACTCTTCCCCTCCCCTCTCTCTCCGTCCGTTGTCATTCTTCACTCCCATCGTTTCATCTCTCCCCTTTTATGTCCTCCTCTCTCTTTCGTCTCCCTTTTTGGTTCCTCTTCCTTTCCTCTCATTATGTCTCCCCCTCCCCTTCTCCGTCTTTTCTTCTCTCCCCCTCTCCTTCCCTTCCCACCCACTACCTCCCTCCCTTTTCCCATCTATCACCCCCCGCTCCTCCTCCTCCTCATCCTCCCACTGAACTCTTTTTCAGCCATTCTTCCTGCTTTACTTCCCCTCTGTTGTCACACAGTGTTCATCCTCTCATTCTTTTTTCAGCTTAGCCCTTTAGCTACGTAGGGTGTGTCACCGGTGCACAAAATCGGTGGTGTTCTGTACAATATAACACGTTAGTGATTGTGTGGTAGTTGTTGTAGCGCCAGGCTTACCTGGAGGTGAACATAATGCACTGCAGCCTGAAGTGGCCCGCATCATGCACCTCACCATCTTCCTTTTGGGGGATAGGGAAGGAGATGAAGGACGTTTGTATAACCGAATAGCAAAGCGACTGGTTATATCAGTGCCACCGCGTGAAGGCGTCCCTCACCGGCAACTGTTAGATCAGTAAATGGTGTAGCCGAGTTGCCTTTAACGCTTTGACTGCTACGATTTCCCTCAGCCGAACAAAACCGTCTGGTGATGCCTTAATGGCATGGTTTAATTAGTTGTAATGACTGGCCTAATGACAGTGTTCAGTGCTAACACATCCCTCAACTGAACAAAACCGTCTGGTGGTAGTCAGAGTAGAACTATTGAAAGAGAATAAAGTCACACAGAATTCTTTTCACACATCTTCCTCGTCCATCAATGCAATTAGCTACCGTGGATTCACTTCTTTCGAGTTAATTCGCACCTTTAATTCACTTGCCTTGAATTTACTAACCTTGAATTTACTTACCTTGAAATAATCTATCGTGACCTTGAATTAACTTTTGAGTTTACCAACCTTGAATTCATATATGCTGAATTCGTTTGCTTTCCATTACGTATAACTAAATTCACTTGCAACAAAAAAAATAAATAAATATTTACAACCTGTATTTACCTGTCTTGCAGGTGTAATTCACTCACCTGCAATGAGTAATACTTGAGTCTCGGTGCCCACTCACCAACCTGGGAGAGAGAGTGGAGGCAACACGAGGAAAAACTGGAGGTATGGAGGAAAGTCTGAGGAAAGAGATGTGAGTACTGGAAGAAATTAGAGATAAAAGATTGTAGTATTAGAGGTAAAATAATTGGCATGGAGGGAAGGCTAAAGGTAAAGATTTGAGTATTGGAAGAGATTTGAGAGGAAAGAGTGTAGGTTTGGTAAATTAGAGGTGTGAAGATAAGACTGGCGGAAGGCATTTGAGTATTAGAAGACATTTTGGAGGGAAAGATGCAGGTTTAGAGGTTAAATTAGAGGTACAGAGAAACGACTAATGGAAGAGATTTCAGTACTGAAGGAAAGACTGGTGGCAGAATTGGAGGCTTGGGAGAAGGAGAGAGAAAAAAAGAAGGAGAGTTTTGAGGTTTGAAAGGAAGCTGGAGAAATGGATGAAGGAGGGAGAAGAATGTAGGAAAAGTTAGAGGAAAAATGTGGGAACGTAGGAGAGCAGGAGGAGCAGGAGTATAAAGTTGGAGAGAGAGAGAGAGAGAGAGAGACAACAAACACACACGTTTCCAAACACGCTTCACCAGCATCAGTAATATATCTTTGCCCACAAGACTTTGGAACGGTTCTGAAAACAACAAACACATCACGAGCTTGATGTTTGTCTGTTTGCTCCCCCCCCCTCTCTCTCTCTCTCTCTCTCTTTCTCTCTCTCTCTCTCTCTCAACAATTGGCACTGTTTTACGAGTCTCATGGTGCAAGACCTGACACGTGAGTTGAGAGTGCCAGTGAGTTGGTAGGCCCAGTCCAGTGCCAGATAGACAGATAGATAAGCAGATAGATAGGTAGATTTAGGCGCAGAGAGAGAGAGAGAGAGAGAAAGTCAGAAATTAATGCGTAAACCGATACTTATAAACACACACACACACACACACACACACACACACACACACACACACACACACACACACACACACACACACACACACACACACACACACACACACACACACACGTAACCCATTTTGTCCCATTCACACACACGCTTCACCAGCATCAGTATTATCTTTACCTGCAAGACTTTGGAAAGGCTTGGTGAAAACAACAAACAGATCCGAAGTTCATTCTCTCTCTCTCTCTCTCTCTCTCTCCACAGTAGACCTGTACCCGGTACGTTGACGATGTCGCATTTTGATGCCAGTAGTTTCTATGAGAGAGAGAGGGAGAGAGAGAGCTAACTTATATACACACAGTAACAAGTGAGACAGCCTCAGTAAAGATCGGGTGAAATTTTGAGTAAGATTGGTTGTGTAGGAGGGAGGTGGGTGTGGGGAGGGTTTGGGGGAGTGGGTGAAAGAAGCGCTAAGGCGAAAGTGATTTGCAGTGGTTTGGCCGATACTTAGACGTTATAACTGGAAACGTGATTGAATACATGCAGATGTGAGATGCAGACTGATAGAGAGAGAGAGAGAGAGAGAGAGAGAGAGGGAGTACTGGATTGACAGACAAACAGATTACACACATATTGCAATCCGTGGGAGGAGACGTGATCTTATTGGAAACAAAATTTAAGTCCTAATCAGATGTTTAGAACAGTGACAAGCACCACCTGGCAGGTGTAAAAAGTCTTATGAAAAATTCTTTGGAAGCTTCGGATTGGTTTATTATATTTGTTTTCTTTTCTCTCTTCTTAGAGAACTAAATCTATAAATACTATGTTCCCGATCACGATATTTGACAGACGCTTCAAACATCCTTACTACATCGTGACACAGCATTATATATTGACGTATAAAGATAGATGCACAGAGATAGATAGAGATAGGTGTATATGTAGATACAGATAGATACATACATACATAGCTAATTGGATAGACATGGACTGCTATAAGAGATCAGGAAGCATGCACACAGGTTATGATCAAAGGTCCCAGTGATGTGTGTGCTTAGAGAGAGAGAGAGAGAGTGATTGATAATTTTATTGATAAAATTAGTGATATTTACATTATCTCAAAGGGATGAGGGTGCATACGGAGTCTCCACCCCGTCTAACTTATTAGATTATAATTAGTTCAACACATACTACTTAACTGTATTTTGCGTTTTCACTGGTAATTGTTACTTTGATTTATACGATCCTTCCCGTAGGCAAAGACGAGAGAGAGAGTGAGAGAGGGGGGGGGAAGGAATGTGGCAAAGAATGAGAGGGAGAGAGGGAGATAAGGAGAGGAGAGAGGTAAAGATAGAAAGTGAGATAGATGGGGGTGAAAATGGAGAAGGAAGGAGGCGAGGGGGAAAGGGAGGGAGGGAGGGAAGGAGAAAGAGAAATGTAAAGAGTGAGAGAGGGAAATGTTTGAGTGTGCAGTGAAATGTTGTGGGAGATGAGGCTTGCACTTCATTAGGAGGGGAAGTGATAGGGTGAGGAACGTCAAGAAGGAGACGGAGACAGGTTGAGAGGGAAGTGCAAGAGGAGAGAGGTAGGGAAGGTATAAACATGTGTGTATGTGAAGGTGAACAGGTATTGACTCAAACAAAGAGAGAGGTAGAGAAGGAATACAAATATGTTCGAAGGTAAAAAGGTAGGAAAAACACACAATGACCCAAATTTATGTATAGACTTTTTTTTTTTTTTTTTTTTTTTTTGTCCGACTCTGGGCATAGGCTGCACAGCCTGCTATCAAGGCCCAGCAGTCCTCCTACATACCATACACCTCTACATGTCACCGCTTCGGGTGGATATACTGTATATTAAGATGATTTTGATGTTTGGCTGGCAGAAATTATGAGAGATAATAACTGCCAGTGTTTCTGTCTGCCCCTTTCTCTCTTTATATATCCTTTCCACAGGCAGTCCTATGCCTTGCCACCTGGCCACCACTTCAGTTTGGTTGTACGTCATGATATATTTGTTGATGATGATGATGATGAGAAAGAACGCAGGCACATTATTATTTTTATTATATGTATTTTGTTTTTGCTTAGATAATGCAGTAAGGAATCAAAGTCTTAAAAATCGTTGCCGTCAAAGAACATTAAACAATAGTGAACCTGAATTAAGAATGCACTTCATTTCGATATGCCATGATAATGGGAGAGAGAGAAAGAGAGAGAGAGAGAGAGAGAGAGAGAGAGTCACCATAAATTTCAGTGGTTCAGGTAGGCGATGTGGACTGGTACGAGGTGATCAAACCCATAACCTTTTTACAACCACCAGTGTCTTTGTGGCGGGAGGTGGGGTGGTTAGCTTTTGGGAAGGTTAAGGATAATGGGGAGGGGGGATGGCAGGGAGGAATGATGCCATTGTGTGTTGGAGGTAAATCCTGTAACCACCATATGAAAGGAAGTTTGTGGGGGAGAAGTTATAAGGTTACCTATATTTTATGCTTGGTTTTCTACCCCGCTTGTGTGGGTGAGAAACGTGGCGATGATGATGAGGAGGAGGAAGAGGATGGTGATAGAGGAACGCAGGCGAATTTTATTATTATTTTTATTGCCCGTATTATTATTATTATTATTATTATTGTTATTATTATTATTTATACCGTTGTTATATTTTTCCTTTGCTTGAAAAAGGCAGTAAGGGGTCAGAGTGTTCAGAAATCGTTGCCGGCAAAGAAAGTTAAACAATAGTGAACCTGGAGTAAGAATGGACGGTTTCGATATGTCTGGACACACACACACACACACACACAGAGGCGCAAAGAACCTCCAGTATTAGCATATAATGTTAGCATAATATGGACATTATTGAATGGTAATGGTATCAGAGCAGTGTGGAGGTACAGCAGCATCCCGGGGGGTCACACTAACCCGTAATGATATCTTAATACATTACCACCCACTTCACTGGTGGGTCACACTAACCCGTAATGATATCTTAATACATTACCACCCACTTCACTGGTGGGTCACACTAACCCGTAATGATATCTTAATACATTAGCACCCACTTCACTGGTGGGTCACACTAACCCGTAATGATATCTTAATACATTACCACCCACTTCACTGGTGGGTCACACTAACCCGTAATGATATCTTAATACATTACCACCACTTCACTGGTGGGTCACACTAACCTGTAATGATATCTTAATACATTACCACCACCTCACACACGACAGTAATACCGCTGGCTAGGAATGTCTAAGTCCACCAGTAGACATATTAGTTTTTACCCCCAATGCCCCAGGACGTATTTTTATCTTATTTTAGTACTGGCTGTCAATCTATCCGCCTGCCTATAAATACGAATGGTGACTCACATCACCGTCAGATTATATTGTTGCTGAGGGACGGCCATTATATTGTTGCTGAGGGATGGCCATTATATTGTTGCTGAGGGATGGCCATTATATTGTTGCTGAGGCCATTATATTGTTGCTGAGGGACGGCCATTATATTGTTGCTGAGGGATGGCCATTATATTGTTGCTGAGGGATGGCCATTATATTGTTGCTGAGGGATGGCCATTATATTGTTGCTGAGGCCATTATATTGTTGCTGAGGGATGGCCATTATATTGTTGCTGAGGCCATTATATTGTTGCTGAGGGATGGCCATTATATTGTTGCTGAGGCCATTATATTGTTGCTGAGGGATGGCCATTATATTGTTGCTGAGGGACGGCCATTATATTGTTGCTGAGGCCATTATATTGTTGCTGAGGCCATTATATTGTTGCTGAGGCCATTATATTGTTGCTGAGGGACGGCCATTATATTGTTGCTGAGGCCATTATATTGTTGCTGAGGGATGGCCATTATATTGTTGCTGAGGCCATTATATTGTTGCTGAGGCCATTATATTGTTGCTGAGGGATGGCCATTATATTGTTGCTGAGGGACGGCCATTATATTGTTGCTGAGGCCATTATATTGTTGCTGAGGCCATTATATTGTTGCTGAGGGATGGCCATTATATTGTTGCTGAGGGATGGCCATTATATTGTTGCTGAGGCCATTATATTGTTGCTGAGGGATGGCCATTATATTGTTGCTGAGGCCATTATATTGTTGCTAAGGGATGTCCATTATATTGTTGCTGAGGCCATTATATTGTTGCCGAGGGATGGCCATTATATTGTTGCTGAGGCCATTATATTGTTGCTGAGGGGTGGCCATTATATTGTTGCTGAGGGACGGCCATTATATTGTTGCTGAGGCCATTATATTGTTGCTGAGGGATGGCCATTATATTGTTGCTGAGGGATGGCCATTATATTGTTGCTGAGGCCATTATATTGTTGCTGAGGGATGGCCATTATATTGTTGCTGAGGGACGGCCATTATATTGTTGCTGAGGCCATTATATTGTGGCTGAGGCCATTATATTGTTGCTGAGGGATGGCCATTATATTGTTGCTGAGGCCATTATATTGTTGCTGAGGGACGGCCATTATATTGTTGCTGAGGCCATTATATTGTTGCTGAGGCCATTATATTGTTGCTGAGGGACGGCCATTATATTGTTGCTGAGGGACGGCCATTATATTGTTGCTGAGGCCATTATATTGTTGCTGAGGCCATTATATTGTTGCTGAGGGATGGCCATTATATTGTTGCTGAGGCCATTATATTGTTGCTGAGGGATGGCCATTATATTGTTGCTGAGGGACGGCCATTATATTGTTGCTGAGGCCATTATATTGTTGCTGAGGGACGGCCATTATATTGTTGCTGAGGCCATTATATTGTTGCTGAGGCCATTATATTGTTGCTGAGGGACGGCCATTATATTGTTGCTGAGGCCATTATATTGTTGCTGAGGGATGGCCATTATATTGTTGCTGAGGGACGGCCATTATATTGTTGCTGAGGGACGGCCATTATATTGTTGCTGAGGCCATTATATTGTTGCTGAGGGACGGCCATTATATTGTTGCTGAGGGACGGCCATTATATTGTTGCTGAGGCCATTATATTGTTGCTGAGGCCATTATATTGTTGCTGAGGGATGGCCATTATATTGTTGCTGAGGCCATTATATTGTTGCTGAGGGATGGCCATTATATTGTTGCTGAGGGACGGCCATTATATTGTTGCTGAGGGACGGCCATTATATTGTTGCTGAGGGATGGCCATTATATTGTTGCTGAGGGATGGCCATTATATTGTTGCTGAGGGATGGCCATTATATTGTTGCTGAGGGATGGCCATTATATTGTTGCTGAGGGACGGCCATTATATTGTTGCTGAGGGACGGCCATTATATTGTTGCTGAGGCCATTATATTGTTGCTGAGGGACGGCCATTATATTGTTGCTGAGGCCATTATATTGTTGCTGAGGGATGGCCATTATATTGTTGCTGAGGTCATTATATTGTTGCTGAGGGATGGCCATTATATTGTTGCTGAGGCCATTATATTGTTGCTGAGGGACGGCCATTATATTGTTGCTGAGGCCATTATATTGTTGCTGAGGCCATTATATTGTTGCTGAGGGATGGCCATTATATTGTTGCTGAGGGATGGCCATTATATTGTTGCTGAGGGACGGCCATTATATTGTTGTGTTGCTGAGGGACGGCCATTATATTGTTGCTGAGGCCATTATATTGTTGCTGAGGCCATTATATTGTTGCTGAGGGATGGCCATTATATTGTTGCTGAGGTGGCAAGATCAGCTCAGAAATACTCCGTGCAGGCCAGCAGGCAGTCTGATGGGTCTGGGTGGGGTAGGGGGGTGGGAGGGTGGATTGGGAGCGGCCGCCTCCTTGGTTATCGGGTCAGAAATTAATTGAACTCAGGCAAGTCTTCAGGTAAGTTATCCGCCGTGGGTGCCACTGATAACACCAGCACAAGGGATTTACACTCACCCCTTATCAGTACCACGCCACACACCACACACCTTACACGATGATAAAAAAGGAAGAAATGCTAGAAATAGGAAAAAAAAAACTATCTACTAATAAACGAATGGCTGTGACGTCATGAAAATTTAAATCAGTATATTTGTGTGTGTGTGTGTGTGTGTGTGTGTGTGTGTGTGTGTGTGTGTGTGTGTGTGTGTGTGCGTAAAGGAAAGGAGGGTACGTGTAAATAAGGACAGAAGCAGATAAGGAAAAAAACAGGAATTAAAAAAGAGAGAGAAATTCAAGAAACTACCAGAGAAGAGATAACATTTTCTTAGTTGAAGGTTGGGTGGAATTGTTGAGACGACGTGAGTTATGTTGTGTTGGATTTGTCAAGGGAGGTACAAAGAGAGACTGTCTGCCCCTTCAGTACGAGAGACGGCTTCAGGGCTCAGTTTTCTGGCACTAGCAACAGTAATTAAAAAAAAAAGTGACACCGTACTTAATAATCTGACTGTGGTGATTTATCCAGCAGCTGTTAAAGACTTGGACATAAATAAGTGTTTAACCCAGTAAAAGGACAAATTTTTTTATAAAGCGGTCCTGTGATGTTTTGGAGATTATGTCTCGTAGCTGATGATGACACCTTGATA
Organism: Coenobita brevimanus; assembly: GCF_032717465.1. Lineage (NCBI taxonomy): Eukaryota > Metazoa > Arthropoda > Malacostraca > Decapoda > Coenobitidae > Coenobita > Coenobita brevimanus. The sequence goes on along the minus strand of NC_137068.1, from coordinate 12,037,218 downwards.
TTCCCGAAAATGTATTTAAAATATAGTATAGTGCAGGAAGAAGAGAGAGAGAGAGAGAATCAGACAGGATGCAGAGAAGAGCAAACACCAGGGGTAAGAGGGACAGGAGGATGAAAGGAAATGACTGATGGCAGAGGGACGCGGCCACAACTATACTGCTTTTACTCTAACCTGGCCTAAAATTGCCATCTCTCCACCTTTGATGCTGAGCTGTAAGAGTAGATTAACACTAGAATGTGATGCTAATCAATAAGTGCTGTTGGAAGGGTGTACATCTGTAGTATTGTCTTTTTCCGCCATTGAGCTATGTGAAATAAACAGCAAAAGGACGATAATCTGCGCCAAGTTAGAGTAAAAAGAGTATAGTTACCAAACCCAGTGTAGGCAGGTGGTTGTGGTGAACTAGATATCCCAGTGTTTTATCTCTGTTGTCGTTTTACCAACCCCTTATTCATATATAGAAATACAGACACGGATAATCGGGTAACACACACACACACACACACACACACACACACACACACACACACACACACACACACACATCTTTATATGCTTACCTCCTCCCATTATCTACTACCTTTCCATTCCTCCACGTCCCGTTTGCGTTTTCCCTCATTCCAACTACTTTTGCCTCTTCTTCTTTTCCTCTTCTGTTCCTCATTTTTTTCACTCCCTCAGTGTCCCGTTCTTTTTCTGTGTTCCTCCTCCTCTATTCTTCCCTGTTTATCCTTTTCTCCTTTCCCGCATCCCCTCCTTCTCGGTCATCTTTTCTCCATCTCTCCATTCTTCCCTCCCTCCTCCACCATCACCATCACCAGACCCACAAACTTACCTAACCAATGGGGCGAATACAGTTTGTGAAGTGAGGGGTGTAGCTATATAGCCTTACCTCCCCCCTCCCTGTGTGTGTGTGTGTGTGTGTGTGTGTGTGTGTGTGTGTGTGTGTGTGTGTGTGTGTGTGTAAGGAACACATACAGCGGGGTGTGTAAGCATTAGTAATCATCAAAGTAGCCAGACAAATAACCACAAGTTTAGGGCAGAGACAAAGCGAGGTACAGACTTAGTAACATGGAGTAGAGTCAGCTGGTGTGGAGGGACAGGGCAGTGAAAAAGGAAGCTGGCAATGAGAGAGAGAGAGAGAGAGAGAGAGAGAGAGAGAGAAAGAGAGAGAGAGAGAGAGAGATGGTGACAGGAGAAATGCTTGTCAGAAATGAAAGAAGGATGACTTCATATTAATTTTGTTTCCCCCATTACTTTCCCCTTCCTCCAAGCTCTCTCTCTCTCTCTCTCTCTCTCTCTCTCTCTCTCTCTCTCTCTCTCCATTTCTTTCCCTTTCTACTTATTTCATATTTGTACTCCTACCTTCCTCCTTTCGTCCTCCTCCTCCTCCTCCTCTCATTTTTTCACCACCCTCCTTTCTTCCTCCATCCCTCTCTCTTTCTTTCCTTCATCGTATTATCTGTTGAAAGGCGTTGATCTCCAGTTATCTCCCTCGATTTATCTGTTTATTTTCCTCATATTCAGGAGTTTTGTGTCTTAAATTTTTTTTTCGCTTTTTTTTCTTCCTCTTGCTCCTTTGAATTCGCATACCACTTTTCATACACCTTCCTTCCTTCCTTCCTTCCGTCTCGTTATAATTTTCCTTGGTATTCATTTTGTCTCCCACTTTTTTTCGTACCAGTTTTTCTTTTGTTATTTTTTTCCTTTCGTGTTCGCAGTTATCCCGTCTTCCTGCTCCTCCTCTTCAATCTCTTCCTCATATTTTTTCAAGCACCCTTCATCCTTCCTCTGTCGCTTCCTGTCTCACCCATATTTCCTCCATGTCCTTTATCTTTTTATGTTTTTAGTTTCTAAGGTTGTTGTGGTATTGATATTTACTGTTTACTTCCTGCTCCTGTTTACCTCGTTTTTCTCTCACCGTTTTGCCTCTTGACCAGCTCACTCATCTACATCTTTCTCTCACATCAATTGCATTTATTTTCTCTTTCCCCTTTTCAGTGTCATCTTAGTCTCGTTTATCCTCGTTCCTTCCTACTATTCCTTTCAGCTTTTTCCTCTCACCATTTCTCTTCTCTTTTTCAGCAGTATTGTCAGTTTTTCCATTCTTACCCACATTTATCTTCCTCCTGCTCCTTCTTTCAATCTCCTTCCCCTGCCTCCGCCTCCCTCACCCATCATCCCTCTTGCTCCATCCTGCCTTTTCACGGCCTACATATATTTCAAACCATACTTGGTACTTTTTTTTTATTTATCTTTATTTTACAGGTCTGGGAGGGGGGGAGGGAGAGAGAAGTGGAGAGCTAACTCAGAAAAGGATACGAAGCGAAACGAGACAGTAGAATAACACTGGAAAAGTAAAAAGCAGAAAAATTAAAGGAAACACACACACACACACACACACACACACACACACACACACACACACACACACACACACACACACACACACACACACACACACACACACACACACACACACACACACACACACACACCTAGTACAAACGTCTGGCACCTGTGGGGTTAACTCTTTATATAGGAAGGTTTGCCTCATCTGAATAAAAGTGTTTGGTGACCATAATATCAATACATAAGTGACATATCTCGTTTAGGTAAAGGATAAAGCAAATAGTGTATAACCCTTTCCAGTGCAGGGATTTCACTCGGCTGAATAACATTATCATCTAGTGGAAGCCAAATATCACTTATTTAAATGGGGCATTGCTCAGTAAAGGATTAAAACGCAGCCCAGTTTATCCGCCACAAGTAAACACACAGATATCACCTAGCGTAGTGTTATAAGGTGGCCTTGTACTTGTTTGTGTCCTACCACTCACCCATATATTAACAGTTAATCCCTATACCCCAATGACAGTGTTAGCTTTACTCTTGCTGTCCTGTGTCTGTTTCATCGTGCATAGGGCAGGTGTTTCACACTAGACGGGTTGGATATAGCCTTTACCCTTTACTCTTGCTGTCCTGTGTCTGTTTCATCGTGCATAGGGCAGGTGTTTCACACTAGAGGGGTTGGATATAGCCTTTACCCTTTACTCTTGCTGTCCTGTGTCTGTTTCATCGTGCATAGGGCAGGTGTTTCACACTAGAGGGGTTGGATATAGCCTTTACCCTTTACTCTTGCTGTCCTGTGTCTGTTTCATCGTGCATAGGGCAGGTGTTTCACACTAGAGGGGTTGGATATAGCCTTTACCCTTTACTCTTGCTGTCCTGTGTCTGTTTCATCGTGCATAGGGCAGGTGTTTCACACTAGAGGGGTTGGATATAGCCTTTACCCTTTACTCTTGCTGTCCTGTGTCTGTTTCATCGTGCATAGGGCAGGTGTTTCACACTAGAGGGGTTGGATATAGCCTTTACCCTTTACTCTTGCTGTCCTGTGTCTGTTTCATCGTGCATAGGGCAGGTGTTTCACACTAGAGGGGTTGGATATAGCCTTTACCCTTTACTCTTGCTGTCCTGTGTCTGTTTCATCGTGCATAGGGCAGGTGTTTCACACTAGAGGGGTTGGATATAGCCTTTACCCTTTACTCTTGCTGTCCTGTGTCTGTTTCATCGTGCATAGGGCAGGTGTTTCACACTAGACTGGTTGGATATAGCCTTTACCCTTTACTCTTGCTGTCCTGTGTCTGTTTCATCGTGCATAGGGCAGGTGTTTCACACTAGAGGGGTTGGATATAGCCTTAGCCCTTTACTCTTGCTGTCCTGTGTCTGTTTCATCGTGCATAGGGCAGGTGTTTCACACTAGAGGGGTTGGATATAGCCTTTACCCTTTACTCTTGCTGTCCTGTGTCTGTTTCATCGTGCATAGGGCAGGTGTTTCACACTAGAGGGGTTGGATATAGCCTTAGTCCTTAACTCTTGCTGTCCTGTGTCTGTTTCATCGTGCATAGGGCAGGTGTTTCACACTAGAGGGGTTGGATATAGCCTTTACCCTTTACTCTTGCTGTCCTGTGTCTGTTTCATCGTGCATAGGGCAGGTGTTTCACACTAGAGGGGTTGGATATAGCCTTTACCCTTTACTCTTGCTGTCCTGTGTCTGTTTCATCGTGCATAGGGTAGGTGTTTCACACTAGAGGGGTTGGATATAGCCTTTACCCTTTACTCTTGCTGTCCTGTGTCTGTTTCATCGTGCATAGGGCAGGTGTTTCACACTAGAGGGGTTGGATATAGCCTTTACCCTTTACTCTTGCTGTCCTGTGTCTGTTTCATCGTGCATAGGGCAGGTGTTTCACACTAGAGGGGTTGGATATAGCCTTTACCTTTTGCTGTCCTGTGTCTGTTTCATCGTGCATAGGGCAGGTGTTTCACACTAGAGGGGTTGGATATAGCCTTTACCCTTTACTCTTGCTGTCCTGTGTCTGTTTCATCGTGCATAGGGCAGGTGTTTCACACTAGAGGGGTTGGATATAGCCTTTACCCTTTACTCTTGCTGTCCTGTGTCTGTTTCATCGTGCATAGGGCAGGTGTTTCACACTAGACTGGTTGGATATAGCCTTTACCCTTTACTCTTGCTGTCCTGTGTCTGTTTCATCGTGCATAGGGCAGGTGTTTCACACTAGACGGGTTGGATATAGCCTTTACCCTTTACTCTTGCTGTCCTGTGTCTGTTTCATCGTGCATAGGGCAGGTGTTTCACACTTGACGGGTTGGATATAGCCTTCACCACCTCTCCTGTACAAGATGGCTCTCCTAGACTGAACGAAATAATTTGGTATCAACTGTATTGTACAAATAGACGTCACCGGTCTGAAAGGGTTCAAGAAATATTCCCTGGCATAGTTATTAAACCTTATGTAATTGAGGTGACGCTTTGTGTGACTGCCGTTTTTATTCCGCTCTAAAAATATCGCTTTGTGAGTGATATAACCACCAACATGTACCATTGTAATGTGCAACAGACTTTTAATACATATTGCTTTTGAAAGTGAAATATAAAACAGCCTGTCAGTGTACGTGGAACACCTCTCCTTCAAAATACTGCTTCGTAATAGATGTAAAGCACCGGGAGACCCACAAATAAAGGTAAATAGGTAAAAACAACATATTATCTGTGTCACAGCTCTTCAAACGAACAGCTGTGGCTCAGTGGTGTGACAGCTGTGGTTTTATTGGGATGCATCACATGACATACAGTATTGCGCCTGGCTTGACATGTTGATTTGCATGTGTTATTTATTTTTTATATAAAACACACACACACACACACACACACACACACACACACACACACACACACACACACACACACACACACACACACACACACACACACACACACACACACACACACACACACACACACACACACACACACATTTTTTCTCTCTCTCTCTCTCCCCAGGAGCGATTTAGGAAGGGGGTGAAAAAGAGGGAAGACACCACCAGATTGAACACATGACGGTATACAACCCGTGGATGAAGACTGTCATGCGATTACCGAAAGAGAGAGAGAGAGACAGAGACAGAAACAGACAGAGACAGAGAGGGTAGGGGAGGTCAGGCCTGTCACTGACATTCCAAGCCCCATCTCAAGTCTTCTTTATAACCTCTTGTCCTCCCCTATTACATATTTTACTCTCATTCTCATTCTTTATCACACATGTTCGTTTTTTACTGCATCCTTATTGCTTAATTTTGAGTTTAATACTTTTTTATGTCTCACGTATTCACTTTCCACTTAATCGCATTCTCTCTCTCTCTCTCTCTCTCTCTCTCTCTCTCTCCTTTTTCTCCTAACTTCCACTGTTTCTCCTTTCTTTAAGACTTTTTTCATATACTTCACATATTTTTGTTTATCTTATTCTTTTCTCGTATCCCATTGTGCTCATCATTTTTCTTTTTTACACTTTCTTCATTCATTTTCCTTTGCTCTTATTTATTTCATTCTTTTTTCAACATATTCTGTTTATTCGTTTATTATATACTTTATTGTTTGTCGCTGTTTCTCTCTCTCTCTCTCTCTCTCTCTCTCTCTCTTTCACACACACACACACACACACACACACACACACACACACACACACACACACACACTCCTCTCTCTCTCTCTCTCTCTGTTTCGTTGATTTTCATAACAAGGACATTAATTTTTCCAGAGTTTAATTTTTCCTTTCATAGCAGCGACATTATTTTTTCCTATGTTCCAGTCCACCAGTCCTGTAGTAAGACAGAGTCACTTGATAGAGTTATTAAGCTCTTTGTGTATTATAATATTTACCCCACATAGATCTGTTTACAAAGTTCAGCTGAATTTCTCCGTAAGTCTGGTCCAGCTACTGTTTGTGTAGTGCCATTCTTAATTTCACCCCCTCTCGCAGCTGGAGGGGTTTGTGTATCTGGTTGGGTTTGTCTGTCTTTCTGGTGCTCAGGAGATGGATAGATAGATAGATAGATAAATATTATTGATAGGTGGAGGGATAAGTCAGTACAGTAGCGGCGATGAGTGATACTGGTGATTAATTGTCAGGCGTGGAATATTTTAAACAGTGTATGATGGTGGTGGTGTGCGCTGTTAATGTTCTGTTACTTGTTGATGATATATATTACGAGAGAGAGAGAGAGAGAGAGAGAGAGAGAGAGAGAGAGCAAAGAGCGCGCAAAATATGCGATAAAAACAAAGTTTTATCATAAAATGTTGTGATGGACGGTAAAGGGTTAAGATGCGCGGATCAGCCTCCGTGACAAAGAGTTCTTATGTCACTTTTTTTTTTTTTTAGGCTACTGAGTGGGCCCTTGCTTGCTGGCTTCTTCTGTGGGAGTGATCTCTCTCTCTCTCTCTCTCTCTCTCTCTCTCTCTCTCTCTCAGTCCTCGCCTCCTCACTCCTATCTTCTCTCAGTTTTCTTTCCATTTCTCTTACTATCGTTGTTCTTGTTATATATATTTCCATTTTGTTTTTATCTTTCGGACACTATTCTTTCATACTTTTTGGTTTCCCTTTTTCTTTGCTGGATCTGCCATTCCTCCCTCCTCCTCCTCCTCCTCCTCCTTCTCCACTTTGTTCTTCGTCTGCCTCCACCTCTTCCCTCCCTCTTTAACCTCATCCTCTTAAAACTTCCTCCAAAGTGGCCTTCTCTCCACGATTTCTTCCCTTTCTCTTCAGTTTCTTTCCTCCACATCTTTTTGCTTCCTCTCTCTGTCTTTGCGTCATCATCTCCATCATTCCCACTTATTCATTACTGGTGATCTTTTCTTTTTATTTATTTTCTTCCTCTCTCATTTCCTCTCTTTTCTCTGTTTTCTTTCCCCCTCTCGTCTGCCCACACATTATTGCAGCTCCCTGGTAGTGAAAGGATTAACACTCATACTCCTGTGCTCACTTAGCTACAGAAAATCGTGTGGGGCTTCACGGGTCGCCTCTGTGGCACTAATACCCACCGTCAGTACTGAATCCATGCTGGGGTTGTCTCACTCAGGACTGGTGTGGTGGTATTAGCGTTGGGGGAGGGGGTATCACGTGTCGGTGGTTTTGGGGGAGACACAGTATAATTATATAATGAAATTCACGTTATATCAGTTGTTTCCTGCCCAAACCTAGAATCAAATTTTCGTCCTTTTGTGACCGAATTTTAATCACTTGAATGCAGAGAGAGAGAGAGAGAGAGAGAGAGAGAGAGAGAGAGAGAGAGAGAGAGAGAATAGATAGTCTAGGTAGATAGATACGTGAAAGATAGAGAGAGGGGGGGTGGGAGGGGGGGCGAGAGGGGGGAATATTAGTGGTGGTGGAAATAGCGTTGATGGTAGTACCACACATCCATATACTCATCATTAAAGCCTTATAAAATATCTGCTTCACATCACAAGCCAAACGATCCACACAAAACAGCTTTCTGATAGCTGAGGGACAGACACCATTGCGTTGACTGACACGTTAAAATAGGGATGCAGTTCTTGTCATGTGTATCTGCACACTTAGTTCATCCATTTATCTCAGGTCCTTGGCATTTCCTTTGATGGTTCAGTTTCCCTACTCCACTTAACGCCTTCAGTCCGGGCACGTAGTTTTGGTTTAGTCTTGCTACTTTCTAATGACAATTTAGTTTAGAAGTCGGGTTCTGAAGGGATTATGTAGCTATATCTTACACCTCGAAAACCACCGAAAGTAAATAAAATTATCTAGAGGGAGTAAGAATATATTAAGAAATGTCTGGATGGAAAACCTTATTCATACACCTCCAGTACATACACAGACCAAAGAATGTTTTTGTTTTTCCTCTTCCGTGTTCATTCGCTTTCAACGCCTTGGATATGGTAACTTATCCTGCTGCTCCAGACAAGTCACTCGAGTAAAGAAAGTGATGATGAATGGAGCCAGGGATTCCAGGACCTAACAGACATTAACAGACATAGGTCATTACGTAGGGTTGAGCAAACATGCACATAAGCAATTACAAACAAATGCACATACAGTCACAGAAACAAACGTAGGATATAATGAGTACACTTGTGCTCGCGCGCGCACACACACACACACACACACACACACACACACACACACGTGTATACATGGAGAGAGAGACAGTCACAGAAACAAACGTAGGATATATTGAGTACACTTGTGCTCGCGCGCGCACACACACACACACACACACACACACACACACACACACACACACACACACACACACACACACACACACACGTGTATACATGGAGAGAGAGACAGTCACAGAAACAAACGTAGGATATATTGAGTACACTTGTGCTCGCGCGCACACACACACACACACACACACACACACGTGTATACATGGAGAGAGAGACAGTCACAGAAACAAACGTAGGATATAATGAGTACACTTGTGCACGCGCGCACACACACACACACACACACACACACACACACACACACGTGTATACATGGAGAGAGAGAGAGAGAGAGAGGTGGGAGGGAATACCGAAGAAGGTGTTATGTTTAAGAAAGTAGAAAAGGAGAGGAAAACATATAGAGAAGAGGGAATGAAGCAGAGGAGAAGAGGGAGAGGAGATAAGGAGAGGAGAGAACTAAATTAGAGAGTAGCTAGGTAGGGATGAAAGTAGAGGAGGAGGAGGAGGAGGAGGAGGAAAGGGAGCAAGAAAGGGATGTAATGAGAGAGGAAGTGGGAAGCTCTGTAAATCGGAGAAGGGTGATAATGAGAAATGTTTGTGTAATGAAATGCTGATGAGGACTGTACTTTATAAGGAGGAAGTAATGGCATCAGGGACGTAAAGGAGGAGACGGAGACAGGGTGAGAGGGAGGTGCATGGAGGACGAGGTAGAGAGGGAATAGAAGTGTGTGTGTGTGTGTGTGTGTGTGTGTGTGCTGGTAATGGGTTTGTTTCATGGACTTTTCTGTGCTTATCTGTCTGTCTGTATCAATCTTTTAATCCATCTGTCTGTCTGTCTGCAATAATTGATCTGTTCCATGTTTCCTCGCTGTCTTGATCGTATTTTCATTGTCGATTTCCTACTCTTCCGTATTGTATTGTTACCCATCCCCGCCCCGGAGGGGCTCGGAGACGGGCATTGTTTTCACTCGGTTTGTCTGTCAGTCCGTCAGTCAGTCAGTCTGTCTGTTATAATTAATCTGTTCCATGTTTCCTCTCCGTCCTTATCATATTTTCGTTGTCGAATTCTTACTCTTCATTTCCTTATTGTGTATTTACCCATCCCCTCCCCGGAGGGGCTTGGGGACGGGCATTGTTTTCACTCGGTTTCTGTCTCTGTTTTTTGTCTGTCTGTCTGCTAACAACATTACGCGAAAACTACAGGTGCGATTTGTACTAAAATTACAGGGATGATGGGCTATGACCTCCTGATCACCTGATTAAATTTTGTGCCAAATTGGGCCAAGGCCCAGGCTGTAGGCCCAAAAAGTATTTATTTATTTATTTTTTTCGCCATACCTCCTTTCAAATTCGTCGTATCAACATGAAACCAAAACCTAAAGATGCACTTTTCAAATCTGCATCCTACTGTATAACATTCCTCATTACATCAGGGGGGTCACCCCCCAGTTACCGGTAGGGGGGTCAATGTCATGTGGGTCGGGCCTAAAATTTCAAGTGGACAAAAAATCGTCAGTTTTCCATTTCACTCCAGATTTGATATGTAATACTTGTATCTTTGAGGGGATATCCTGCTGTGTTTATACGTCAGCACCAAAATGACTGCCGGGGACGGGTTTACTGTGCCTTGTTACCGCTTTTTTTTTTTTTTTTCGTTCTTTATAAAACCATGTTCTCTTTATTTTTCTTATCTTAAGGCATTCTCTCCCAGATTTTCATACAGAACTCTCTCTCTCTCTCTCTCTCTCTCTCTCTCTCTCTCTCTCTCTCTCCCCCAAAATTGTTCTTGTGATCGTTTTCTCCATCCAACGTTCCCATACCCTTTCTCAGCATACTCTTTTTTCCCATCTGTCTCTCTTTCATTCTCTTTTTACATAACTCTTTTACATCCTGTCGTATTTTTCGTTTTGCTTGTGACACGGAAAGGGTTAACTCTTTACAGAGAAAGAGTTTGGCGCATTAAATAAAAGCGTGTAGTTGTAGCCACAGTGTTATAACGTAAATGAGACAACGTGTTGGCAAAGGCTATCCACAGTGTGTATAACCCATTCTAGTGCAGGAGTTTCCCTTGCCTGAATAACATAATCTGGCGGAAACCAAAATTAGTTACTTTAGTTACTTTAATGGTCACTGCTCCTCTGAACTGTCTGCTTGCGTTCCTCCACCTCTACGACGGGCGCGTAGCACCCGTCTGGCAGCAAACTCTCATCCCTTTTCTGTCCAACTCTCTAATGCAAGAGTTAACCGTTACTCCCAGTCTTTCATTTATGCAACAGGTCAGCTCTGGAACTGTCTCCCTCTGTCTGTATTTCCTGCTGCCTATGATCTCCAGTCTTTCAAAAGCAGTGTGTCCAGGCATCTCAAAATGATCGGATCTTGAATTTGGCTCTCTATTGTATTTTGTTTTTCTCTTGGAGGGAACTGTAACTGCGGGCTCATGGCCTTTGGTTCCTTCTTCCTCGCATAAAAAAAAAAAAAAAAAAAAAAAAAAAAAAAACTGGCTTAAAACGTTGCACAGTTTATCCACCAGTAGTAAACACACAGACATCACCTTTGGTAGTGTTATCAGCTGGCCTTGTACAACCTCACGTGTCATGCTTCACACACAGATATTAACAGTTAATCCCTATACCCGGATGACAGTTGTTATATTTACTCTCGCTAGCCTCAGTCTGATTCATCGTACATGGGGTAGGCTTTTCAGACTGAAGTGGTTGGATACAGCCTTCACCACCTCAGCTGTACAAGATGGCTCTCCTAGACTGAATAAAATCCTCTGGCAGCCTCGCCGATAAACTACAAAAATAAATCACTGGACTGACAGGGTTACAGAAATATTCTCTGGCACAGTTATTAAGCTTTATGCAGTTGAGATGACACTTTGATATTATTCCACTCTGAAAAGATTGGTTTGAAAATGTTGTAATCACCATCATATACCCATTTAAGAGTGGAATGAACTAACAAATAATATTGCTTTGTAAATGAAGTATAAAACAGGCATTCTGTATATCTCCATTAAAAGATATTACTGCGTAATGGATAGACAGATGGGTAGATAGACAAAGATCAGTTGATATACTAACATTCAGAGTCCCAGACCCTCAGTATTTTTCCTGACATCTGACCTCCATCACATTTCCTTCTGAATGTTTGTTCGGTATTTTCCCTTCTGACCTGTGTTATATTTTGTGCCCCTTACCTTCCCACCTGCCATTCTGTTATTCCTTACACCTAGTCTGCCTACCTGTCTTTCCTCACACCTAGTCTGCCTACCTGTCTTTCCTCAAACCTAGTCCGCCTACCTGTCTTTCCTCACACCTAGTCCACCTACCTGTCTTTCCTCACACCTAGTCTACCTACCTGTCTTTCCTCACACCTAGTCTACTTACCTGTCTTTCCTCACACCTAGTCTACCTGCCTGTCTTTCCTCACACCTAGTCTACCTACCTGTCTTTCCTCACACCTAGTCTACCTACCTGTCTTACCTCACACCTAGTCTACCTACCTGTCTTACCTCACACCTAATCTACCTACCTGTCTTTCCTCACACCTAGTCTACCTACCTGTCTTTCCTCACACCTAGTCTACCTACCTGTCTTTCCTCACACCTAGTCTACCTACCTGTCTTACCTCACACCTAATCTACCTACCTGTCTTTCCTCACACCTAGTCTACCTACCTGTCTTTCCTCATTATCGCACACTCATGTTCATCTTCCCATTTACGAGTATTCTCCACACTTGTTCAGTACACACACACACACACACACACACATACACACACACTTTCTCTCTCTCTCTCTCTCTCTCTCTCTCTTTTATATATATATATATATAATGTGTGTGTGTGTGTGTGTGAAGATATAAAACAAGAGATATACGGTAACCAAAAAGTGAGAGCCGGTCATGTGTGTTTAAGTATGTGCATACCGTATGTGTACTGTGCGTGCGTGAGGTGTGTGCGCGTGTGAGAGACAGGAATAAAGAGATAAGAAGAGATGAGAACAGCTGTAGGGGAAGGGGAAGGGAAGGGAGAGGAGACGGAGAGTGTTTGGGTGGGAGTGAGAGAGAAGGGAGGGGGAGGGAGACGAGGAGAAATCGGGAAAGAGGTAAATATCAATGGGAGAGAGAGAGAGAGAGAGAGAGAGAGAGAGAGAGAGAGAGGAAATTCTAGAACTAGGGTAAAAGAAATTGTAGAATGAATATAAACTTGCAAAAAAATAGATGAGAAGAAAACAGAGGCAATACTGGCAATACTAGCGGTGTGTGTTAAAGCTGGGATGGTTATCTTTATTGCAGTAAATACCGGTGGTCCTCGTTTATCCAATTATCCTTTATTTATTGTTTACGTCTTTAGCCAAGGATGTTTTGTCTTTGTTCTTGATAATTTCAGACGATTTGTATTATGCTTAGCAGCCTTTTACCCCTTCAGGAGGTGACAGCTGTCCTAAGAATTACCTGTCTGATTGTCTGTCTGTGCCTGTCTGTTTATACCCAGACGTATTAATCCCCCCGTCAGTAGGCTGCCCTTCCTCCAACTCACATCGTCCTCTCATTAATTAAATATATATTAATAAAAGCGGCGTCCTCGGGCTGAGAGGTTAAACGGGTAGTAGGTCAAAACGCCTGGTGGTTTAGTGGGTTTAGGTGCTGATCTGAGTCAGGATCTGTACACTCCGATTCGAATCATTGGCCAAGTGGTAGCGAAGTGGTCTGCTGTGTGGAAAGACCCAAGTTCCATCCCAGGCTGGGACAGGGAAGCATTTTTAGCGGATTTGACCATAAATAAAATAGACTTTACTGATCTTCCACAACACCCACCGATATACCATAAAAACACCACCGCTAATACCATCACACCAGTCATGAATGGGCGGTGGGTATTAGTGCCGCAGTGGTGACATGTGAAGGTGTGTGGCGCCGTCTGCTGTGATTAAAATGCTAAGCCTCAGGGAGTGGACTATCTTGTCTGTGTCTTGAGTCGGATACATGACACAAAGGGGGATTACAGAGTCGACTGGATTATTTATGTATTTATTTATTTTATTTTTAGGGTGTGGGTGGGTGGGCTGGATCAGAGTCCTGTAAAACCTTTAGGTCTGTGTGTTGTACAAGGGTAGGTCAGCCTGTGGCCCCTGTACCTCTGAGGATACGATAGGGATCTGGCTTACTGTTTACAGACTCTCTCTCTCTCTCTCTCTCTCTCTCTCTCTCTCTCTCTCTCTCTCTCTCTCTCTCTCTCTCTCTCTCTCTCTCTCTCTCTCTCAGACAAACAGGATATATAACGGAGTCCATTAATGTTGTTTACCTCTTCCTGTGAAAGCACTCGTATTAGCTCTTCCTTCATTACATGCATACATGCGTACATGCATACATGCAGTACATACATACATACATACATGCATGCATGCATATATACAGTATACTGTATATACCTGCTGGTAGACACGTACACCCTCTCAGACAAGTATGGTCACTCTTACAGCACGTATCATTCTGAAACATGGATGAAGCATTGTGATATATGGGACATACTGTAATTATTAGTGCAGATATTATATTTCGTAATTATTAGAACTCAAACTTGCAAAAAGTTTCACATACTGGCTGGTGTATGTTTTGAGGCAGCACATTTATAGACTCGTGTGTGTCTGCAGAAGTTGCTCATTTTCACAACTATCGCAGCCAACGGTGCCAATACTTTTTTGGGAGAGTGTACATATATACCCTACCTAACATATTACAATACATCCATCCGTACATCCATCTGTACTTAGGTATGTTCACACTGATACAAACATAATTACATACCGTAGTGTCTGTCCATCAGGTCATTGTAAATACAGTATATACGTATAATAATTCACAAAGGTTCACCCATAGACTACGGACTGTAAACCACCTTAACTACCTACCTACCAGCCATCACAGCATAACTACCCAGCAAATTTATTCATACGTTCATGTATTCAAACCGGTACTGAATCTTAATACAGCCATTCATACATTTATGCATTTAGTAATTTTCTTTTGTAATTACTAAATGAGAAAGTGTATTAACCCCTTCATGCCGAGGCCATGTTATATATTCATCCCTCAGCCAGATAATGTTATTTGGCTCAGGTGAGACTTTATAACTGGCTGGGTTGTACACACACACACACACACACACACACACACACATATATATATATATATATATATATATATATATATATATATATATATATATATATATATATATATATATATATATATATATAATGCCTTAAACACTTCACAACCATGATGCATTTATAGTGTTATTCTTTGTACGTTAACATGATTTTATTTACCCTAATGAACACTATTGGAACTGGAGACATTAAATGTGGTACTCCTTATCTCCATTCAGTACTACACTGCCATTCTAAATTACGTTAGTTAGTCTGGAGGTAGCATGACTAAACTATTGAATGTTCTAGGAGTGAAGGAGTAATATTACGCAGTTCAGCCTTAAAAGACTGGAGATGAGGGGGTGTGAAGGAGGGAAAGTGTGTGCTGATCTGATGAGCTATGTAATAATTAGGAGAGAGAGAGAGAGAGAGATGTGACATAACAAGACGAACAGATGAGCGGAGAAAACGTGCGTGTAAGAGAGAACAAAGTTTTATAAAAATCGCGAAAGTGTTGTCGCGAGACATTGGTGTTGGTGGTGCCGGTAAGATCAACTTTCCTGAAATATGATTCCTTGTTTTTTTTCCTTGACATTTACTTTCAGCGTTGGAGTGGGCTTGTGTGTGTGTGTGTGTGTGTGTGTGTGCGCGCGCGCGAGCGAGCGAGCGAGCGAGCGAGAGAGAGAGAGAGAGAGAGAGAGAGACGGCGTCTGTGTGTTCCTGTGTTGTGTTTTTCATAAATGATAGAGCTATAGATTTTAGTTTTTGAAATTCTTTTTTATATCCTTAAAAAAATATGTAAGTTTCTCCTTTTCAGAAGTATTAAAGTACCCAGCATTCTTTTCTAGTATTCTGTGGTTCATCTTTTTCAGATTATATCGATCGATCGTATACTGAAATTTCAGGCAAGTGTTTTGCAGAATAATCTGTATTTATCATCTTTATATCATTGTGATGTATTTTGTAAATATGAGGGTCTAACCAGATTTTTGGAGTGACTTTTTTCACTGTCAATATTTTTTACGAAGTCTTTTAAGTCAGTTGTATTTGTGGTATATATTTTGTATATTTTATGCTCGTACCATTGCAGCGCAATTTTCCCTTTTATTATTATAAGGAACAGGGAACATGAGAGATGAGAAGGTCATGGCATTACGAGGAGGAGAAAAGGTTTGGAAGAAGGAATGAAAATGCAGAGAGAGAGGAAAGAAATCGTCGAGAGGGGACCAGTTTAGAAGAAGTTTAAAGACGAAGGGCGTGAAGTAGGAGAAAGGAGAAAGAAAAAAATTAATAGAAGGAAGAGAAATACAGAGGGCTGGAGTAGGAGGAGGAAGAAAGACACGGAAGCAGCAGTATAGCAGTAGGAGAACTTTGCAACTGCTTGGCCAGTGAAATGGGCCAAATGTGTAATCGCACACCAGTATGTCACACTGGCCTATTGGATCACTGCCAGGGTTTAGGATGAAGCCTTTTTTTTTCTTCTTCTTCTTCGGAATACTAGGTAAAATTTAGAATTTTGTGTTGGATGTCAGTTTTTCCTTGCGTAGTTGTTCAAAATAATATTTGTTTTTCCTGTATGGAGGTATGTTGTTGTTTTTCGTGTGCTTTGAAGTGCAGTGATTTATGTGTGCTGTTCTGTATTATGAATGCTTGATTTTGCGTGTTTCGATTCTTGTTTTGGTATGTTTGTTTTGAGGTATGTATATATATATTTTTGTTGTTTTTACAGGTAAGTGTGTTGTCAGAGGATTCAGGGAAGAGGAGAGAGGGAGTAGGAAAAGGTAAGGCGAGAGAGCGGTACAGCCAGGAACAAAAATTGGTCCACTATTCCGCTGCCTCTGTTTCACACTGTGGCATGTACATCACTTTCTCCCAGACGCATCTGTCAAAAAGAATCATCAGTGGTCAGAGAAACATACCAAGCCCAAGGAATGTTAGCCATCAGAGGAAAGTAACAAATGTAAGGAGTGAAATATTTGGCCAGCTTTTGTATCCTTGGGCACAGTATTGTACTAAGTCTTTTGCGCCTTAGGAAGCTGTGGCAAGTATGAGAACTTTTAGGCAAGCTTTTTTGTACTCAACTGGACAGAAAGTTGTGTTGTTCTAAAGACCACACAGGTATTACGGTCCCAGGGAGATGGTACTACCTCAGTATCTTATTTATTTGCGTTTATCTTATTTGTTTATTTATTATTTGTAGGCCAGCTCTGAGCAAAAACTTAACAGTCCGTAACCTGAGGCCAGGCCGTCGTCTTTCGCGTCACAAACCTTCACATGTCACCTTTTTGGGCTAAAACTCAGCCGTCCATAG
>NC_137068.1:11970187-12017687 GCF_032717465.1 Coenobita brevimanus | reverse complement strand
GGAAGGAGATACATAAAAAGTAACTACCAAATTATCTCCTCATTAACCCTCTTATCGTCGGGTCAACTTGTATTCTTTTGTAGCTGATGACGGACGATTTTATTCGGCTGTGAGTGAGTGCCTGAGAGTGTTAATACGTTCTTATTTGAATATATGTTCATACACTTGCGAATACTTGTACACAAAACGCTACCTCCCTCCCACAAACTGAATTCGCCACACTGGTCCACCTATTCCCTCCTCTTCCACATCTTAATTTCCTGGTCATCCCCCTTTTCCCCTCTCATCTTCCTTTCTTCTTCTTCCCCTTTCTTTCAATTTCTTTCAATCCTTTCTCACTTTGTGTCCCTTCCTCTTTCTTCAAATTTTTTCCCTCTTCCATTCCTTCCATTATAAGTCTACTCCTTTCCCATTTTCCTATCATTTCCTTTCCCCCTCACCTCTTCCTGCTGCCCTCTTTCTCCTTTCCCCTATCCCTTCGCCATCCTTCATCTTTTCTTCTCATCATCTTTCCACGACCTATCATTCCCCCTCCTGTGTTCCTTACTCCCCTTTCCCTCATTCCCTTTCCGCTTTTCCCTCTCCCTCTCTCCCATCCCCCTCTCCCTCTCTCCCCTTCTCCCTCTCTCACCCTCCTTCCCTCCTGTCCCACTCTCCCCCCTTCCCTCCTTCCTGTCACTTTCTGCCCCCTTCCCTCCTTCCTGTCCCACTCCCCCCTTCCCTCCTTCATGCCCCTTTTTCCCCCCCTTCCCTCCTTCATATCCCTTTCTCCCCCCCCCCTCTCTCTCTCTCTCTCTCGGGGGCTCAATATCCTCTTGAATTTGTTTATGCAAATACTGTCGCTATTAAAGCATTGTAAATAACATATATACAAGAGGGTATTAAGATGCAGTAGGTCAAATGGTTTAAAGTCTGCTGCACCAGATTCTAGTCTGGCCACACGCACCACCACCAGCCTCATATAAAACCCATGCCAGGCCTGTTAACCCACCACACTTGATTTATAACCAAAGGTCACTTCCGCAAGATTCTTTCTTCACCATCTTCCCTCACTTAAAATTTCACAAGATTTTTCGCATCAGTTCACACTGTGTTGTCCCTACTCAGTAACAGGGTTCTGCCAACCATTTTATTTATAGTTGACACTTGTTACATTGACTTGGGCTGATAGGTACTTAGGAACATACCTGTGCAAAGGTGTACTTGTGTGCTGGAGCCAGGATATCAGAGGATATAATGGGGAAGGAATGAGTGTGCGGACCGTTCCACTGAACATGCAGTGCAGTAGACCACCTTTGCTTTCTGAACCCTACCTCAGCCCTCAGACGATTGTAGGCGTGACGTGTGTTTGGGTGTGGGTGTGGCGGGTGCGGGTGTGGACTTAACGGGTGTGGGTGTAGGTGTGGGTTTGACATGGGGGCGTGGGTATGGGTGCGGGTCTGGGTGTGACGGGAAGTGATGTCAACCCACACAGCTCTCTTGTTCACACAGTGACAGTCCCATTAGACCGGTCAACACACACACACACACACACACACACACACACACACACACACACACACACACACACACACCATATTTTCTTTCGTGCTTTCCACTTTCTGTTCTCTTCCTTTCTTTCCTTTCTGTGGCTTTGTCCTCTGTTTTTCCTTCTTTATTCTTTGTTTTACTTTTTCTCCTTTCCCGCGTATATTTTTCTTTTATTCTTTCCTGTTTCTCTCTCGCGTGTACTTCATTGCATTTCTTCTTTTTCTCCTCTTGTCTTCCGCTCCACCTCCTCTGCCTGGATATCTGTGCCTTCCTGTTTGATGCATATTCCCGTAGGCTTGTGAGGCTGACTATTACCTCTTACAGTCACGTGTATATCTGCAAATGTTACGGTAACATTTACTTGTATGTTGGTTATTATACGTGTAATGGTTATGTCCTGTTGGAATGACATTAATTTCCACTGCTTATAAGCATTTTTTTTTTTTTTTTTTTTAGCACACTGTACTCTCCAGTATTGCAAGTCATCTGTTCAATTTAACCTGTGTTTTCCATATATGTCTGTCTATCTATCTGTGTACTATTTAATCATATCCACTGCTCTGTTAGATTTTTGGGTCTACTTAGGAAGTCGTCTGGGGGCAAATTCTAAGCCCTTTACTGCTCAACCATGTGGGCCAGTAACTTCGTTATGTGCCTTTCTGCTGCTTTCCCATCTCTTTACACTCCCAGCTCTCGCTTACCATTCCATTTTATTAGTTTCACCACATATCTACACTCTCCCTCCTCAATTCCTTTCTTCCGCTGTTCCTTCACACACCCTTTTCTGTCCCATTTACCAATATTCTCGTTTTCTCACATAACCATCCGGCAAGCAATATCCCACAGCACTTGCAGTTTCACCTGCATCGAGGTACTTGCAGAATACAAGTAATTGGCCTCAGTACCATTTGGTTCACACTACTGCCAGTATTACAGAGCCAGGAATGATCAGCTTTTGTATCCCTGCGTCACTTACCGCTGGATATCGCTTCATTAATTGTGGACAGTCCTTTGCTTTGTATCTCGCTTCTGACATTCAGTTTTGTTGTTCCTTCAGGTTATAGTTCACTGTTCTCCAACATTTTTAAAATGTTCTTAATCACATCCTTACAATGACGTCTTCGTAATATTCTTGATACTCCCACATAATAATGCTGAAATTATGATTGATGCTCATCGGTGAAGTGGCTAATGTTGGTTGTATAATATAATCTTTCAGTCTGAAAAGCTTTTCTTAATCTAGAAACTATCATGGGGATAACAACAACGAAGTAAGGACTGCTGTTGCCCTCCTAGTGAAGGCGTTAGAATATATTATATTATCTTTGTCATTCGTATCTTCCCTCAGTATTGAAACTAAGGAGTTATCTAGTACCAGTGTCTCAGTGTTTGGTGGTCGTTCAGGATACAAAAACAAAAAAGTTACATTGTTGACCTGAAGGTTTAATTCTTTCATCCTTAGGCCATCCCTCCGTTTCCACGCGTCCTCTGCCTTTCACTTTACTGTCTCCTGATTGAAATGGTTTTTCTCCTCCCTCAGTGTTCACTTCGTTAACCCTCTCTCTCTCTCTCTCTCTCTCTCTCTCTCTCTCTCTCTCTCTCTCTCTCTCTCTCTCTCTCTCTCTCTCACACACACACACACACACACACACACACACACACACACACACACACACACACACACACACACACACACACACACACACACACCATTATCATTATCATCATCATAGTAACTGATTAACTGATGGAAGTAGACCTGCCTGCATACCAAGGATCACTGGCACAAAAATACGTCAGCCTCGGATACATTCCACTTTCAGTCACGAATGTGATAAATTACTGCTGATCCATTAAAGCCAACCCGAAGCCAGACGTTGGTGCAAACTTTATCATCGCGTCTGCGTTGCTCTGTAATTGGAAACTGTGAAAATATCTGAAGGTTGGAGCATGGTTGATTTACACTGATACCCCTTCCCTTTCACCTTGCCCTCACTCCATCCCTCCCCTCTCTCACTCTTCCTGTATAATATGTAAATTATATAAAATGTGTGTGTGTGTGTGTGTGTGTGTGTGTGTGTGTGTGTGTGTGTGTGTGTGTGTTTGTCCTTTATATTATTTGGGGTTCGTAATTCTATTATAATTGCCTTTTTACGTATGACATCTTTTTTTCTATTATTTATATTTTTTTTCTGCATGAAATAGTTTCGTGTTTTTTGTTATACTGTTTCTCAGAGCCTGTTTTCTCCCTCGTGACAGCCAGTGATAGAGTGGCAGTAAGAGGACAGGAAGAGTAGGCTGTCCAATAAGACTTCTGTACCGCCTGTCTTTTATCTCCTTTTATGATAGAGAATCAAAGTGAAGTACCGTACGGAAAGAGAATTTCTCTCTCTCTCTCTCTCTCTCTCTCTCTCTCTCTCTCTCTCTCTCTCTCTCTCTCTCTCCCCTCCTCCTCCTCCTCCTCCTCCTCCAACTAACCCTTCTGGCCATTAGGCTGATTTACCGCCACTGCAACTTTACCACCGTTGCAACTTGCACTATTGCAGTCAAGGACCATTTTTCACTCACTTCATGCAATCCAGGCCACCTGCTTCATTGGTTTTAATCAATCATCCAATCCTTTTCTGAATTTCCTGTTGTTCTGCATCTGATTATCGCCCGCCTTTAGAAGGCGGAGCGATAATGTTTTTGCCTGCCTCTGTGTGTGTGTGTGTGTGTGTGTGTGTGTGTGTGTGTGTGTGTGTTCCCATTATATCTCATGAACGGCTTGAACTATCAACGTGAAACCTTCAGGGTATCAAGGTATGGCCAAAATCTTGGCTGAATTCGAAAATGGTCTCTCGGGGTCAAGGTCAGTATCACCAAAATGGCCGCCAAAGGTCAACTAGCTTCTGTCGCCCGCATTTAACACAATTACATGTGATGAACGGCATGAGCTATCAACATGAAACATTCAGGGTATAAAGATATGGCCACAATCTTGGACTTGGCCAGCAGCATATTCTGGCGGACGATCAGCATTCGGCTTCCGAATTCTTTTCTTTCATTCTCTCTGTTTTCACTTAATTTTCTTCTGTTTCATTTTTAAAAGTTATTCAGTTTACCTGACCTTCATATTGTCATTTAGTGCAGTAATTGTTATTCTCTCTCTCTCTCTCTCTCTCTCTCTCTCATTCCCCACCTTTAGTATTTCCTCTTCCCCACTACCCCTGCTCCAGCCCTTGCTTCTTCCCCCCCCCCTCCCATTAATTTACCTCGTCCCCTCCTGCTTTCTCCCCTTCCTCGGCTCCTCTTCCTCTTTCATCGTTATTCTCTCCCCATTCTCCCTCCCCTCATCCCTCCCTTCTGCCCTGCCGCCCTCCTTTTCCCCTTCCCTCTTCTCCCACCTTTCCCCCTGGTGTCTCCCCATTACAATCCTTCTCTTCGTGCTCTCAGCCTCGCCCCTCCATTTTCTCCTTTTCCCTTCTCTCTCCTCTGTCCTTTCCCTTCTCTCTCCCCTGTCCTCTCTCCCCTGTCCTCTCTCCTTCCCCATCCTTTCTGTCCCCCCATCCCCGTCCTTCCTATATCCCCTTCCCCCATCACTTTCATCCCCCTCACCCTGTTCTTTTTCTCCCATTCATCCCCTTTGTCCTCCTATACCTCACTCTCCCTTTTCCTTCCTTATCGTTCCTCCTTCCTTTCTATTCTCTCCCCCTCCTTATTCTTCCCTTCCTGCTTTCCTCCAACATTCCATTATCGTTCTCTTCCCCCCGCCCCTCTTATTCCTCTTCCCTTCACCCCTGGCTCTGCCTCCCTTCCCTCGCTTCCATCTTGTCCCTCCTCTTGCTCTCCCTCCCCCCAAATTTCTTCCCCTCTCCCTTTCATCCCTGCCCCTCCAGAATCTACCCTTCCCCCTCCCCCCCCCCCGTATCTCTCTCTTTTCCTCTCCTCCGCCTCCAGCCTGGCTTCCTGACAAGTGTGTGATTCAGTGGCCAAGTTGCCTTAATGGAGGATAAGGGTCTGCTCCTGGCTGAATGGAATGGTGCTGAGTATGAGTTTTCTTAGGTTACGTTAAGTTTTCTTTATTTTGTGTAGATTTGGACATGGAAGTTTAGTTTGCATTGGTTAATTTTAAGTGTCCTGTGGTTGGTCCCACCTCGTCCTACCGCCTACCACTTCTCCCGTCTCTTCTCCTCCACCCCAACCGTCGTCATCCACTGTGTGCGGGAATTAACTTGCTCCCTCCCTGTCCTCCTTTTCGTCTTCCCTCCCTCTCTCCCCCTCCCCTCTTCCTCCCTCCATAACCGCACCTCCATCCGGCCTCTCCAGAAATTACCCGTAAAATATTATAGTTGTTTTGGTGTGTGAACCAAGCCTGCAATGAAGGTGTCACCCGGTATTGTGCCCTGCCTGCTTTGTGGTCAGCCCCCCTTTACCCTTCTCAGTCCCTTCCACCCTTCTCACTTCACTGCCACCCACCCTTCACAGACTTCACTGCCCCACACCCTCCTCACTTCATGGCCCACCACCCTCCACAGACTTCACTGCCCCACACCCTCCTCGCTTCACTGCCCCCCACCCGCCACAAAATTCACATTCGCTACCCTTTCCCCTCTCATGCCTTCTCCAATCTTCTGTCTTCCACTCTCGTAATTTACTTTTTCCCCTTTTTTTCCCCTCTCGTAGTCTTGCTGTCACTAACACAGTCGCAGTAGTCTTGCTGTCACTAACACAGTCGCAGTAGTCCTGCTGTCACTAACACAGTCGCAGTAGTCTTGCCGTCACTAACACAGTCGCAGTAGTCTTGCTGTCACTAACACAGTCGCAGTAGTCTTGCTGTCACTAACACAGTCGCAGTAGTCTTGCTGTCACTAACACAGTCGCAGTAGTCTTGCTGTCACTAACACAGTCGCATACACACCCTTTCTCTCCGCCACTCTCTCTGTCGTCCCTTCCCCATGTCCTCCTAATCTTCTGTCACTGTCTTACATGTCATTGTACACTATTTCCTTCTCTTCTTAGCTGCCATGTGGTGCGCCGTAGCCCTCTTTCTTGCTCCCTCCCTCTGCTACCTACCCACTCATCCACTTACTCGACCTCCCTGTACACTTTAGACATCATTCTCCTCCTTCCTTCAGGTTTCATCAATGTCACTCACACTTACACTCTCCCTCCCCCTTACATTCCCATTTCCACACTACTCTCATACCTTCCACCTCACACCTACCTGACTCCTGTGTAGACATCACACCTCATCTTCCATCCTCCTCCTACCTGCTGGCATTTATATCTTGTCTCCTCGCTGTCCTTCTCCCTCTGTCGTACTTTTAAACTCCCTCTCTCCCCCTCCTTTCTACGTTTATCCCATATCTCACTCATATTCTTACTTTCTTTCGAACTTGTCTTCTTCAATTATAGCCTAATCTCGGTGCTTCCCCTCTGTGCATACTCGCCCCACACCACGCTTTGTCTTCCACTCTCCTTTCATCCCATCCTCCACACCCACACCCCTATTTCTCTCTCTCATATTCTCCTTCCATTCCCACACCCCTGTTTCTCACTCGCATATTCTCCTTCCATTCGTCTCCATCTCTCATCCTTTCACTCTCACCTTCCCTTCCCATGTTGTCTTGTTGTCTTTCTTCCATTCTCTTCTCATACTGTTGTCATCCTTCCTCTCAATGCTTTCTTTCCTTTCACCGCATCTTCTCCTCTCCATCTTAGTCTCCCCCCCCCCACTCTCTCTCTCTCTCTCTCTCTCTCTCTCTCTCTCCTCAACGGGTGTCAGCAGGATAAAAATAAGGGAAATTTCTCGCTCCATCTCGCTCACGGCATGAGTGATTCAAATTTGTTACTCTTGGATTGAAAATAGGAATTGACTTGACATCGAGCAGAGGCCGCCGAAGGCGGTCTTTGAGCGAGTATTAAAAAAATAAATAAAAGTCATTATAGTTAACTCTTCTGGAGACTTATCACATAATTTGTTAGGACCTTTATAAACACGTTCATTGAACATGAAATTTAAGAAAACTCATAATTAGACAAGGCTGTGATTGTTTTATAATTAGCGCGTGATTAAAATTAGCGATTGGCTAGTATGTTAATAAACAGTTTGTGTTGGCGGCATCATTCGCCTCGTCAAAAGCATTCATTACTTGGCCAGATAACTCTGCCAATATGCATTTTAATCCATTACCTCAAGGATTAAAATTATTTGAATTTGGTGTGTGGAGAAAAAATACAAAAATTTATGTACATTATTTCTAGTGTACTTACTGATTACGACGTTGCTGCATAAAAAAAAAAAAATGTTTTGTATTTACTGACTAAACTACGTAGATATTACTCTTTGTGTGTGTGTGTGTGTGTGTGTGTGTGTGTGTGTTTCCAAGTTCTCGCCTTGTATTATGGTAGTTTTCATACTCTTCGTATGTCTTTAACTCATCGCTTACCCTTGTTTATAGTCCCGTTCTGGTTTTCATGTCAAGCTCCATTTTATAAAATAATCATCATTTTTCTTAGTTAACAAGCATATCAAAGTGGAGTACGGGAAGGTATAGGCCAAGCCGTAAATTGTAAACACCCGAGAGGATATAAAACACTGCATTCCATTTTACATAACTAAGCCTTTACGCCATAACAGGTTGAATCCTTTCATTACTATGACGTATTTATGTATCTTTGTTTTTCCTGGCAGTTATATTCAGCTTTGGAAAGAGTTTCCTCTAACACGAGGGGTTACATGTAGCCTTCATTGCCTCTTTCACCGCTGCAGGTAATTACCAAGTAATATTCCAATCCTCAGATGGCAACAGCCTTAAATATTATACACTTAGGTTGGAAGAGTTAATGGTACCAACCTGAATCTCTCTCTCTCTCTCTCTCTCTCTCTCTCTCAGTACAGGATGGGATGGCCACACATTACAGTGATGGCAGGACATTCGGGTATAAAACGAACCGTAATACAGTGATTGGTGTCTATACAATATTACTTACTACTTACTGTCACTCTGTCTTGTCTGTTTCAGTGTGTGTGTGTGTGTGTGTGTGTGTGTGTGTGTGTGTGTGAGAGTTCTGTTTTCGAATTCCCTCTGTATGTTACTTTTTAATTCTTTGGTAATATTCTACATGTCTTGCTGTCTGTGCGCCTGTCCCTCAGTAGCTCTCTCTGACACACTCTGCAGACACTTATATACTGTATAACTGTCTGCCCATCTGTTTGTCTATCTATCTATCTCCTGTCTGTCGGTTTGTCTATCTGTGTGTCCGTTTGTCTCATGAAATGTGCTCTAATACTGAGATTTGTGTTGCCGCTAATACAGCCTACTGTCTCTTTTGTCTCACCTTTTTCCTTATCTCACAAAATCTACCTACGGTGTATTTTGTCACTGTCTGCTTATCTGCATATCTGTCTGTCTGTCTGTAATTATATTTATCTGTTTTTCTGTGTATTTATCTATCTATCTATTGCCAGACGCCTTAATCCCGTAAGGGGTGGCCACAAACAAATCGCCTTCACGTCGCCCTGTCCCCCGCCATTTCACTGACCTGCTCCCAACTCACACCCCCCTCTCTCATATACCTCTCCACTCCATCCCTCCATCTCATCCTCGGCCTCCCCCTCGCTCTCCCCCCCTCCACCTCACATACACTCTCCTTGTCAGTCTTTCACCCTCAATATCATGAGATATATATCTTAATTCTGTGATATATTGCTAGAAAAACTCATACTCTCCTCATTCTAGGTCTCTCCCGTTCTAGCATTGTGTGTGTGTGTGTGTGTGTGTGTGTGTGTGTGTGTGTGTGTGTCGGTGTTGTAAGTAGGTTCTCTTCATTTATCTGTGTATCTATCAGTCAGTCTATCCATCTATCTATCTATCTATGTCTACCTTCCGTGCCATTGCCCACTTCCTCCCCTTCATCCACGCGTCATCAAACTTCCTCTCTTGCTTTATCTGCGTCGGCGGTGTCCTTCTCCCTCTGTCGTTTTGTCGCTTGCTCCTTTGCCTTTCTTTTCTTTCCATCCCTTTCCTCGCCAGTGTTTTTTCTTACTTTATGCTCATATACTCTTGTTAATTTCCTTTTTCTTTTTTTTAGCTTCATTACTCTCTCTCTCTCTCTCTCCCTCCCTCTACTCGATAAATTTATGGAAAAACGAATTTGTTGACGTTAATATAATTTGGAGTTCCCTTTCTCTGGGATTAAGCTCGTCTTCACAGATTTTTCAGATTCTCTCTCTCTCTCTCTCTCTCTCTCTCTCTCTCTCTCTCTCTCTCTCTCTCCTTAACTTCCTTGTATATTTTTCTTCCTTTATATCGGCTCCATGTTCTTCCTCCTCGTCCTTTTCTTTTTTATATTTCCTTCTTCGCTTTCCACTTCTTCCTCCTCTCCTCCTCTTGCTCTCCACATTCTTGAAAGTTTCTCCCAAGATCATACTCTAGGCAGCCAGGGAAAGACTGCACACCACTTGAGTTTATGGGGAGGAGTGGATGTGGGGAGAGAGAGAGAGAGAGAGAGAGAGAGAGAGAGAGAGAGGGGGGGACAAAAAAAAAGTAGGGAGGAAAATAATCGAAGTTTGCTTGGGAGGTTGAAGGAGTACTGTATTTCGTCAGTACAAGAACCGATGATATGGAAGATTCATGGCGTGTAAACATTGTCTCTTGCAATGGGAGTGGAAGCAGGTCTGGACACACTGTTTGAAACACTCCAGATATTAGACAGAATGTAAATCAGTGTGAGGATAAGTGTTACATTAATGTCCTGTAATATACACAATAGACTGTGTGCTGGTGAACTGATCGTGTGTGTGTGTGTGTGTGTGTGTGTGTGTGTGTGTGTGTGTGTGTGTGTGTTGAACAAACAAGATTTACAGTGTGTAACATAATGCCTCAAGTACTAATGATGTTTGCTTTCTTTTTGGAAGAGATAAATATAATTTTCATCAACACATCCGCTGACACAAGTGTTTCCTAAGTTGAACAAAAGCGTCTGGCGGCAACAAAAATACAGTAAAAACACGTCATTGTGTTAAACAGAGTTAAGTAAGTTTTTCCCAAGAAGAATGGGATTACAATTAATAAGAACGCGTCTGACTGAAGGAGATAAGACTAAGTTTTATCCAAAAAGAAAGAAAAAATTAATCACGCGATACTTACATTATCAGGTCTGGTAAAAATGATTATAAAGGTGTCAGGGAGTCTGCTAGGCCAACGGGAATATGGTTGCCAATGGCTGGCCGTCCCCTGCTTAATAATTCAGACTGTTAACAGCTGCCCACCTGAATTGTAGTCTGCTCTTTCCTAAACTTTGTGGATGGGTGGATGGACAGACAGACAGACAGACACAGACAGACACACGGACGGACAGACAGACAGACAGATAGATAGAGAGAGAGAGAGAGAGAATTGTAGATCGATGGACCACTTGATGGGTACACACACACACACACACACACACACACACACACACACACACACACACACACACACACACACACACACACACACACACACACACGAACATATAAAAAATTAAGTATTGATGAGAGTGACGAAACGTTTCCATTTCCTTTTTCCCGCTCTTGTATGTGTCGACGTTTTACTTGTTATTCCACATCTTTACTCTTTTTCCTGTTATATTACTTTGACATTCGCTTTTCTGTTTTCCGGTGTGATTCTCTCTCTCTCTCTCTCTCTCTCTCTCTCTCTCTCTCTCTCTCTGTCCTTGTTTTGTATACATTCTCTTTTTCTGTTTTCTTTATTTATTCACCACCATCTTTACCGTATTTTTTCCGTTCCTTCCTTTTATCTTCTCTTCCCCTCCCTCCCATCAGCTGTCTGCCACTTGTGTCTCTCCTGTCTCCACTCCCGCTCCTGTCCCTCCTGTCTCCACTCCCGCTCCTGTTCCTCCTGTCTCCACTCCCGCTCCTGTCCCTCCTGTCTCCACTCCCGCTCCTGTCCCTGCCTCTCTTCCTCTCCCCTCTCTCATATTCAGTTCTCTCCATCTTAACACCTTCAAAATGTTACGCCCACGCATTTCCCGTCTCTCAGTAATGTCTGTTCCCTCCTTCATTCCCTTCTTCACTTCTTATTTTCTTTCACATTTGATAGCTCGTTCTTTTATATAAACTTTGACCTCTTGAATATTATCCTGTGTGTGTGTGTGTGTGTGTGTGTGTGTGTGTGTGTGTGTGTGTGTGTTGCCTGTGTCTATGTATGATATAATCAA
This sequence comes from Coenobita brevimanus, assembly GCF_032717465.1. Lineage (NCBI taxonomy): Eukaryota > Metazoa > Arthropoda > Malacostraca > Decapoda > Coenobitidae > Coenobita > Coenobita brevimanus. The sequence goes on along the minus strand of NC_137068.1, from coordinate 12,005,951 downwards.
ATAATGCAGTCTAATATAATCTTGCTTTCCATTCTCACAGGTCAGTAATTGTTCAGTACCAGGTCATTGTTATGTAAGTACCAGTTTCACCCATGTGGTAATTATACTGTAATATTTACCCCACATAGATCTGTTTACAAAGTTCAGCTGAATTTCTCCGTAAGTCTGGTCCAGCTACTGTTTGTGTATAGTGCCATTCTTAATTTCACCCCCTCGCGCAGCTGGAGGGGTTTGTGTACCTGGTTGGGTTTGTCTGTCTTTCTGTTGCTCAGTAGATAGATATAGATAAATATTGATAGATTGAAGGATAAGTCAGTACCGTAGCGGCGATGAGTGATAATGGTGATTAATTGTCCGAAGTGGAATATTTTAAACAGTGTATGATGATGGTGTACACTGTTAATGTTACGTTACTTGTTGATGATATATATTACGAGAGAGAGAGAGAGAGAGAGAGAGAGAGAGAGAGAGAGAGAGAGAAGCGCGCAAAATATGCGAAAAAAACAAAGTTTTGTCATAAAAAGTTGTGATGGGCGGTAAAGGGTTAAGATGCACGGGTCAGCCTCCATGGAAAAAAGAGTTCTGCGACTTTTTTTTTTTTTTTTTTTTTTTTTAGGTGTCAGGGTGCCATTGCTAACTTGCTTGTTCTGTCGGATGGCTGCCTCCCCCCCCCTCTCTCTCTCTCTCTCTCTCTCTCTCTCTCTCTCTCTGCATCCTCTCCTCCTCACTCCTATCTTCTCTCAGTTTCCTCTCCATTACTCCACCTATCGTTACTGTTGTTATAAATACTTTCCATTTTGTTTTTATCTTTCAGACACTATTCTTTCATACTTTTTAGCTCCCCTTTTTTCTATTGCTGGATCTGCCATTCCTCCTCCTCCTCTTCTTTTTCTACCACCACCTCTTCCTCTTCTTAGTTCTTCGTCTCCTCTTCTTCCCTCCCTCTTCTACAACCGCATCCTCTTAAAACTTTCTCCAAAGAGGCATTCTCTCCACAATTTCTTCCCGCCTTCTTCTTTTCCTTTCCCCCACATTTTTTTGCCTCCTCTCTCTGCCTTTGTGTCATCACCTCCTTCCTTCCCACTTATTCTTTACTGGTGCTCTTTTCCTTTTATTTCTTTTCTTCTTCTCTCTTTTCCTCTCTTTTCTCTGTTTTCTTTTCCCCCTCTCTTCTGTTCACACATTATTGCAGCTGCCTGGTAGTGAAAGGATTAACACTCATACTTTTGTGCTCACTCAGCTTAAGGAAATCGTGTGGGGCTTCACGAGTCGCCGTTTTGGCACCAATACCCACCGTCAGTACTGAATCCATGCTGGGGTTGTCTCACTCAGGACTGGTGTGCTGGTATTAGCGTTGGAGGGGGGGGGGTTATCACGTGTCGATGGGTTTGGGGGAAACAGTAAATATTATATAATGAAATTTACATTATATCGGTTGTTTCCTGTCCCAGCCTGGAATAAAATTTGCGTCCTTTTGCGACAGTATATGACGTTTTTAATCACTTGAATGCATAGCGAGAGAGAGAGAGAGAGGGAGAGAATTGATGATCTAGGTAGATACGTAAAGGATTGAGAGAGAGAGGCGAGGCGAGAGGGGGGAATATTAGTGGTGGTGGAAATAGCGTTGATGGTAGCACCACACATCCATATACTCATCATTAAAGCCTTATAAAATATCTGCTTGACATCACAAGCCAAACGATCCACACAAAACAGCTTTCTGATAGCTGAGGGACAGACACCATTGCGTTGACTGACACGTTAAAATAGGGATGCAGTTCTTGTCATGTGTATCTGCACACTTAGTTCATCCATTTATCTCAGGTCCTTGGCATTTCCTTTGATGGTTCAGTTTCCCTACTCCACTTAACGCCTTCAGTCCGGGCACGTAGTTTTGGTTTAGTCTTGCTACTGTATGATGACACTTTAGAAGTCGGGTTCTGAAGGGATTATGTAGCTGTATCAAACACCTCCAAGTCGAAAACCACCAAAAGTAAATAAAATTATCTAGAGGGAGTAGGAATATATTAAGAAATGTCCGGATGGAAAAGCTTATTCACACACTTCCAGTACATACACAAACCAAAGCATCTTTTTGTTCTTCCTCTTCCTTTTTCTTTTTTGTCACTTTCAACGCCTTCGATGTGGTAACTTATCCTGCTGCTCCAGACATTTCACTCGAGTAAAGAAAGTGATGATGAATGGAGCCAGGGATTCCAGGGCTTAACAGAAACATAAATAAAAACAGGTCTTTAAATAGGGTGATGAATACAAGCAGGGTGGAGCAAACATGCACATAAGCAGGTACAAACAGATGCACATACAATAACAAACAAACGTAGGATATAATGAACACACACACACACACACACACACACACACACACACACACACACACACACACACACAGTATATAATTATAACATATTAGTGATGTTTCTGAAGGAGAGAAAACTGGATTTTTTAAGCTCCGTTTTGCCTGGTGTCCAGTGAATGTTGGTAGAGTGTGTGAGAGTGTCTGGTGTCTCGTTACTACCTTGCTGGGTATACGTCTGGCGCTGACGTGACCAGGGTACTGAGAGAGAGAGAGAGAGAGAGAGAGAGAGAGAGAGAGAGAGAGAGAGAGACAGACAGACAGACAGACAGACAGAGACAGAGAGAGAAAGCATAAAACACAAAACCGATATATGGGACAAATTTAGTCGTCTGGCCAAACCCTTTCCTTGTAATGAGAGAGAGAGAGAGAGAGAGAGAGAGAGAGAGAGAGAGAGACAGACAGACAGACAGACAGACAGACAGACAGAGACAGAGACAGACAGACAGACAGAGAGGGGGGGAGGGAGAGAGAGTAGGTAGGCGAGAAATTTTTCAGAATAAGTAATAATCTGTAATACACAGGGATGGGCCAATCCATTGTGCCAACACAGGACACAAACAAGTGGTGACGTGTGTTGTTTACGTTGGCACCCGGGCCGGGTTGGCAGTGAATATATCGTGTTGTTGGTTGAGAGAGAGAGAGAGAGAGAGAGGGGGGGGGGGGAAGAGTTAAGTTGAGAGAGACTAATGAAGGCAGCATAAAATGAAGCAGGGTTAAGTGGAGGGGAAGGGAAGAGACAAGCAGATAAATGACAGTCAAAATGCTGGAGTCAGGCACAGGATATTAGGGAAGGGGTCTTTCCTAAGCTGATTACACTCGTATGGTGTTAACTAGAATAAAACACTAACACTGGTATGGTGTTAACTAGAATAAAACACTAACACTGGTATGGTGTTAACTAGAATAAAACACTAACACTGGTATGGTGTTAACTAGAATAAAACACTAACACTGGTATGGTGTTAACTAGAATAAAACACTAACACTGGTATGGTGTTAACTAGAATAAAACACTAACACTGGTATGGTGTTAACTAGAATAAAACACTAACACTGGTATGGTGTTAACTAGAATAAAACACTAACACTGGTATGGTGTTAACTAGAATAAAACACTAACACTGGTATGGTGTTAACTAGAATAAAACACTAACACTGGTATGGTGTTAACTAGAATAAAACACTAACACTGGTATGGTGTTAACTAGAATAAAACACTAACACTGGTATGGTGTTAACTAGAATAAAACACTAACACTGGTATGGTGTTAACTAGAATAAAACACTAACACTCCATTACATAGGGTGCTGATGTGTAGATAAACATATTAGGATACCGGTATTTAAAGTAACCAGTAACTGATGACCTCAGGTGAATGAATGTACATACTGAATGAAATATAGGTGAGTGAACAGGCGAGAGAAATGTACTGGTATATAAACAAACAAGGTGCGGACTACGAGTATTTGAGGCGAACTCTGCTAAGAGCATGAAACACTCTCTCTCTCTCTCTCTCTCTCTCACACACACACACACACACACACACACACACACACACACACACACACACACACACACACACCTTTACCTTCACAGCCTTATCGCAGAAGATTTCGTTTGTCCATTAATCTCTTAGTTTTATGTGTATCACACCACAAGTTATGACACGTGTATTTACAAATTCCAGAAAGACCTAAATAATTTGTATGTCACGTGTGTGTGTGTGTGTGTGTGTGTGTGTGTGTGTGTGTGTGTGTGTGTGCCCAAATCACATAAAAAGACATTATACCATCACCCAATTTAGATGTCATTAGACTCGGGACAGCCATCCACCCTTATTCCAGCTCATATTTACCCCACTCCATACCATCACAACCACACCCAGTGTCATTCGCTTTTGTTTTACCTGTTTTCATATTTGGTCCAACTCATCCACGTTTTCCTGCGTCCATTTTCTCCAGTTTCCGCTTCCCCCCTTTCCACATCTCATCAGTGTCCTCTTTGCTTCACCCCACCCCACCCCACTCCATCCCACCTTGCTAGTAACATCTGCCAAAGCATCGATTACGAGCAATAACTCCCTTTCTCCCACCAGCTGCCATTTCTAACAACACACAACAGTCATCATCCTTGCCACTCCCACAACCACCATCACTACGACCTCCATTACTGCCTCTCAGTGCCACCTGCCTCACCACCCCTGGCACAGCCACCTTCATAACCACTACCACTATTACTATTAATCCTGCAGCATCAAAACTACATACCCTTTACCAGTTCTGTCATCACCGCTGATGTTCTTAACTGGCACAGATTTATGTCTTTTTGCAGCAAACTTCACATAGCTTAACGGCCGAAAAAGGCAATGTTTCAACTCTGCACCCTATCGATAGCAGTTCTTCGTGATTAACACCATATTCTAGTGTTAATGTACTGTACAACTATGCATTCATTCAAGATATGAATATTGTAGGCCATTTTAAAGTGACTATGCATTCACTACTAGGACTACCACCATTACCATAACACTACCCACCCACACTTCTAGTCCTACCACTACTGACTGTACAGTCACCATCAGATACTTGTCATTGCCTTCACTATCACGACTGTGAATACTACGATCGCTGTCAGCACCAACACCACCACCACCAACTCTCACACCCACAGCAACACCTTCCACCACCCATTTGCCGACGCCACCACCACCATTACCCCTTTCTTGTCAATTAAGGGCTGACAAGGGGTGGCTGCCGGCTTAGTTGCCCAGTATAGCCGGCTAATATGTGTGTGTGTGTGTGTGTGTGTGTGTGTGTGTGTGTGTGTGTGTGTGTGTGTGTGTGTGTGTGCGTGCCAGGTATATATGTTACTGGAAGTGGGCCCATCAGAGCTGAAGCTCGGTTGTGAGGTCTGAAATGAGGCATCCAGAAAAAAGGTAACATTTAATATTTGCAGGTTGCGCAATATTAAAGACACATTTTCAGATAATTCCTTAATCCACGGCACGTAATATTTGTTTTGTCATATTTTTAACCTCCTAAAAAAGAGCTTTTATGAAAATTGGCGTCAGATATTTTTATCTTTATGATATACTGAAGAGAGAGTCTTCAGTAACACCGGGAGGGACGGAGAAGCCCAGTTAGTGCATTACACATGCCTTTCATCCTGTCTCTTTACAGTCTTAGTACCAGAATAAAAAATGTGCAGTCTGTAAAAAATCAATATTCAAGGAGAGAGAGAGAGAGAGAGAGAGAGAGAGAGAGAGAGAGGTAACTATCCTTGACTCCATCACCTACTCTGACCCAACTTTGGCTTCCTGTCAGGCAGGGTTGGTCTTTTATGTCAGGCTAAGTTTTGATGAGGACGTAATTGGCTTGTCAGACTCCCTAATTACCGCATAGTAACTCTTTGTGGTTCACCGTAACTTGGTCTTATCTCAGGTACGGTAAAATGTAACCTCTTCAGTACGTGATTTTTTTTTTCATTATTGCTCCCCCCAGATGGCTTTATTCACATTAGGACAGACATTTATTAGTGAAGGGATCAGTAAAGCTGTATTTTATTCCTCCAGTGTGAACATTTCCTGGTAGGTGAATAAAATGGTGTGTTGGGTGCAATAGTATAATATAAAATCCGCCATGGCAGTGAAGTAGTATATACCGTGACATGTGCACTGTTGTCTAAGCACTGTTGACACACTGGGATATACGGGCTGACCCCTAAATAACTCCCACTACCCTAAGTGCTGTGGGCACGGCCAAATCTGCTGGTGTGGGCGGCGGAGCGTTATATGTGGACCACCCTGCATAAATGTTGTGTGATAAGATTATGATGGTGGCAGGTGGTGGAGTAGAGCAGATGGTGGTGGTGGGGAGGAGGGAGGATGGAGTCGATGGTGATGGTGGGAGAGAGGGAGAAAATGAATGGGTGAGGGTAGGGTGGAGGGGGGATGTTGGCTGTTATCTGTAACTTTTAAGGTTGTGGGAGGGAGTGGGAATTCGTGGGGAGTAAATAGTGGTGCGGGAAGGAGGGAATAGACGATGGTGTAGGTGTACCTGCCTGCCTGCATTGCTGTCTCCTCTCTCTCTCCACGTATCCAAACTGTCACCTTTCACCAGTCCCCATGGCACGAGAGAGAGAGAGAGAGAGAGAGAGAGAGAGAGAGAAGGGGGAGGGAGCTTGGGCTTGAGTTGGATGTGGGAGTGTGGGTGGAAATGAGGGCGAGGGTGTGGGCGTGGGAGATGGAAGGGGATCAGAATATAGTAAAACAGACGGGGACGGGGATGCCAGAGACAGAGGGGGAAGGTGATGCCCAAATGACAGTTTGCGAGGAAATACAATACAGATAAGCCATTCATACAGACAGGCAAGCACTGGTAATGATTTTCACACACGGGATGCTTCACTCCAACGATGCCGTTTATGGTGCTTCATTGTAACTAATGAGGAATTTCACAGGCAAAGAACTTTAGTAGTGAAAACCCTCATGGTAGTCCACTTAAGCCAGGCACCATATGATCCCGCATGTCTAATAATTAAATGTTTTTTTTTCTCTCTCTCCTCCACATACCATTTTCATCCCTTTCCTTCACCTCCTTTCACTTACATCGTCATTCCTATCCCTCTCCATCATATTTTCTTTTCCTTCCCTCTCTATTTGCATTCTCTCCTCCTTCGCCACTTCCCTTCCTCCTCTCCTATATTTCTACCCCTTCCTCCCCTGTCTCTTAGCTATCCTACCCCCTCTCCCATCCTCTCCTTCTTCTCTCCCTCCCCTCCTCAACACCTCAGGGTCACTGCACTAACCGCTGTGTCGCTTTAGCTCATTATATTAACATTTTACTTGTTCCTTACCACCTCCTCTCTCCTCTCTTTCCCATTCCCTCATCATCTCGTCTGCACTGAGAGAGAGAGAGAGAGCGAGAGAGAGAGAAAGAGAGAATCCGTGAGTAGAATATTAATGTAAAGTCACTTACTGAAGCAAAGGAACACACACCTCTCGAAACCATTAATGGAACTCTAACACACACACACACACACACACACACACACACACACACACACACACACACACACACACACACACACACACACACACACACACACACACACACACACACACACACACACACACACACACAACACACACAACACACACACACACACAACACACACACACACACAACACACACACACACACACACACACACACACACACACACACACACACACACACACACACACACACACACACACACACACACACACACACACACACACACACACACACACACACACACACAGGCTAATCGTCCGTGTGGTATTGCATTAAACCCGGGTTGTATTAGGGTTGGGGTCAGGCTGCACTGGACCCAATATTTCCCTTGGCGTATATTGCGGGCAGTGAAATACCCAGCCAGCGTGAAGGAGGATATTGGAGAGTTGTATTGTAATAACCATGAAATAAGTCTTACTCTAGTCCCGTTATATACTCCAAATTGACCCACCTTTGCCTGTCTGTGCCTCGGATTGCCTCCACATCAGCTTAGCTTTAGTACTTCCTCCTTGTTATTACCAGCGGTCACAACACTGCCAGAATACTTCATCCCCTACACACACACACACACACACACACACACACACACACACACACACACACACACCTCTGAATGCATTTCCGAGTCAAAGGTAATCTATACAGATGTACAGTGGCCGACCAGTGTTATTAATATAGTCTTTTTAGTTTAACTTGGCCTCGGCCTAAAACTACCATGTCTCCATTATGAACAATAAACACATTAAAGCTAGACTAATGCTGGTAACGAGGAAGTGCTATGGAAAATATGGTGAGTAGTAGTTTTGTGTTTTCCGGCCACTGAGCTACATCATAAGCCGCAAAAGGATAATAATCTGCTAGATGTAATTAATTGCACCATCCATTTACTACTGTCAGATACACAGACTAACGGGTAATAACGAGTAATAAATAACGGTGTAAGTAATAAGGGTGTCAGCGTTAATGATGCTTCCATCATTAGCCTCGTTACTGGCTAAATGACCCATTATGTAGCATTGCTCAGGAGGCGCGGTGTAGGAGAGAGAGAGAGAGAGAGAGAGAGAGAGAGAGAGAGAGAGAGAGAGAGAGAGACCTATAGCGGGCGGTGCTATAACGCCAGCATAATATGTGTAGTACTGAATCGTGATGGTATCAGAGCAGTGTGGAGGTAACGCAATATCCAGGTGGCTCACACTAACCCGTAATGAGATCTTAATAACCTGGCACCCAATGCAGTGCCAGTAATAATGCCACTGTCTGGGAATTTACCAGTTAATTTTTGTAAACCATATTTATAGTATGTAACCCTTTCACGGGCAATGTACCTACTGCGTTTTATTCTTGTTATCGGAATATGGTCTTAACACCTGTAATCAGATGACGTGCCTTTAAATTTTGTTTTTGTTACAGTCGTATCATTTGTTCAACTTGGGACAGACGTGTAGTAGTCTAAGGGTTAATGAAGACTACACCTTCACTCCTCCAGTTTGACAAGTGTCTCTTAAACTGATGAAAGTCGTGTGGGTGTAGCAAGATTTAACTAAAAACTACGTCATTATATTGAAGTGGTTAAGAGCATATTACGCATTCCAGGACTCTTATTGCGTTATATTTTTGCTGATGGAATGTGATGTTTATACCTTTACACCAAGTTACACCCACCAATATTGTCACTGTCACGGAATATACAAGTTTACCTTATTGTTATTTTACGCCGAATATTAATATTCTTATTACATTATAGCATTGCCACCAGAATGGGATGTTCATACTCTTGCACCCCGGTCACACCCACCAATATTATCACTGTCGTTATATATATGTAGCAGTACTTCAGGTGTTGTAAATTAAACACTGCACCACACCTGCTGGTTCCTTGTTAGTTTCGTAGGGAGCATTTTTTTTTTTTTTTTTTTTTTTTGCAAGACGATTTTATTCAACTTAGTGAAGACTTACAGGGGATTATATTTACATCTATCTAGCTATATATCTATATATCCATCTGTCATTATATTTGTCTATATCTAATCTCCATCTGGCAGTGTCTACAGTATGTTTCCCTCTATCTATATGAGAGAGAGAGAGAGAGAGAGAGAGAGAGAGAGAGAGAGAGAGAGAGAGAGAGAGAGAGAGAGAAAGAGAGAGAGATTAGGTAGGGGTTGGGTTGAGAAGATACTGGGAGGTAAGATTTGTGAAGGGGAATTTCTGCCGCAGATAAATTGAAGAGGAAAGCGTTGGAGAAGGTTAATTGATTAATACCTGAGAGAGAGAGAGAAAGAGAGAGAGAGAGAGATTGGGTTTAGAAGATATTGGGAGGTAAGATTTGTGAAGGGGAATTTCTGCCGCAGATTAATTGAAGAGGAAAGCGTTGGAGAAGGTTAATTGATTAATACCTGAGAGAGAGAGAGAAAGAGAGAGAGAGAGAGAGAGAGAGAGAGAGAGAGAGAGAGAGAGAGACTGGTAAAATGTTATCACACTGTTCCAAGATGGTTTTAGGAGACGGTAGTACGGTATTATATTTGTTTCAGTTGGTTAAAGTGCTTAATTCTTGTGTGTTATTTTCATGACAAGAGGTCCCCACCCTACCCACCCCATCCAATTAAAAAAAAAAAAAAAAAAAATCATTATCAAGAATAAAAGAAGGCATGGTAGTGAAAGGGTATGAACCTGATAATTCCGTCCTTTCTTAAGTAAAGGCACCAGTATATAGTCAGGGAGGCAACGTGCGAGTACCGGTATTTCAGGGTGGTTTAAGATTTTACGCCCTGCAGGATGTTGGGGAGAGAGAGATAGAGAGAGGGGGGGGGGGAACAGATCGAGTGGAAAAAGAAAGTGGTGAGTGAGTGAGTGAGGAGAGAGAGAGATGTGACAGGGAGGAGGAAAGAGGTAGAGGGGAGGAAAGGGAGAGGTTTTTGGAAGGACGACAGAGAAAAAGAGAGTGATCTGGAGGGAATGGATAGGGTAAGAAACTTCGAGAGAGGAGGGAGGGGAGGAGAGATATATAGTCCAGAACAGGAGAGGCAAAAGGAAAAAAAAAATGTGGAAATTACTTGCATCCAGTCACATGAACATTGGATCTGCAAAGGCAATCCAGATTTATTATATCCCTAAGCGTATTGAATCCTAGTTTAATAAAAGAACAAATAAGATAACATTCGAGTATAAGCACAAGCAAACAGCTCTTTCTTTATTCACTTGACCCTTCGAGTAAAATGTATAATAAAAATTAGGAGAAAAATATTCTGGACAATTTTGTAAATGAGAGTTGTGTAATAAACTTGTATGTGAAGGTTGGTGACAGGCTTGTATTATCTAGATACTTGTTTGTATCTGTTGGTGTAATTTTGTACTTACCTACCTACCTAACGACCTGCCAACCTTCCTATGTCTGTCGTCGTACCTGCCTACCTGCTACCGATCTTTCCACCTACCTACCTACTTACCTGTCAGTCTACTTACCTGTCAGTCTTTTTCTGTCATTAAAATCTTTGATGTATGAGTCAAAATACGTATTTTCACCATTAAACATCATTATCTTGACTCTCTTTCTCTCCGAAAAATAGAGTAATGTAGGATGTAAGAACTATTAACAACATGACTGGCCACAATTATTCACACACACTATTCAACCCACCGAAACCATACCTCCATCTCACACACCTAACCCTCTCCACTTTTTTTTTTTTTCTTTTTTTTTTTTTACAATCATTTCGGTGATTTTCGTGGTATAGACAGGTGTGCCAAACCTGTATCATGAGCTTCTTCGTATACATTTCATGTAATCTATTCCATTCCCAGCGTTTCCCTAGCCTCATCATCCCTCCATACCCACAGTCATATACACTCATTTACAATATCGATCCACCTTCTTGGTCTACCGCACCTGCTCCCGTCCTTATACTCACCGACACAGACCAGTTTCATTCCTTTCCTCATCCATTCTCACCCTATGACACACACACTCTTCTCCCCTATTATCAGCACAATTATTTACTCCTTTTTATTTGACAATCACGCTTACTAAAGTCCTTTCAAGCCTATCTAATTCATCATTCAGTTCTATTAGTCTTTCATTGACACACACACACACACACACACACACACACACACGGTCTCTCTCTCTCTCTCTCTCTCTCTCTCTCTCTCTCAGTACATTTCCGAGTCAAAGACGGTCTATACAGATGTACAGTGGCCAACCAGTCTCATTAATATAGTCTTTTTACTTTAACACTGCCACGGCCTAAAACGACCATGTCACCATCTTCAACCACAAATACATTATAACTAGAATATAATACTAGTCACGAAGAAGTGCTGTGGAAAAGATGTTGAGCAGTATTTTTGTGTTTTTCAGCCAGAGCTACATTATAAGCCTAGAATATAATACTAGTCACGAAGAAGTGCTATGGAAAAGATGTTGAGCAGTATTTTTGTGTTTTTCAGCCAGAGCTACATTATAAGCCTAGAATATAATACTAGTCGCGAAGAAGTGCTATGGAAAAGATGTTGAGCAGTATTTTTGTTTTCCAGCCACTGAGCTACATTATAAGCTGCAAAAGAAGAAAAACCTGGTAAATATAAGGTACTTAATTGCACCAGTTATCTGCTACTGTCAGGTATACAGACTAACGGGTAATAACGAGTAATAAAATAACGGTGTAAGTAATAAGGGTGTCAGTGTTAATGATGCTTCCATCATTAGCCTCGTTACTGTCTAAATGACCCATTATGTAGCATTACTCAGGAGTTTCTTTATCGGAGAGAGAGAGAGAGGGTAGATGATATACCCTCATATGTTTGGGCGTCATCATTATTGCACCTGAGGGAGTTGGACAGGTAATGAGAACCATTATTGATCTCAATATCATCCATTTGCATAAACACAGACACACACATGTACACCCACCATTATTAACAGGCTAAGCGTGCCTGTCCAATTACATTAAACCCGGGTTGTATTGGGGTTGGGGTCAGGCTGCACTGGACCCAGTATTTATCTTGGCGTATATTGCGGGCAGTGAAATACCCAGCCAGCGTGAAGGAGGATATTGGAGAGTTGTATTGTAATAACTATGAATTAAGTCCTACTCCAATACCATTATATACTCCAAATTGCTCCACCTTTGCCTGTCTGTACCTCTGATAGCGTTTACATTTTTCATCTTCCATGCCATTACGTGTGTTCACAACATTGCTTAAATACTTGAATATCCACACATTCTCCTTCCCATACACCTACACGCAACACAAGAAAACACAACACCAACAAAGAGAAGGCAACGAAAATTGGAAACTCGTGAAAACAGATGATTAAAAAACAACAATCTTCATTTAACTCGGACGGGAAGGAGGGGGGGGGGGGACTCAGTCTGTTTTACTCATTTCTAAATCAAGACGGTTTGTTGACGGCTTGTAAATCTGCCGGGGTGTGAAGGCTATAGATCACTAGACAATACACGTCCAGAAACACAAAATACCACGCAGTCACAATGCAACACAAAAGCACAAAGACACCGGGAAAGCAAATGCATTAAATAAACGCAACATAAATTTAAAAGCACTAGACAAAAAAGCTGAACCTGAAGCACAAAGACGAGATAAAACACAAACCTAACACGGAAAATGAAAACACTGGAGATAAAATAATAGGAAGACACAGGGAAACACTGTGGCAGAATGAAACACAGTCTCATCACAACACAGACACAGAGATATTACAACTCAGGACAAGGGAAACAAAATAAAGAAAAACAACAACGAAGATGATAAAAATACTGAAGCAGAGAGAAGACAAGAGCCAGGCACAAAACGATACAAGAACCCACACAGAAGTACAGGAATTTAGCATGGAACCAAAAGTGTAAAAGGTATAACACAAACAAAACTACGCATAGCTAAAACACAAGGTGACACACACACACACACACACACACACACACAATAGGGCGTACCCGGCTATGCCTGGGTCGTTTGGAACTCTTCGTCTTCCTCCCTTTCCTCCTGCTCCTCCATTATACTGTATATTGTCTCCCTTACCTTCTCTTTTCCCTCGCCTGGTTTAGCTTCTCAACTATGTCTCCCTCTCTTCCCCTCCTCTCCCTGTCCCCTCCTCTCCCTGTCCCCTACCCTTACCTCCTGTTCTCTCCCTTTCCTCTTTTTCCTCCTCCATATTCCCTTTTACCGTCTCCTTTCCTTGTCCCTTTCCAACTAACTCTTTTCCTTCACATTTCATCCACCCTTATCCCATATTTCTACCTTCTCTTACGCATCCTTTCCTTCACCCTCTCCCTCCTCCAGTCCTTCTCCCTCTACTCTCCCCCTCTCGAACCTCTGTTATCTTCCCGTCTTCCTTTTCTTAATCTTTTTCCTCTTTATATCCTTCTGTCTCCTCTTTCTGTTTCCACCTACCCTTCTCTTTCTGCTTATCCATCTCTCGTACTCCTCCTGCTTCATGTCCTCCTCCCTCTCCCGCTCTTGTGTCTTCTCCATTTCCAATTTTTTCTCGTCTTTTCCCCAACCTCCTTTCTCTCTTCCATACCTTCTCCTCCGCTTCCTCCCTCCTCTCCTCTCCTTTCATACCGTGTCTCACCATCTTTCTTGATATATCCTTCCATTCACCTACGCTGTCATTTTTACGCTCTCTCTCTCTCTCTCTCTCTCTTCGAGTAATTTAATACTAGGTTCTTGTAACCCTGTGTGAAAGAATGGGAGCGCGTCAGTAAGAATGAGAGAGAGAGAGAGAGAAAGAAACGCAGTGATCAGGGGGATGAGGTCACTGATTAACCCAGTCACCACCTGAGTTACCTGATTCTCTCTCTCTCTCTCTCTCTCTCACACACACACACACACACACACACACACACACACACACACACACACACACACACACACTTCATTCCTCCCACTTTTTCAAGTATTTTCTCTTCCATATTTGTCTTTATTATTCCTATCGATATATCAGTCTATCCGTCCACCCTTCCGTGTCAGCCCCAGAGGTAAACACAGATGAAGGTCGTGGGTGTGACATAAGCAGAGCAATTACCGAGGCCTTGTTGACGCGGCTGGTTACCTGTATGGAGACTGGGAGAGAGAGAGAATTAGTAGCCTATGTAATGGAGGATACATAAACTACTAATGCTGAAGAAATGTTATATCCATATGCTGTTATCAAATCATGACCCAGGTTTGTTAATTGTCATTTAGTCAAGCGTGGACACTGTTTGCCAGTAATGTGTGAATTGTGATATCTAAAAAGTATACTGTTGTGTACCTAAAGTTATATAGTATTTACAAGTTCCAGAGTAATTTGAATTATGAGTTGATTAGTTAATTTTGTTCTTACTAAATTGAAACTTAGATGATTAGTCTAAATTACTGGTTAGCCTACATGGTACAGTAATTTTGAATTGACTTTAGTGTAAGTTAATATAGAGGTCTACTTAATTTGAAAACCATTTAATTCATATAATGTTACGCATAATTGACTTACTGAGATCACAAAGGCAGCAGGAAATGCAGATTATAGTGTATTATGATGACAGTAAGCAACAAACAGTTGTATAAGTAGAATTTAATCCATTTTGGAAGCCCAGCGTTATTTTGAGTCATTGATTTGATTACTTACTTTTGCTGGAGCTGCCATTTATAAATTGAAAACAAAATAGTAAAATACGATGATTGGTAATGTAATACTGGTTGGGACTTACCGGGTATCTTTAATTTGGAATACGATGTAGACTCTGTAAAGTGTTATGCGAGAATAGTTGGTGAAAATTTGACAGTCATATTGTTCTTCCTTAATATAAGATTTCATTATTTAATTCAGGTATGATTCGTTATAATAGGCTGGGCTAATTACAAAATTGACAGGAGTGTATAGCCATGACAACTGACCAAAACTGTTGCATTGATAGACTTTCACAGTAAAACAAATCTTAGTTATGTGGGGCAAGTGATGGTAAAGTTAGGTTTGCATTTGCTAATAGAACAAAAAAACTGAGAAAAATCTACATTTGCTTTGCCCTGTCCTCCGTACAAACACACATCATCGTCACAGACTCGTCCAAGTACACAAAATAATGAACCGTACCTGGTATATATATTGGCTGACCCCACAGGATAATAATAATAATAATAATAATAATAATAATAAAATTATCATTATTATTATTATTATTATTATTAAAAGTCATAGTTTGAAATGTATTTGCTTTATACTGTACTACTACGTTTTTGCTTGGAGAAGCATTGCTAAATGTTAACAGTATTGCTGGTTTTATCAGCACCTCTCCAACAGTGTCGCAACAGACTGGTCAGATACATTGAATGAAATGCGTAGGTCATGACTTATGCCAAAGGAGAGTAATTAAAGTAATGAGTAAAATATTAGAGAAGTATTTCAGTACCAGTATTTAACAAAATGCTTTTGCTACATTTATCGGTATCTGTATGACAGTACGTAACTAACATCACAGAGTAAAGTATATGTAATGATTCATACCACATTTAACGAAAATAGATCAAGTTGATGAAAACATGTTGAATTCGTAATATTAAAGGTGTAATGGTGTACGAAATGTTGGCATTAAAATATTGTGGGCACCAAAGACGCCGTGTCAGTCACGTGTAACTTGTCTTAGTGGGTGTGTGTTGGAGCGTCGGATCGCGTTAAATATTGTTTATAAAAGCGCTGGAGGCTGGAATATTCCCTAACAGTGATGGTGACACGATATACGAATAGCTGAATCGAAGGAAATAGTCTAATAATGAAGGTAAGTCAACATTAGTCAGTATTAAAGTTTCAAAGTATTCTCGTTGGCATAGAAAGATTTTCTTAGTAGCTCTTCCTTAGCGATCTGTTTTGCATATTGCACCTTGATATTGTATTATATTCTCAGTATATCGTTTTAGTATAGATACAGAATAAATTTAAGCCAACATTTGTACGTATTAGCGTCGGCTTGCAAGATTTGAAGCTGTAATCTAAGTGGCATAGGAGGTTTGGCTTCACATCTTCCTTAGCGATCTGTTTTGCATTTTACACCTTGATATTTTCTTGTATACTCTGGATATCGCTTTAATATTGATACAGTGTGCATTAGTCACATATAAGAGGATATTACGTGTTAATAGTGTAGGTTTCCTGGGACATTTAACTGACGCTGACATTGTTGTCAACAAATTTAAATGGCGACGGCGGAGTGGGTGAGTCCATTCATGTGAGGCGGGGGAGGAGGTTGGAGCCGCGTAGCGGTGGCGGACGTACGAGTAAGATGCCCAGGAAGAGAGTTGGTTTTATTTATGTTTGCTGTCTAATACAGGACCCTGTGAAGGGTTATAGCCTACATTAAAAGGACATCATCTTGTATAGTTATATCTTGTCTCATGCTGCATCCTGTGAGTGGCTGGCCTGGGCTATATTAATAACCTTCAGAACTACCCACAACCTTGCACAAAGCAGGACCGTACCACCAAACCACCACCCAGCCACAGGCTCGTATCCTGAGTGGCTCTGAAGGTCTGTAACACATCTTCCTTGGTGACGATAGTTATTGCATATTGCAGCTCAGTATCCTCTTGAATTTGTTTATGCAAATACTGTCGATATTAAAGCATTGTAAATAACATAATAACTTATATACAAGAGGGTATTAAGATGCAAGTATCGGTTTAAAGTCTGCTGCACCAGATTCTAGTCTGGCCACACGCACCACCACCAGCCTCATATAAAACCCATGCCAGGCCTGATCTGGGTTCCTGGTCATTGTCGTATCTACGGCAGTGAGCAGGCTGACTTACTTGCAAAGTCGGCCGTAGAGCTCGAGGAGACTTGGGACGTTCCTCGTGATCTACGGTCGAGTCTATCTCTCGGAAAGAAATCAATAAATCTTCTGTGGCAAGGTCAGTGGACCAGACTAAATATTCCAACTTGTAAGCCGCACCTAGGCGACTGGGACACCGCCAACCGCCCTAGTCGCCTTGAGGAAAAAGTATTAGCACGGCTACGGCTTAATGCCACCATTTTAGCTCACATGAAACCATATATGGAAAGACGCTTCCCACCGCACTGTGACATCTGCAATGCGGTGTTATCTATCAGTCATATCATCCTGCGCTGTCGGCGATTTATTCGTGAGCGTGCTTCACTTATAAATTACTGCGGTGCAGCAGACGTCCGCTGCACCCTTTCCACCATCCTGGGTGATGGGGACATTGTTATGACTGATAAATTGATGGCTTTCCTGAGAGAGACCGGACTGATCAGAGTGATATGACTCTTTTACTGTATGGTTATAGTTTTTATCACCTGTAAATATATATATATAGTACGGTTAATTAGGGTTGACAGTCGACGTATTTGAAATAGTTCCTCCACCTACTGATCTATTTCTAATATTGATGTCCCTTACATTAAACCCCGTTCCTCGACTAACAGTCACCAGCTGAAGAGTGCAAGTGTGCAAAATAGAAAGGTATTGGGCACTTACAGTTGATGGTGGTCTGTTGGCCGAGGTTCTTCACTTTTTGTACAAATTATGTAAATACATTATACCATCTTGCTTAAGTTATTCTAATTAGGGCCTACAGCTGACGTTTATGGAAATGTTCCTGACTCGTATGGTTCCCTTTCATATATTGATGTCCCCTATATTAGGTTGTGCGTCGACTGACAGTCACCAGGTGAGTGCAGGTATGTCATGTAGAAAGGCATTACATATCTGCAGTCGATTGTGTTCTGTTAGTCGAGGTATTTCTACCATTAGTGTAAGTCTAGCTATTTGTCTCTGTAGGATTTAGTATAGGTTAGCGATTTGTCTGTTAGGTGATTAGTTTTAGGGTCTTTAGTTTGTCTATAATATAAGGTAAAAAAAAATACAAAACTGAAAAAATTAAAAAAAAAAAAAATAAATAAAATTAAAATTATTATATATATATGTACGTTTGCATGAAAGTGTGTCTGTATGTATGCATGGAAGTGTGTGTGTGTGTGTGTGTGTGTGTGTGTGTATACATGTTTGTATATATATGTATATATGTTTAAATGTATATACATATATATATCCGGCTTTAATAACCAGGGGCTTCGGCCCCAATGGTTGATAGGCCAGGGAAAAAAAAAAAAACACGATTTATAACCAAAGGTCACTTCCGCAAGATTTTTTCTTCCACATATTCCCTCTCTCAAAATATCACTTATGTTTTTCTCATCAGTTCGCTTTGTGTTGTCCCTACTCAGTAACACCCTCTTCCCACAGACCCATCACCACACCTCGGCTGTGAATCCGTACAAGGGTGTACTACACAATAAGTCCTGCTGGTACACCGAAAAACAACACGCCAAGCACAGAACACTGGAAGATGAACCGCGTACTGACAGGTAAGCTAATTAACCTTTTCAGTCCCTCGACGTCTTTCCTATTTTATTATTACTATCTCCATACCGTTTTTATTAAGCTTAGGAATAATGTTAAAGACTTATTGAATTAAGCCGTCTCATAAACGATTTTAACCCCTTCAGTGCGGTGACGTTGATTATATTTAATATTTGCTGCCTCCAGGGATTATATTTACCTGAGGAGAAACTTTGGAAGTGGATGGGTTGGATACAGCCTTGATTAACCCCTACATTACTAGACATGTATCCTAAGTTACTGGATGGGTTGGATACAGCCTTGATTAACCCCTACATTACTAGACATGTATCCTAAGTTACTGGATGGGTTGGATACAGCCTTGATTAACCCCTACATTACTAGACATGTATCCTAAGTTACTGGATGGGTTGGATACAGCCTTGATTAACCCCTACATTACTAGACATGTATCCTAAGTTACTGGATGGGTTGGATAGATTAACCCCTACATTACTAGACATGTATCCTAAGTTACTGGATGGGTTGGATACAGCCTTGATTAACCCCTACATTACTAGACATGTATCCTAAGTTACTGGATGGGTTGGATACAGCCTTGATTAACCCCTACATTACTAGACATGTATCCTAAGTTACTGGATGGGTTGGATACAGCCTTGATTAACCCCTACATTCCTAGACATCTTTGCCAGGTGGCTTAAAATGATATCATGGTGGCCTGATTACAATTAATATTTTTTAAGCCCGCTGAATGGGTTAATATAATTTTGTGTGTATTCATTCTTTCCTCGTCTTTCTGCCTGCGGGTGACTTTACACTCCCTCTTCTGTCTTTCTTTCCTTCATTCTTTCCTCTTCCTTCTTCCTGTGGGTGACTCTACACTGAGTGACAAGCCCAATGGTTTCCTGTACACAAGGAAACCATTTACTACTCCAGGTGGTAACCATATAACCAAATTTTGACGCCTGGTGGTCAAGTGGGTAATTACGGCGCTCCAATTGGATTGAGCAAGTGAAGGTTTATATCCAAGAGGTGATTGGGGTTTATTGCTCACGTAATGCCACTCAGGGATGATTGAGTTTGGTCACTCTCATCTTAAATGTCAGGACCAACTGCCTAGCCCCGGGCTTCTACGCTCCTCATGGGGCAACGTAGGATTGGATGTATAAAGGATGTACACACCACATTATTCATCACACACCAAAATTCTGTCTTTATATAGCCAGACTCCATAATCACTTAACGTAAGGGGAGACTGTGTTTGAATTAGTTGTTTTAGAGGCAGTGACACCAACCCTCCGCAGACTCACTTGTTGACACGTTGGCAACACGTACGGGTTGGTTATATGGTTACTTCCGAGCGTTGTAAATGGTTTCCTGGCTTAGAGGAAATTGGCTCGTCACTCAGTTCAAAGCCACCTGAAAAGGAAAGAAGAGTAATAAAAAGTGACAAGTAATATGGGGTGAACTGGAAGAGAGGAGGGCAGACAGAAAAAGAATGATAAAGGTGAAGGAAAAAGTAGGCAGCACTGCATCAAGTGAGTGGATGATGGTCGCCACAACTTACCAACATAATTTCCCTCAAAATTTAGCCTCACATACCTGGTTCATCATACAACATAATTACCCATAACTTTATCATCATCACATACCTGATTCATCACACACCATAAATTACCCACCACATTATCTTTCATCACATATCTGGTTTATCACATCATAATTACACGCCACACTTTGCCATCACTTCGTAACACTTAGGTGCCAGTCGTTACAGTTTGACTTGACCAGTGTTACATCTCAGTGTTCATAGTGTTACATAGCCTATGATTTCATCATCCTTTGTGTAATTTTAACGCATAGTTGCTGCATGTTTGATCACGAGCGTGTTCTGCCTCAGTCCCCCCCTTCTACCGTTATAGTAGAGTAAGTCGTTCTCTCTGTTATACTTTGCGGGATTTTCAGCTCTCTGTCCCCATGGCTTCATTTGCGCGTCCTTATTACAAGTTGTATCAAGCTCTCCTGGCCCCTATATAATGAGCTCAGTCTCTGCATCATTGCCACTTAGATCTGCTCCTCACTTTGTTCACATCTCTGTCCTCCCCTGTACAGATATTATTATTGTGAGTGCTCAAGAAATCTCCAAACATCTAGCAGCTGTGTGTAATTTGAGTATAACTGTTATTGCATTTTTTCTTGTACTGTGTAGCATAAGGTTAATTCTTAGGCCTAGTGAGGTTTTTGATTAATGTTGGGTTATGTCAGTCATTTTTGATAATGGTTTGTATCTGTAATAATTTATCTGGCATTCACTGAGTATTATCTGGTATCTCATTTTATCAGGGCTGACTTAGATAAATTTACTCTTGCTAACTTCGTGTTAATAGAGGCTATTGCAGTTAACCATATATTTAACCTGTTTATTTTGCCATTACATTATCCTTATGAGTCCTGAATGTTTTGTTGTTAGTTTGTGCATTAAACTTTAACTTGTAATTTTACCTAACTCTTTTGTTTTGAACCTGGAACTTTACGGGACAGTAGTGACTCTTCGTATTCTCACTTAAAGTGTACATTATCTTTCTCTGTTCCGTAACATAAATTTGGCGACCTCATATCAGGATATTCAGGATATTATCATAAGGATATTGCTTGATATTTTGTGACTGTTACTTATTAATTATGTCTACTATTACTACATTTGATGAAGCCAAAGATTTTTTGTCAAATGTGCAAACAGTGTGTGATATAGAAAACAGAACAAAGAATGAACTTAAGCTTGTTGCTCAACAGTTGGGAATTGTTGTTCGCTCTCATCATTCTAAAGATCAGATTGTTGACATGATTAATGAAAGCTTGTTTAATGTAACTCCTCCAAATGAGCAAACGCAGATTGAATTAGCTAAGTTACAGCTAGCCCTGCAGGAGGCTCGTGTTAATGAGGCAAATGCTCGTATTCAAGAGGCAGAGGTACAGGCTCAGGCACAAATTGAACTTGCCAGGATTCAGGCAGACCATGAGTATCGCATGAAACAAGGTGGAACTGGATCATCTTGCTCTGATGATTTTGATGTGGCTAAAAATGTTAAACTTGTCCCTCCTTTTAATGAATCTGATTTAAC
Source organism: Coenobita brevimanus (assembly GCF_032717465.1). Lineage (NCBI taxonomy): Eukaryota > Metazoa > Arthropoda > Malacostraca > Decapoda > Coenobitidae > Coenobita > Coenobita brevimanus. The sequence continues at coordinate 11,984,020 of NC_137068.1, read as the reverse complement.
AAAGTATTTTCAGTTGTTTGAGAGGGTAGCTACAGGTTTTAATTGGCCTAAGGAGTATTGGCCAGTACTCCTTCAAACTGTTCTCACCGGTAAAGCTCAAGTAACTTACCCATCTTTGCCTCAGGATCAGTCTGATAATTATGATGTAGTTAAGAGCTTGATTCTTAAGGCCTATGAGCTTGTTCCTGAAGCCTATAGAGTAAAATTTAGGACAACTTACAAGCAAGATAAGCAATCCCATGTTGAGTATTCAAAAATCAAAGAAGATTTGTTAGAGCAGTGGTTAAATTCTAAGAATGTGGATTCTGATTTTGGTAAATTTAAGCAGATGATTTTGCTGGAGGATTTCAAAAGGTGTATTAGTAGAGATGTAAGCCTATATCTTGATGAGAAAAGAATAGATAATTTGTCTGATGCTGCAGTTTTAGCTGATGAATATGTTCTCACTCACAAGAGATATTTTAGAGGAAAAAGGAAAGCTGAGAGTCAGTACGTTGCCTCTACTCAGAGTACAGGTAACAGGAAAGAGAATAAAGATGATGTTTCTCAGGAAGTAAATACCAGCTTCACCTCTAGATTTCAGAAAAGTAAATGTACTTATTGTAGTAAGCTTGGTCATACTACGGAGAGATGTTTCAGGAGACAGCGTGATGTGAACAAAAAGGAGTCTTTAAATATTCAGTCAATTGGTCTATTGTCCACTCTTGAGAGTTCCCAGAATTCTTTAACTGAGTTAACTGAACCTGCTTTGAGGGGTAACTTAAATTCTCATGATGGAGCTCCTCTTTTGAGCAGTAACGTGGGTGACACTCTCAAGAGTTCATGTGCTAATTTCCTGTCTGATGGTTTTGTCAGTCCTCTGGACAGTAATGACAGGAAATCAGTTCAAATATATCGTGATACAGGTGCTTGCCAATCCCTTATGCTGACCAGTGTTCTAGGCTCTAATGTTAATTCCTCTGATGAAACTGTAATCTTACAAGGTGTAGGGAATAATTACTTCTCTGTCCCTCTGTGCAGAGTGAATTTAGAGTCTGGTTTTGTTAATGGTTCCGTTATGGTTGGGTTGGTTCAGACACTCCCAATGTCAGGTGTAACTTTCTTACTTGGAAATGATATTGGTGGAAGTCAAGTGTGTCCAGCTCCTCAGTTGTCTAGTGAGCCAGTGGCTGTGTCCCAGGATTGTGATGTCCCTGATGTGTTCCCTGCATGTGCTGTCACTAGGGCTAAGTCTAAAGTTACTGGTGATTTAGAGGATAATGATGATGATGATGTTATCCTAGCTGACACTTTTCTTGCTAATTTGGACCACTCACCAGATGAGGCAGTACCCCGTAGTGTTGATAATTTGTCTCGTCAAGAGTTGGTTGAGTTGCAGGTTGCTGGCCCTGAGTTGAAAGGTCTAGCTAACTCTGCTTGCAGTGAGGAAGAGTCAGCTGGTGCTCCTACTTGTTATTATGTAAAGTCAGGAGTACTTATGAGGAAGTGGAGACCCCCAACAGCATCAGCCGACTGTGAATGGGAGGTTGTACATCAAGTTGTCATCCCTCGTGTTTGTAGGCAGGATATCATTAGAGTGGCTCATGATTCCAGTTTGGCAGGACACCTTGGAGTGAGGAAGACTGTGGCACGCATTTTGAAACACTTCTACTGGCCAGGTATCTTCAGGGATGTTTCCTGGTATTGTAAGTCTTGTCACACCTGTCAAGTTGTTGGGAAGTGTAATCAGACCGAAAAGGTTGCACCTCTAGTTCCCATTCCTCCTTTTGAGGCGCCTTTCACCCGTGTGTTGGTGGATATTGTGGGCCCTCTTCCTAAGACTTCTTCAGGATTTTCTTATGTGTTGACCATGATTGATATGGCTACTCGTTATCCTGAAGCCATTCCACTTAGAAACATCTCAGCAAAGAACGTGGTTAAGGAAATGCTAGGGTTCTTCACAAAGTTTGGTCTGCCCAAGGAGGTACAGTCAGACCGAGGAAGTAATTTCATGTCAAATGTTTTCAAGCAGTCTCTGAAAGAGTTGGGCATCTCCCAGATCACGTCTTCAGCTTACCATCCCCAGACCCAAGGAGCGTTGGAGAGATATCATCAAACACTCAAATCGATGCTCAAGAAATACTGTTTGGAACATCAGAAAGACTGGGATAAAGGTCTTCCATTCGTTGTGTTTGCTGCAAGAGAATCTCCAAATGAATCACTGGGCTTCTCACCTTTTGAACTACTGTTTGGCCATGAAGTAAGAGGACCCCTTAAGTTACTCAAGGAATGCTGGCTGTCGGAGGAAGATGACGTCAACCTGCTGGAGTATGTGATGAAGTTCAAAGAACGGCTGTCCACTGCTTTACAGCTGGCGAGAGAGAATTTAGGAGCTGCTCAGGAGAAGATGAAGACTTGGTATGATAAGAAGTCCAGGTTACGCCACTTTCAGCCAGGAGATCAGGTTTTGATTCTGCTACCAGTTCATGGGCAACCTCTTCAAGCCAAGTTTAGTGGCCCTTATTTCGTGGAGAAGAAACTCAGTGACGTCAGCTATGTCATCGCCACGCCAGATCGTAGAAAGAGCAAGCAACTATGTCACATCAACATGCTAAAGTTATACCACAAGCGGGACGAAAATAATCCAGTCTGCACTGTAGCTGTTCCACCCGAGTCTGCAAGTGAAGCTCTCCCATGCAGTATGAGCCTGAGTGATAGTTTGGGGAAGAATCCTGATATCATGAATGATCTCCAGACTAAGCTTTCTCATCTACCACCCAAGGAAAGGCAGGAGTTTTCGGCATTACTGCAGGAGTACCCGCAAGTGTTCCGTGCTACTCCAGGAAGAACCACTGTGTTGATGCATGATGTCGATGTTGGAGACGCAAAGCCAATTAAATTGCCTCCTTACCGTGTGAACCCAGTGAAAGTTCCTCTCATCCAGAAGGAGCTTGGGTACCTGTTGGACCACAAGATGATTGAGCCCTGTCAGAGCGAGTGGAGTTCTCCTGTCACTCTAGTCCCTAAGCCAGGTGGGTCACAGAGGCTTTGCATCGACTACAGACGTGTTAATCAGATAACTAAAACAGACACTTACCCTCTCCCTCGTGTGGAAGATTGCATAGACAAGATCGGAAAGGCTAGGTACATAAGTAAGTTTGATTTGTTAAAGGGATACTGGCAAGTACCTATGACTGAACGTGCTAGGGAGATCTCATGTTTTGTAACATTAGGAAAGACATTTGCATGTTCTGTAATACCATGTACAGATTGTTTTAGAGTAATAAGAAATTTCCTTTGTAAATTTCTTTTTTCTTTGTGGGGAGGTGTTACATAGCCTATGATTTCATCATCCTTTGTGTAATTTTAACGCATAGTTGCTGCATGTTTGATCACGAGCGTGTTCTGCCTCAGTCCCCCCCTTCTACCGTTATAGTAGAGTAAGTCGTTCTCTCTGTTATACTTTGCGGGATTTTCAGCTCTCTGTCCCCATGGCTTCATTTGCGCGTCCTTATTACAAGTTGTATCAAGCTCTCCTGGCCCCTATATAATGAGCTCAGTCTCTGCATCATTGCCACTTAGATCTGCTCCTCACTTTGTTCACATCTCTGTCCTCCCCTGTACAGATATTATTATTGTGAGTGCTCAAGAAATCTCCAAACATCTAGCAGCTGTGTGTAATTTGAGTATAACTGTTATTGCATTTTTTCTTGTACTGTGTAGCATAAGGTTAATTCTTAGGCCTAGTGAGGTTTTTGATTAATGTTGGGTTATGTCAGTCATTTTTGATAATGGTTTGTATCTGTAATAATTTATCTGGCATTCACTGAGTATTATCTGGTATCTCATTTTATCAGGGCTGACTTAGATAAATTTACTCTTGCTAACTTCGTGTTAATAGAGGCTGTTGCAGTTAACCATATATTTAACCTGTTTATTTTGCCATTACATTATCCTTATGAGTCCTGAATGTTTTGTTGTTAGTTTGTGCATTAAACTTTAACTTGTAATTTTACCTAACTCTTTTGTTTTGAACCTGGAACTTTACGGGACAGTAGTGACTCTTCGTATTCTCACTTAAAGTGTACATTATCTTTCTCTGTTCCGTAACAATAGTCATTTAATTACTCATCACAGTAGAGTACATATTCCTAGTCATAATCACCACCACCACCACATAACCTGTCCTGCCCTACTGTACCCTACCCTGCCCATTGCTACCTTGTCCTACTACGCTACTGTACCCTACCCTGCCCATCGCTACCCTGTCCTACTGTGCTACTCTACCCTACCCTGCCCATCGCTACCCTGCCCTACTACGCTACTCTACTCTACCTTGCCCATTGCTACCCTGTCCTACTACGCTACTCTACCCTACCTTGCCCATCGCTACCCTGTCCTACTACGCTACTCTACCCTACCTTGCCCATCGCTACCCTGTCCTACTGTGCTGCTCTACCCTACCCTGCCCATCGCTACCCTGCCCTACTACGCTACTGTACCCTACCCTGCCCATTGCTGCCTTGTCCTACTACGCTACTCTACCCTGCCCTGCCCTACTACGCTACTCTACCCTGCCCTGCCCTACTACGCTACTCTACCCTGCCCTGCCCTGCCCTACTACGATACTCTACCCTACCCTACCCTACCCTACCCTACCCTACCCTACCCTACCCTACCCTACCCTACCCTGTTTCGCCCCACCCAGCCCTACCCTGTCCCAACCTATCCTCATCTTCACAATCATCAGCACAACTCACGTCATTCGTCATCGGGCAATTTGAGTGAAGGGATATGAGTTACGGCAGAAATTCGGTGTTACTGACAAATGTGTGTGGTTTTGTGAATGTTGGTAAAGTGGTTATGTGTGGTACGAAGGGTTTATGGGAAATTGCAATATTTATGCCACACACACACACACACACACACACACACACACACACACACACACACACACACGTCAACTCGCTTTAGTTAGTAATGCAACCCCTTCTCAATGGTGTCCACCTGTTACACCTGCTACAGCACGAGGGTTATAGGTTTGGTTCAGAGTGTTTAGTGTGTCTTTCGGACAGTTTTATTTGTTAACATTAAACTTTGGGTGGAAGTGCACCGAATTGGAATACAATCAAGGATCATTTAAGTTACCAGAGGTCATAGGTCTAAAAAGCAAGGGTAAGGTCAGCTCTGACATTTTCATCCGAATTAGACAAAATTTAGGGGGTGGGTTGAGGGCCAGGAATGGATGAAATAATTTAGCAAGAGAACAGTTGGTCGGGGCCAAAATTCACAAGACCAGGTCTGATGTTCCGCCTTGTAATTCCAATCAGTTATGATTCGATTTATATCATACTCAGGTGGAAGTGATTAAGGTTAGCCCCGGGTGAAGTAATTATATTTTAAGATATATAATTAATACGTCGTGGCCACAGGACAAGGTCAACTTGAACGTCATTTTGTATCCAGTTTGGTCGAAGGATAGAGACTGAGGGAAGAATGGAGTATTTCGTATTTGAAAATAATTGGTCCAAGATATATAGGCCACAAAGTAAGGCCAGAGTTTCTGATTAGTACAAATGTAGGGCAGGGATGTTGTGCTTTCTTAGTGCTCCTTGTTTATAATTACATACTGCTGCTCGCCACCCTGCATGGTTCATGACAAGTGAACATGTGTGGCACGTAAGAGGACTGCCAGGCATCAGGGAACGGACTGTCCCGTATATACGCAGAATTGGATACGTGAAGAAATATATTAGACCTGAAAAATGGATTGGAATATTATGGATTATGTACTACCTTTAGGCTTTTGTGTGTTGGAGTACTGTAACCTAGCCTTGGGACCTTACGCTTCACAGATGTTGATGTGGCAATGATTACATTCTCTCTCTCTCTCTCTCTCTCTCTCTCTCTCTCTCTCTCTCTCTCTCTCTCTCTCTCTCTCTCTCTCTCCAGTACTCGGAAATTTTGTGGGAAAAAGAATTTGTGGAGACGATATAATTGTGAGTTCCCTTCATTTGGGATTAAGTTCGTCTCCTACACAGAGTTTTCAGATGTTTCTCTCTCTCTCTCTCTCTCTCTCTCTCTCTCTCTCTCTCTCGAGAGAGAGAGAGAGAGAGAGAGAGAGAGAGAGAGAGAGAGAGAGAGTTCTGCTCTCCCCCTCTCCCCCACCTATAAATTATCCATTAAGCCACCTACCACCCACCTCCAGTGTGTACAAAACACCAACACATAATACTGCAGGCTTTTCTTTCCTGCTCTCTTCATGCCCTGATTTTTTTTTCCTTGTCCTTTTTCCTGATAATTTCTTTCTTGTGCTTTTCTGTCGTGCCGTTCTGCTTGCTTTTTTCTGGCTCGTTTGGTTCATTTGCTCTTCCCTCTCATCGCACACGAGACTCCAACCTATACTGACTCTTCTTTAGTTGTTCCCTTCTTTTCGTACTCTTTTCATTTTCGCCCTAAGCCCCCTTTCACTTTTTTTTTTTTTTTAAGCTTTCTCTATTGTTGCTGCATCCTCTACTTCCATTTTCTCACTGTCTTATTTCACTTTTGTGGCATCAATCTTTTCTTCCATATTTCCGGTATCAATTTTTCTTTCTCCTTTCTTACCCTCACGTCCTCTTGCTTTCCACCCACTTTGTTCCATCCCTCGCTCTCATTTCCTCTCTCTGAACCGCACACCCGCACCTCCTCTCAGTTACCTTCGCCTTTACTTGATCCCTCACCGTCATTTCCCCTCACTGACCTGCCTTCTCAGTGCATCCCTCTCCCCGTCTCCTCTCACTGTTATAAGATCACCTCGTCCAATCTGTTTTTCCTTGTCTTATTTCCCCTTTTCATTTTTATCACCCTCCCCCATTCCAGCTCTGACTTTAATATTTTTCCCCCTTTTCCTGCTTTTCTTTATGATGTCTGCTACACCCGTTTTCGTCTCTCCTCACCACTTACCCTTAGCCTTACCCTTACCTCATATTCACCTCCTCTCATTATCCATCACATCACTCCTACCTATACCCTCACCCTTACACCAGCCTGTGCCCTCTCACCTTCCCCATCTCCCTCACCCCCCACCCTCACCCCCGACCCTCACCCCCGACCCTCACCCTTCTCACCCTCACCCCCGACCCTCACCCCTCTCACCCTCACCCCTCTCACCCTCACCCTACTAAAGCCAAGACAAAGACCCTTTATGTTAAAACGTCTTTGTAATCCGTTTTACTTCCTCCTGGCAAAGAACACAACAAAGAATGAAGGAAGGAGCACAAATAAACAGTGTAGTGTTGTGTGGTACCTCTGGCCTCTTTGTTTTTGTTGGTGTATGTGTTTTTGTGATGTTTCTCTAGGTGAATGTGGGGTAAATTCTTTTGTGTGGGTGTGGGTGGGTGGGAGGGTGGGCGGGTGGGTGTGTAATGTGTATTATAGACTGTGAGTGCATAAACCCTAGCCTTTTCCTGTATTTCAGAGACCTGCTGAGCTGGGAAGCTGGTAAGTGAACTACACATAGTGAAGGACACGAGAAATGAAAACCCTGACATCTGGCTGAGGAAAACAGGTTAGGGAAAAATATTTGAATCCAAGAGAAGGAATGAAAGGTTGAAGGAATTTTAGAGGTAGAGGAGAGGGATTCTGTTTGAAGAAATTGAAGTGCGATATTGATAAACAGAAAGATAAAGGAATAAGCATGCTTTATTTTATACATTTATTAATGTATCATAACGTTTGTAGTAATAGTTATACCTACATTTATCAGCACGCACACACACACACACACACACACACACACACACACACACACACACACACACACACACACACACACACACACACACACACACACACACATGAAGGGTTTTTAGTATCATCTGTGTAACTTAGTGATACGTTTAGGCATTGAATATACGGGTAAATAAAAATGTCATATATTCGTTATTAATGTATAAGTAACGCCGTATATAATATTTAAACCTACATTTTCAACACACACACAAATAAACACACACACACACACACACACACACACACACACACACACACACACACACACACACACACACACACACACACACGTGTATGATATTTCTTAGCGTCATTTTCGCAGTCAAGTATTATGAAAAACTGTGATCCCTTGACGACTGGTGTATGTTAGTCTTGCTGCCAACACACGATTATAGGCAGTGTCCGAGAGGCTTATCTTGTTGAAGGTATTAGTTGTTGTTGTTTGTTGAGTAACCCCGGTGTGTCTCGCCCAGCACACCCATCAACTGCAGGCACTTCTGAATTCATACATGCACGCATCGCTGTCACGTAAATGCAATAAAAAGTAATTACTGTACATTTGTATATAAAAGACCATGCAAATAAAGCTGGATTCACGACACACAGTGAGGTTGAACTAGTAACACTGAGGACTCCCTAATTACCTATAACACTACTGAGCGTGAATACTGCCTAATTACCTATAACACTACTGAGCGTGAATACTGCCTAATTACCTATAACACTACTGAGCGTGAATACTGCCTAATTACCTATAACACTACTGAGCGTGAATACTGCCTAATTACCTATAACACTACTGAGCGTGAATACTGCCTAATTACCTATAACACTACTGAGCGTGAATACTGCCTAATTACCTAACACTACTGAGCGTGAATACTGCCTAATTACCTATAACACTACTGAGCGTGAATACTGCCTAATTACCTATAACATTACTATCATTGCATGCAGTGTCAGACAGTAAACAGATCAGAAGAAACAGAGTGGATGGATAGATAAGCAGATATATGCTGACAGATAGATATACTAGCATAGGTAGACAGAAGATAGACTGATAGATGAATGGATATGAAGATAGACAAGAAAGTAAAATTAGATACATAAATAGATAGATACTGTAGATAGATAGGTGATGGATAAATTAATAGGTTAATTGATAGATAAATTGACAGACGTGGTGAGAGAGCTGTGTGGAATTCTCTGTATGCCTTTACACACACACAACACACACACACACACACACACACACACACACACACACACACACACACACACACACACACACACACACACACACACACACACACACACACACACACACACACACACACACATTTCACCCCGTCTCCCCCTGCCTCGCTAGCTATGACACACATCACTCTCCCACCCTTCACACTCATGTCACCCACTCCCACATCACCCCTTCTGCTCATCATTTTCATCATCATCGTCGTCGTCATTATTTTACCTCACTTTCTCTCCATTTCTTGCCGCCTCTGCTCCTGATTCACTCACATCTCCTCACGTCCTTTCCTTTCCTTCACCCGTTGTATTATTTCTCTGTTGTATTGTGTCATTACTTAACTCACTCTTTCTCCCTCCTCTTCCATCACCTCCTCCTCATTTGCTCCTCCTCTTCTCTCATTTCTCCTCTTCTGTCCACATTTCTCCTCCTCATTTTCCCTTTGCTTCTCCTCACGTCCTCGTCTTTCTCTCGTCCCAGCAGTTCTATATTTTCTCTACTTTTTTATCTTCTCGTTGTACTTCCTTGGTCTCTCCTCACCTCTCCTCGCCTCGTCTCCTCTCTCCTCACCTCGTCTCCTCTCTCCTCACCTCTCCTCGCCTCGTCTCCTCTCTCCTCACCTCTCCTCGCCTCGTCTCATCTCTCCAGTTCCATATTCTCTGTTCTTTCATCACCTCTCCACATCTCACTTCCTCCTGTCTATTCATGATTTTCCATTTTTTTTTTTTTTTTTTTTTTTTTTTTTTTTTTTGTAGAATAAAGCTGTGTAATAATAGTTAGGCCTGACCACCACGTTAGAACTATAAGGTGTGTGTGATATATATGTCTGTAGTTATGTCTCTCTCTCTCTCTGTCTCTCACACACACACACACACACACACACACACACACACACACACACACACACACACACACACACACACACACACACACACACCTCTGGCACGTTGTTTGGTAAAATACTGGGGCTAATCAGTGAGGCATTGTGGATCTAATATTATATTCCACACCTGCCTCTTACATTCATTTGGCATACTGGCATCGTAGCATTATAGGTTTTGTATGTTAGAGAGAGAGAGAGAGAGAGAGAGGGACATGGCCTGATTAAGTTTTCAGGACGAAAGCAAATCCTATGTTTAATTATTACACCCGCCTGATGATCTTGTAGCGTAGGAGAGTCATGTGTGTGTGTGTGTGTGTGTGTGTGTGTGTGTGTGTGTGTGTATGTGTGTGTGTGTGTGTGTTTTGATATATACAAGTTTATTTTTCTCGCTTTTTTTTTTTTCCTGGATCGAACTTCATCCCATCCAGGAGGAAAGGTGCAGAATGATGATGATAATGGTCATGATGATGGTGATTATGATGCTGCTGCTGTTGCTGTTGTTGATGATGATGATGGTTATGATGATGGTGATATTGGTGATGATGATGATTACAATGATGATGATGATTATGATGATGGTGATTTTGGTGGTGATGGTTATGATGATGATGATGATTATGATGATGATGGTGATTGTAATGACGATGGTGATTGTAATGACTATGATGATGGTGATGATAATAATAAGATATGTCATAAAATAGTTTATAAAATAATGAATAATACGGTAAAACATTGCTGTCAGATACACTAAAAATGTAACCTTAGAGGGGGAGGAGGAGGAGGAAGATTGAGAAGAAGAAAAGAAAAATGAAGGGAGAGTAGAAGTGAAAGGAGGTGAATTAGAAAAATAGAAGAGCAGGAGGAGGAGGAGCGGGGAAGAAGAAAGGATGAAAACGACGATTTCTACATTGTCCAAAAAGTCTGATTCCCTTCTCAGTAAGCTGATGAAATGCACGTAGCGGGCGTGGAATGTCTAATGAGAGAGAGAGAGAGAGTGAGAGAGAGAGAGAGAGAGAGAGAGAGAGAGAGAGAGAGAGAGAGGAGGAAAAATAAATAAATAATATAAAAAAAGGCGTACTCATGCCATAGGGTTGAAAAGAGTGATAAGAGAGCAAGAGATTAATTAAAGCAGAGTAAGAATTAAGTTAAAATTTTTGAGGTCTCGAGAGTAATTTGGGGAAAAAATGAAAAATATGGATATTTTACATAATTTTTGGGTAGCTAAGGAAGATGGGAAGGGAAAAAGTGGAGAAAGAGAGGAGAAAGAAGAAAAGAGGAGGACACGGAGAGAGAAGAAAGAGGGAAAGTGATAGACGACAGGAAGAGGGGAGGAGGAGGAAGAGTGGAGGGAGGAGGAGGAAAGAAATCGAAGGGTGGGATGAATAGAGAAAGGAAGAAGGAGAGAAGGGAATGGGGAATGAGAGTAAGAAAAGAAGAAAGAAAGAAGAGAGAGGAGGAGGAAGAGGAAGAGGAGGGAATGGAATAGAAGAATTGGGATGTGGGAGAAAAGGAAGGAGAGAGAGAGAGAGAGCGAATTACTGTTTATTTGCTACATAAACATATATTACCTGTATTTATTACAGTTCCAATGAGGTTGTCTTCTCCCTGATATTAATAAAAACATATTCTTTAGATGGAGAAGTGAGATATTAGATAGATAGATAGACAGACATGTAAATAAACAGACAAACGCATCAGACGGACACGGACGAACAGATAGACATTGACATCGACAAAAGAACAGGAGAACGAGAAAAAGCAGTTTATGTATGAGAGAGAGAGAGACCTACCCTGCTGGTGTCTAATACGGCCCAATTGCCATGACATAATGTAACAAATGACCATTTAGACTCTCTCTCTCTCTCTCTCTCTCTCTCTCTCTCTCTCTCTCTCGTCCTTTTTATTTTTCCTCCTCCTCTTCCTCCTCCCCCTCCTTGTAATCTTTCTTCTCTTATGTAATTGTACTCCTCCTAGCTTCTCACACCTTCCATTTAATCTTGTCTTTCCCCCCACTCTCCTCAATTTTCCTTCTCCACTCCTTCTTCCTTCCTCTTCATACTCAATCCCTTCTCTTTATCACCTGTCTTTCTCCCACCCTCTCTTTTCTTCTTCCGCTCTCTCTTCCCTTTAACCATTCTTCCACTCTCTCTTCCCTTTGTCGTCTCCTTCCACTCCCCTCTTCCATTTCCCATGTCCTTCCACGCATCTCGTCCCCTTTCCTGTCCTTCTTCCTGCCTTTATTCCACCTTTCTGATTCTTCTCCCTCCTTTCTCTTTCGTCACTTCTCCTCCTCCTCCTTCTCCTCCTCCCTCCTGTAATATTGAACTATACCTCCCCCTCTTTATGTTACCTCTTCTTTGCCCCTCCTACACCTTCACAATTATATCCCCTGTTTCTCTCCTTTTCTCTCCCTTCTCTTCCCTTCTTCCTCTTCCCCTCTTCCTCCTCTTCCCCTCTTCCTTCTTTTCCCCTCTCCCTTCTCTTCCCCTCTCCCTTCTCTTCCCCTCTCCTTCCTCCTCCCCTTTCCTTCCTCTTCCCCTTTCCCTCCTCTTCCACTCTCCTTCCTCTTCCCATCTCCTTTCTCTTCCCTTCTCTCTCCTCCTTACTCTCTAACATACTGGCAGAAAGAAAAGGGCCGCTTTTTTCTTTTCTTTTCTCAGGTGTATGATTCAGAATAGTAACTTTGTGAGAATAGACCGAGGTAATTTTTTCAGGTGTAAACGACTATTATATTATTACGATAAATTATTAATTTTATTATAATCATTACTATCATCATCTTAGTTGCTCAGTCTCTCGCTGTTATTAGTATCATTCTCTCTCTCTCTCTCTCTCTCTCTCTCTCTCTCTCTCTCTCTCTCTCTCTCTCTCCACCAGCAAAAGGATCGAACTGGCGACCATACATTCCTGAATCCAACACGCAAACCATTGTACTGTACCACCACCTACTCTGGAGTCGTAACAAACAGTATTCAGTGGCAAGGGTGGGGTGGTGGAGTGGGTGGCGTGGTGGACTCGTGGGAATGAACCCAGCCTCACTTGACAGGCCGGGGTTCGGTTCCTGGTGGATGAGGGAATTGTGAGGGTGATATAGTTGTGCACGACCTGCTGTTGTTTCCTTCACCACTGCTGCCTGTGTGTGTGTGTGTGTGTGTGTGTGTGTGTGTGTGTGTGTGTGTGTGTGTGTGTGAGAGAGAGAGAGAGAGAGAGAGAGAGAGAGAGAGGGGAAACTGATAGTAGTGGTGATATAAAAATTTACGATGATGTGGGAAGAACATGGTTTTAATGGGTTATGAGAAAAGTAAAGTTAATGTGGAAGTAAAGTAAGTGGGAGGGATAAAGATAATGCCATATCATCAGGTATATTTTAAAAGAAAAAGGGGGAAAGAAAAAAGCAGACAAGTAAAGTTATTGGAATAAGAGTTAAAGACAATCTTGAATTCGATAAAATAATAAGGTAAAAGTAGAAAAGTATCGGAAATATTAAATAAATGTAGTGATTGGATGGAAGGATATGGTGAAAAATCAGCAGTGTTCTGATAAAGAATATATTTGACTAATTTACTTATTCTCGTATCGTTTATTGTCGCATCAGTATTATTATGACAACAGTAAACTCCAAGCAGCCCTCGGATACAAACCCTTTTGAGCCACATCCAGGTGCAGTGCCATAATTCTCTTGACCACCAGGTATCTCATTGGGTTATATGGTTACCACCCAGCGTAGTAAATGGTTTCCCGGGACACAAGAAACCATATGGCTTATCACTCAGTGTAGCTTCACGCAGGTTACATTTGTCAAATGATTGGATGGTACAGTGGGCTCCCTTACCTGCCTTGTGTTCACTGTAATAAAATATTTAAAAATCCTGTAAAAAGAAGTAAAAAGGTGATTTTTAAAAGTGTGTACTAAAATTAAGGAAGTGATATATAGAGAAGGAAAGTC
>NC_137068.1:11927687-11965187 GCF_032717465.1 Coenobita brevimanus | reverse complement strand
AATATATGTTGCTTTTGAGTACAGTGAAGGTTAAACAAAGTTTCTCTAGCAAGAGGAATAAGAAGAATCTCACGTTTCTCACATTACCAGGCGTCTTGGTGCTGGAGAGGGACGCCTTCATGTGGTGACACCAATATAGGCTAACTAAGCGGCTCCATTGCCTCATTGTTCATCTAGGATGTCGATGGTGGACTGCAGGGGAGGGCAATTTGTACCTGCAGTCCACTAGATTCTCATTTCATATGCGCGGGGGGGAGGGGGTGGCAAACCAATAACAACAGTAAAAACAACAAAATAACAACAATAACGAAATGTTTTGCGACACAGGTAAAAATATCAAACTCATCAACTAATGCAAGCTTGTATTTACGTGTCCATCAGCACATGTCGTTGGCTTATATAATCCACGAGTCTTCTGATTGCCTTGCTCAGTGTCTCGTTGGAGGGAGTAGACTGTAGCACCAGTCGAGCAGGGCAGTACTCCCGAGGTGGATGGAAAGCTGATGATTGGGAGTGCTGGTGCTCCCGTTTCATCAGCCCTCAGGACTAGTTCCTGACCATCCCCATTTGCTGAACTTTTTCAGTGTCTCAATTACCCAGAGAGTAGGCCAGCATGCTCTCCAGTACAAATTTCTCTAACTATCTACACCAAACTACATGCACAGTACACACTACACTTCCTATTCAAATTCAACTAAAATGGCGTCTCTTCACCAAGCCTCGGGGGGACCATAAATGCCCCCACCATCTGCTCCTCTCCCGGTGACGACTCGAGGTGCCTGGAACCACTGTCTGACTCTCTTCTTCTTCATTTCTGCAACATTCGCGGCCTATCCTCTAACTTTCGCTCTGTTGAGCACCACCTCTCCTCCTCTAAACCTCACCTTCTTTTTCTAACTGAGACTCAGCTGTCTGAGGCAACTGACAGCAAACCCTTTTCTGTATCCTCCTACTTTCTCTATACTCATTTCAAAGCCAAAGGTGGTGTCTATATATGCAACGACTTATCTTGCTCTCGTGTTCCTGAACTCGAATCTTCTGAATACTCTACACTCTGGCTTCGGCTTTCCTGTCATTCTCTGACTAAATATATCTGTGCTGTTTACTTATCCCCTAATTCTACTGACTATCAAAAATTCTTCGACTATCTTACTTCTACGATGGAACACATTCTATCCATTTCTCCTTTCTCAGAAATCTCCATTCTAGGAGATTTCAATGTTCACCACCACCTTTGGCTCTCCTCTCCTTTCACGGATCCACCTGGTGAACAAGCCTACATCTTTTCTATCCTTAATGACCTAGAGCAGCTTGTACAGCACCCTACCCGTATCCCTTACCACCTTGGAGAGAGCTCCAACATACTTGACCTCTTCCTCACAACTAATCCTTCTGCTTACTCTGTTAATTTTTTATCTCCGTTGGGCTCCTCCGATCACAACCTTATTCCCTTAACCTGTCCTATCACTCGTACGGCCTGTGGACCCTCCAGGGAAACATCGTCTGTGGCATTTTGGAGCCGCGGACTGGGAGGCCCTCAGGCAGTACTTCTTTGATTTTCCCTGGAATGCCTTCTCTAATCTCCGTATCTTCTGTCTTCCACTCTCGTAATTTACATTTTTCCACTATTTTCCCCTTCATACTCTCATCCCAGATCTTACAGTACTCTCTGTCACGAATCAATTCGCGACATTTCCCTTTTGTGAGAAGCCACGAACTATTAGTGGAAAACTCACTGTGTATCGCTCAGTTAACCGTTTCTCTCTCCATTTCGGAGTATACTTTTCAAAACATTCGTCACCGTTTTCAAAAGTGACCGATTTAATGCACGTCACTAAGTGCTGTACTGAGCGATACTATTGTTTTTTTATTGTTCGCCCCTGCTCTCTCGACCGTTAGAAAATGCGGCCTAGTGCTCCGCTTTTCTTTCCCACGACTTAGTCAGTCTAGTGTTTGTTGTGACGGAGAAAGGTCCTGTGCCAGCAGTGTGAGAGGTCCCTAGCACCCAAACTCCACTAGTACAGTTATTCCAGTCCTCCCACCCCCCGGGTGATACATAGCATTCATCGACTGGTATTTCCTTTTTGTATAATCCTAGTTTTAAGAGTTTAGTTAAGGTGTTTTTTCCTAGGCGTAAGTATTTAGCTTTTGTGTGAGTGAGTGAGTGCGTCTCATTAATTTGATTTGAAATGTAACGTTAAATCCCATCCTGCCTCCCCCTACCTAACCCTACATCTCCCTGCCTTATCCCTAACCTATCCTGCCTTATCCCAAACCTATCCTGCCTCACCCAAGCTTATCCCATTCTCACACCGCCTCATCTCTGTTCCATCCTCTCACCCTGACTTACCTCACCCTGCTTCATCCCTGTCCCATCCTGGCTTACCTCACCCTGCTTCATCCCTATCCCATCCTGTCCCATCCTGGCTTACCTCACCCTGCTTCATCCCTATCCCATCCTGTCCCATCCTGGCTTACCTCACCCTGCTTCATCCCTATCCCATCCTGTCCCATCCTGGCTTACCTCACCCTGCTTCATCCCTATCCCATCCTGCCTCACCCTACCTCACCCGTGCCTCACCGTGTCTGAACCTCCACTGCCGCTCATTAGTGTGTCCTTTTATTTCATTTTTTTATCGTACCAGTTTAATCCATATATGTCTTTTCGCTTCCCTTTTCTCCTTTCTTCATTTCTTTCATCATTCTTCTCCTCCCCTCCTCTTTTCTTTTCCCATTTCCTCTTTCCATCGTACTGTCCAGCACCATTTTGTCTTCGGCTTTCCTCTCCTCCTCCCATTTTCTCTCTCCCTCTCTCCCACCATTCCTTCTGAATCATATGTCCCGAAACACTAAGAAACGTTATTGACTCTCCATGATCCTCTCCTCTCCTTCCCTCTCCTCTCTCCTCTCCTCCCTGCATATTTCTCCATTACCACTCCTCGCTACTCTTTTTGGTTCTTGTATTCTATATTCTTACCTGTTCATCTCTCCCCTTCCTCTTCCTCTCTCCCCTTCCTCTTCCTCTCCTCCCTTCTTTTCTTTTCTAATCTCTTCTTTACATATTACTCTTCCCTTCATTCCTCATCCTTCCACTCCTCTTAATTTCTCTCCTTTTCTCTCCTTCTCCTTCCCCCCGCCTTCTCTCTCCCTCCCCCTCCATTTCTTCTGCATCATATCGCTTGAAGGACAAATCTTATCGACTGTTGATTTTTCTGTATCATATATTTTCCTTTAACCCCCCCCCTTTCTGTTTCTTGGACACACACACACACACACACACACACACACACACACACACACACACACACACACACACACACACACACACACACACACACACGGTTTCTTTAAGACTTAGTTTGTCATCCAGGTGGTGGTTGGCATAGAAGTGGTCACTACACGTGCCTCGCTATTAAAGTTTCATCTCAGGCTCATCACGGCGTTGGCCACGTAATATATTAAGACTTTTTTCGCCAGTGACTCTGTGAAGCATTTTGCCAACGGGACATTGTGGCCAAAACTGTGACGCTTTACCTGAATATTTACCTGACACGGAGACCAGGTGGACGTTTGACACAGTAAAAAGTATTAGACTACTAGTTGTTGCATATGTTTTTTTTAGTTGTAAGGTAGGAATGAGCCTGCTTGGTTACTAGTCAAATCAACTTCGTGTGACTACACTTGGAGAGACATTTCGAAGTGAAGTTATGCACAGCCTTCATTTCCCCCTTCACTACAAGAGGCCTTACAAAAGACTGAATAATGTTGTCAGGAGGCAGCAAGAATATGTCAATATATCATTGAATTGAAGGCATTAAAGAAAGATCCTTAATAATGAGGCTTCGGATAAAGTGTTGAGAGAGCGAAACAATAATGAAAGTGGCAGTGACTTATACAAGGAAAAATAAAATGGAAGTAAAAAAAATAATGAAAAACACGAATGGTGAAGATGAAGGAAAGTGAAAATATAAGAGATGCTTGTGACATAGTGAAGAGTGAAGAATGTGAAAACACGACAGTGAAGAGTGAAGAATGTGAAAACACGACAGTGAAGAGTGAAGAATGTGAAAACACGACAGTGAAGAGTGAAGAATGTGAAAACACGACAGTGAAGAGTGAAGAATGTGAAAATACGACAGTGAAGAGTGAAGAATGTGAAAACACGACAGTGAAGAGTGAAGAATGTGAAAACACGACAGTGAAGAGTGAAGAATGTGAAAACACGACAGTGAAGAGTGAAGAATGTGAAAACACGACAGTGAAGAGTGAAGAATGTGAAAACACGACAGTGAAGAGTGAAGAATGTGAAAACACGACAGTGAAGAGTGAAGAATGTGAAAACACGACAGTGAAGAGTGAAGAATGTGAAAACACGACAGTGAAGAGTGAAGAATGTGAAAATACGACAGTGAAGAGTGAAGAATGTGAAAACACGACAGTGAAGAGTGAAGAATGTGAAAACACGACAGTGAAGAGTGAAGAATGTGAAAACACGACAGTGAAGAGTGAAGAATGTGAAAACACGACAGTGAAGAGTGAAGAATGTGAAAACACGACAGTGAAGAGTGAAGAATGTGAAAACACGACAGTGAAGAGTGAAGAATGTGAAAATACGAAAAATAATAACAGAAAATGAGAACGAAAAGGTGAAGAAAGTGAAATTGTTAATAAAAATATTTAAACAGTATGATGGTGAAGTTAAGAAAGTGTAAATGAAACGGAACAAAATATTCTGATAGATTGGTAATGAGGAAGGATTTTGGAAGTAAAGGTAATGCATAACGGAAATGAAAGTGACACAGGGAACGAGAAAATAGTGGTTAGACAAAATAATGATGAAAATGTAGGCTATATGAGAGAAGTGGGGAAGACACTGAATAAAAGTGTTATTGGAACATTAGTGATGAAATTATAGGAATAAACAAGTAATAGCAATGATAATGAAAACGGAGGATGAGGGAAGAACAAATATTAGTCGCAGATTAGAGAGGAAATTATGAAAGCAAAAATAATGTTAATAAAAATGATGTAAATACTGGAGGAGGGAAAACGTAAAGTGAAATCACAGAGCAATTTACCGTAATTAGGTTTCCCGCAGTTTGTTTATACAGCGGAAAATTTGCTGTGATGGCGTGTGGGGAAGGAGGGGGGGGAGGAGAAGGAAAGAAGGATAGAGGGAGGAGAGGAAAGGAGAAACGGTCACGGAAGGAAGAAAGGGCGAGGGAGGCAGAGGGAAAGAGGGGAAAAGGACAAAAGGTGATAAATGGAAGGAGGATAAAGGGAAGGATTGAATGGGGAACATGAGAGTTGTCTTTAAAAAGGAAAAGAGGAGAAAGAGATTAGTGGGAAGTAGAGAGAAGGGGACGGACGAGGGAAGATAGAACGGATAGGAGGGGAGAAAGAGAGAAGGTATAAAGAAGCAGAATAAAAGAGAGAGAGTTCGGGAAAAGCAGAGGTGAGAGGGAGGAGGTGGAAGAAGAGGCGGAATTGATTGATTACAATAAGTTATAAGATTTGGGGAGCCTGGCAACATAGGTCATTACCGTCTTACAGCATGAGTGAAATTAAAGCAAGTGTGTGTGTGTATATATATATATATATATATTAGATAGATAGGTAGATAGAGTGTGTGTGTGTGTGTGTGTGTGTGTGTGTATATAATATAAAGCAATCTTCACACATAGTGAATATGTGAGGCATCATGCTGGTTGTTAAAAGCATTTATTACCCTGGCAAATAACACGGCGAATATGAAATTTATTCTATCCCTTGAAGGACTAATTAAGGAGCTAATTGACTTTGCTGCATGGAAGAAAGTGTAGACAACTATATATTTTGGTCCAATATCATGCGACTTTGCTGCATGAGAAAAAAATTGCATCCGAAATTATGATTTGTTTTATCGTATTCATGGATTTAACTACTTCGATGAGTGAAGGAATAATATGTATTAAAATGTGAATGGTTATAATGTGTTTACTGGCTATGAATGTTGGTATGGCGGGGAAAATCATACATGAAAATATTATATGTGTTACAGTATCCACAAACTCGAGTTTGCTGGGTGGAGAGAGTAGAGACTGATAGATTGACTAGCAGAGTTTATAAACTGAGAGAGAGAGAGAGAGAGAGAATGAGTTACTGACACCAAGAATATAATTAAACCCTTTGAATCAGGTATTTTCTTGATTTATTCATGCTATTAACAAACTATTTTTTTTTTAATTGGGAGATACTGTGAAGTGGAAAAGTTGGCTATTACCTCCATTACCTCTACTGCAAGACATGTCTCTAAGCTGAATAATCTCATGTGTAGGGGTAGTAAGCTTGTACTAGTAAAGATGTGGTAGTATTGCAGTGGTACAGGCCTTCAGTGCGGTGATGTATTGGTATATTGTTGCTGTCTCCATACCATTATATTCCACTTGTAGCTTGTACTAGTAAGGATGTGGTAGTATTGCAGTGGTACAGGCCTTCAGTGCGGTGATGTATTGGTATATTGTTGCTGTCTCCATACCATTATATTCCACTTGTAGCTTGTACTAGTAAAGATGTGGTAGTATTGCAGTGGTACAGGCCTTCAGTGCGGTGATGTATTGGTATATTGTTGCTGTCTCCATACCTTATATTCTTTGCGGGGGTGTACTTATATTTCTTTTCTTTCCTGAGTCATATGTTCCAATGCTTACAGTTTCCTCCTCCTTGCTCTACTTTCTCTCCAGGTTAGGTTAGGTTAGGTTAGGTTAGGTTAGGTTAGGTGAATCGATTCCTCTCTCTGGTAAAGAGCTAGTTAGTGTAAGTCGGCCTAAGAGGATAAGAAGAGTATCCCAGGACACACCTGTACCTTCTTTACGTCATTACCTTTAAGGATAGTTTGACTGAATGACCTACCCTAACGTGTAGTGGAGTCTCTCTCTCTCTCTCTCTCTCTCTCTCTCTCTCTCTCAGGCCTGGAATTGTGTGTGTAATGCTTGTGTTTGAGTTCCGGACTAATGCACTCTGAGGGTTGTTTGTGTGTGCCGGGATGTGTGTGTGTGTGTGTGTGTGTGTGTGTGTGTGTGTGTGTGTGTGTGTGTTCACAAGGTAATGCAGGGTGGAGTCCTCGGTTGGCAGTTCTCCACGCACTTCATGGCCGAACCCTTCCACTTGGGGGAATGAGAGAGAGAGAGACAGACAGACAGAGACAGAGAGAGGAGTTCGAAAAATGTGAGTAAATAAAATCTAGGTCCTTGGAGGGGAATTCCTCACGTCTGCGAACCCGTCTCTGTCTGTCTGTCTTTCTGTCTGTCTCGACAGAGGTCAGATGTCTTAACTCAGGGATCCCACCGACCCCATCCTGCCTTATCCTTCCTCACCCTGGCTTATCGCTGCCTCACCATGACTTATCCCTACCTTACACCACCTTATCCCTCTCCTATCCTGCCTCACCCTGGCTTATCCCTGCCTCACCCTGCCTCATCCCTATCGCATCCTGCCTCACCCTGGTTTATCCTTACCTCACCCTGCCTCATCCCTATCCCATCCTGCCCCACCCTGCCTCACCTGTGCCTCACCGTGCCTGAACCTCGACTACCGCTTATGAGTTGTGTCCTTTTATTTCATATTTTTACCTTTCCACTTTAATCCATGTATGTCTTTTCGCTTTGGTTTTCTCCTTTCTTTATTTCTTCCATCATTCTTCTCCCTTCGTCTTTTCTTCTTTACCCATTTCCTCGTTCCATCTTACTGTCCATCACCATTTTGTCTTCGGGATTCCTCTCCTATATGTCTTTTCGCTTTGGTTTTCTGCTTTCTTCATTTCTTCCTTCATTCTTCTCCCTTCGTCTTTTCTTCTTTACCCATTTCCTCCTTCCATCTTACTGTCCATCACCATTTTGTCTTCAGGATTCCTCTCCTTCTCCCATTTTCTCTCTCCCTCTCTCACACCATTCCTTCTGAAACATATCCCCCGAAACACTAACAAACCTTATTGACTCTCCATGATCCTCTCCTCTCCTCTCCTCTCCTGTCCTCTTCACTCTGTTCTTCATTTTCTGCTTCCCATCCCTCTCCCCCATCCCTTTGATGAATATTGATTAGTGTTAAATCCAATCACACACTTAAGCATTGGACAGACAGTGATCCTTGATCCCCTTCTATGTTTCTCCAGGCGATTCTCATGCTAAGCGCTGACAGTGAGCTTACTGCATGTGTTTGAGGGAGAGAGAGAGAGAGAGAGAGAGGGGGAGGGGAGGCAAAAAGTGACAAGCAAAAAGAGTATACCCCTTCAGTACGTTGACGGTTCTGATACTGTATTCACACTGTCACCAGACCACAAATGTGTTCAGCTCACGAGAGATTTTTGGCACGTTTGGGGATGGTTAAGTATGGCATCCATTAACCCCTTCACTACAAGAAATATCTCCCAAACTGAATAAAATCGTCTGGAAATTGCATCAGTAATGTGGTTTGTGTGTGTGTGTGTGTGTAAGCATAAAACGAGATATACGGCAATCAAAAAGTGAGAGAGGGTCATGTGCTTATGTGCGTCCGTAAATGTATTTGCGTGCGTGAGTGTGTTCGCGTGTGAGGAACAGGAATGGAGATTAGAAGTGATACAGAACAGCTATAGGGAGAGGAGAAGGGAAGGGGAGAGGTGTGTGAGGGAGAGAGATAAGAGGGGGGTGCGAGAGAGAGGAGGGTTCAGAAAAGGGGGGGGGGAGAGAGAGAGTCCCAGTAAATGATAGGAGTAAGGGGTCCGGTATCGGTAAGGTATCACCATTATAACTGTCTGCTGAAGCCCAGATTCCACTCTGCTAACCCTAAACTGTCTACACACTGCCTGGTTTTACATTGCCCTCCCTGCCTTCAAATTCCTCCTTTATTATCTCTAAAATAACTATCCTAAATATTGTATACATTGGTTGTATTCACTGATATTTGACAATTGGAGAATTTTTTGTGTTCTTTGGAAAAATGGTGATTTAATGTTGTGTTTTGAAGATGTGAACGTGTTTGTGTACCCGAGTTGAAGCAGAAAATAAAGTAAAAATGTTGTTTGTAAATGTAATTTCTGGTGAACATATTAAGGCAATTAAAATGATAAAGTCCGATGTATGTTATAATGTGAATAACTGCTGATTATTTTATTCACAAACTTTCTGCGCCCGAGTTAAAGAGTCGCAGCATTCTTTAGGGTGGTAAAAATATTTTGTTTTGGTTAATTCCGGGTATTTCTTGTTTTCATTTCCGTCCTCAATTTTTACAAAGCGTATTCATACAAAGCTGTAAGAACGGTGTCTTCAGTGATGTTATGTGGTGGTTAACTACTAACGATTATATCCACAAACGCCACGCAGTCAGAGAATTAAATTAGGAGACAGTTAATCCTATCTCTCTTTTATGACTCGTAATAAAAAATGAAAAAGCCAGCAGTCACAGCAGCCGCGATAAAACAACATTTGTCTCAGTGGGAAACAACTTTTGTTTTTTGTGGCGATAATAATTAACTTGTCCCCCGTTTTTTCCTTCGCGTTTGGTTTTTGGTTTTCATTTTTTTTCGTTTTTCTAGTTTTTCTTATTCTCTCTCTCTCTCTCTCTCTCTCTCTCTCTCTCTCTCTCTCTCTCTCTCTCTCTCTCTCTCTCTCTCTCTCTCTCTCTCATTTAACCCTGTCTCCCCCTGTCTCACAAGCTATGACACACATCACTGTCCCTCCCTTCACACCTACGAGTGCCAGGCGTCACTCCTCCTTATCCTCCTCCTCCTCCTCATCATCATCATCATCAGTTGCATATTTCATAACTGCATTTTCGTCACTTTTCCTTAGCACACTTTGTCTTGTATCTTTTTCTCGTTGTTCAGTGATATACTTCTTTGAATTGGGTAAGACTATATATTAGTAATAACCAGAAAGCAGCCAGGGAGCGCATACCATCGATCACGCCAATAAGCCATGATTTACCGCTGTAATTCATAAGTCCTGCCAGACCAATGCTTTTACGGTCTCACACAATTAATTCTACGGTCTTTGTCTACCCTGTTACACAATGACAGAGCGCGTACCTCTTCAACGCCAATAAAATTCATAATTCTTAACTGCATTCGAATCCGAATCCTTCTCAAATGTAATCAATTCTTTCTTGACCGAATGCCCACCTATTCACCTGATTTCAATGAAATCCGAGAGCTATTTTGATATCTTGTACACAAACATACAAACAGACACCGGTGGAAACATAACCTCCGTGCAGCTTCTTCGGTAATATTAAGGCCGAATAACCACATTTTAACCATAATGTTTGTGTGCACTCTCTCTCTCTCTCTCTCTCTCTCTCTCCACGAATCTCATCTCTACTACCCTCTTATCAGTCCGATATACAAGTTAATTCACCCTTTTTCACTTTCTCTATTTTTGCTCATTTTTTGCTCCTCTTTCGCCGTTTACCACTTTCACATTTATCATCGCACACTTTCTTTACCGACAGTTCACTCACTCTTCACACCATGCACTTCGATTAACCAGTCATGTCATTTTCTCATTTTCTTCTACTATCTCCTGTTTTCAGCCATTTTATGTAATTTTTTCAGGCTTCCCATCTCAGTCAGTATAAATCTATGTCAGCCCATAGCTGTTTACGTATTTATCCATCGTTCACACACACACACACACACACACACACACACACACACACACACACACACACACACACACACACACACACACACACACACACACACACACACATCTCTATTCCCTCTTAACTCCAGATAGGTTAACAGCACCGGTTTCAAATTTGCCATTGTATTAGGGGTTTCCTTTGATTGGATTTTTTTTTTTTTTTTTTTCTTTTGCGATTGGATATTGTCACTTTCCTTTGCCTTTCAGAGTGTCGACTCTTACGACGACATTTACACATTTTCATTAGTTGTAGTGGTATTTGAAGTCTAAGTGTTGTGTTTTATCATTGTTTATTAATAGTAGTAGTAGTAGTAGTTGTAGAAGCAGTATGGTCTAAAAATTTACATACTATTGAAGAGGATAATTGTTGGATGATAATGATTTGTGGAATTTGTCTTCGTCCTCGTCACCGACCTCCATCGTCGTCGTCGCCGCCGCTGTTGTCAGTATCATACATTCAGGATAGTGTCAGAATGTGTAGATATCATTCCTCTTTTACGCATTATATTCATTGCACATTTTGCCTTGGCCCACGGTCCATCTTTTGATTGCTTGCTTTGAGGCGGTAGGCAGCGATCAGGCGTGTGGCTGAGGCAGGGTGAAGCAGAGAGGAAGGAAGGCAGAGGAAAAGACAGGGAGAGAGGGTAATTGTAAGGAAGACAGGGAGGTAGGAAGAGAGACAGGAAGGTAGGAAGCCATCAGGTGTGTGGCTGAGGCAAGGGAAGGTGAGAGGAAGAGACAGGGGAGAGAGGCAGGCAGTAAGGAAGACAGGAAAGCAGTGGGCAGTGAGGTCAGGAGGAGTGCATGTAGGAAGCCAGGGAGGAAGAAGAGCTTAAAGGGAGGAAGTGAGGGAGGCAGGAAGTGATAGTAAGGCCTGGTTGAAAAGAAAAAGGAAGAAAAGAAAGAATACACTGAAAGAGGCAGGAAGTCAGGTAGAAATGGCGGAAGGAAAACAGGAAAGTAAGTAGGCAGGCAGGGAGGAAGGCGGGCAGACAGACAGGAAGACAAATAGTGGGGAAGGCAAGGACGCAGGCATGCAGAGTGGCAGGAAGGGAGGAAGGCAGGGAGGGACAGCCAGTATGTCAAGCAGGCAGACAGGCAAGTAGGCAGGCAGGCAAAAAGACAAGCTGTGAGGAAGGCGGGGAGACAGACGGGTTAGGCAGGCAGGCAGGCAAGTTAGACAGGGTTGGAGAAAAGGAGCAGACAAGGGAGTAAGGTGAGCATGGAAGAGGAGAGAAAGAGTGATTGATGGACAGAGAGAGAGAGAGAGCGTGTGTGTGTGTGCGTGTGCGCGTGTGCGCGTGCGTGCGTGCGTGCGAGCGAGATAGAGAGAGAGCATATGTGTGTGTGTGTGTGTGTGTGCGCGCGTGTGCACCCACGAGGGAGGGAGGGAGCGAGTTTTCTAATACTGGGTTTGATTGACTATCTACCTATCTCTGTCTGTCTGTCTGTCCGCTATAATCAATCTCTTTCATGGTTCCTCTCCGTCCTTGTCGTAATTTCATTGTCAGTTTCTCACTCTTCTTTTCCGTATTGTATTTTGTGTTTTGCTTTAGTTTCTTGTAAAAATTTCATGTTCTCTTTTCCTTTTTATCTCTTCGTATGGCATTCTCTCTCATGTCATCATGTAGGACTCCCATTCTCCTCTTTCTCCCTCTCTCACCCTTCCTCTTTCTTTTCCCCAATATTGTTCATGTGATCGTTTTCTCTACCCTACGTTCCCATATCCGTTCTCGCCTCTCACTCCTTTTTCCCATCTGTGTCTCTTTTATACTCGTTCTATACATCTTCTCCCTCTTTTACATCGTGTGTGTGTGTGTGTGTGTGTGTGTGTGTGTGTGTGTGTGTGTGTGTGTGTGTGTGTAAGGAACACATACAGCGGGGTGTGTAAGCATTAGTAATCATCAAAGTAGCCAGACAAATAACCACAAGTTTAGGGCAGAGACAAAGCGAGGTACAGACTTAGTAACATGGAGTAGAGTCAGCTGGTGTGGAGGGACAGGGCAGTGAAAAAGGGAGCTGGCAATGAGAGAGAGAGAGAGAGAGAGAGAGAGAGAGAGAGAGATGGTGACAGGAGAAATGCTTGTCAGAAATGAAAGAAGGATGATTTCATTAGTTTTGTTGTCCCCATTACTTTCCCCTTCCTCCAAGCTCTCTCTCTCTCTCTCTCTCTCTCTCTCTCTCTCTCTCTCTCTCTCTCTCTCTCTCTCTCTCTCTCTCCATTTCTTTCCCTTTCTACTTATTTCATATTTGTACTCCTACCTTCCTCCTTTCATCCTCCTCCTCCTCTCATTTTTTCACCACCCTCCTTTCTTCCTCCATCCCTCTCTCTTTCTTTCCTTCATCGTATTATCTGTTGAAAGTCGTTGATCTCCAGTTATCTCCCTCGATTTATCTGTTTATGTTCCTCATATCCAGGAGTTTTGTGTCTTAAATTTTTTTCCCCCCTTTTTTTCTTCCTCTTCTATCTATCTATCTATCTTCTATTGCCAGACGCCACAATCCGGTAAGGGGTGGCTATTTGACTCTGAGTTATTTGTTTTATGGGGAGGGGCACTAATCCTCCACCAACCCACTTGTTGACACGTGGGGAGCACGTATGGTTTGGTTATATGGTTACCAGCCAGCCAGCGTAGTAATTGGTTTCTTGGCTTACAGGAAACCATTTGGCTTGTCACCCAATGTAAAGCCACCTGTAAAGGAAAGAAAAGTTACTGTAGCAAAAGAGTTCTTTTAGGAATCTTGAATGTGGCAGAAGCCCTTGCATTTAGCATCCCATCACTGATTGCTCTTAAAACACTGTTAAGGTTTTCCTGGATATACTGACGGTGTCTTGAGGACCCAGCAACTCACTTGTAGTTCTGAACCACGACTGGGTGTTCTAAATTAACTTGACACAAAATCTGCAAGCAGGAGTTGTTCAATTTGAATTCGCATACCACTTTTCATACACCTTCCTTCCTTCCTTCCCTCCTTCCGTCTCGTTATAATTTTCATTTGTATTCATTTTGTCTCCCACTTTTTTTCGTACCAGTTTTTCTTTTGTTATTTCTTTCCTTTCGTGTTCACGGTTATCCCGTCTTCCTGCTCCTCCTTTTCAATCAATTCCTCATCTTTTTTCAAGCACCCTCCATCCTTCCTCTGTCGCTTCCTGTTTCACCCATATTTCCTCCATGTCCTTTATCTTTTTTTGTTTTTAGTTTCTAAGGTTGTTGTATTGATATTTACTGTTTACTTCCTGCTCCTATTTACCTCGTTTTTCTCTCACCGTTTTGCCTCTTGACCAGCTCACTCTTCTACATTTTTCTCTCACATCAATTGCATTTATTTTCTCTCTCCCCTTTTCAGTGTCATCTTAGTCTCGTTTATCCTCGTTCATTCCTACTATTCCTTTCAGCTTTTTCCTCTCACCATTTCTCTTCTCTTTTTCAGCAGTATTGTCAGTTTTTCCATTCTTACCCACATTTATCTTCCTCCTGCTCCTTCTTTCAATCTCCTTCCCCTGCCTCCGCCTCCCTCACCCATCATCCCTCTTGCTCCATCCTGCCTTTTCACGGCCTACATATATTTCAAACCAGACTTGGTACTTTTTTTTTATTTATCTTTATTTTACAGGTCTGGGAAGGGGGGAGGGAGAGGGAGGTGGAGGGCTAACTCAGAAAAGGATACGAAGCGAAACGAGACAGTAGAATAACACTGGAAAAGTAAAAAGCTGAAAAATTAAAGGAAACACACACACACACACACACACACACACACACACACACACACACACACACACACACACACACACACACACACACACACACACACACACACACCTAGTACAAACGTCTGGCACCTGTGGGGTTAACTCTTTATATAGGAAGGTTTGCCTCATCTGAATAAAAGTGTTTGGTGACCATAATATCAATACATAAGTGACATATCTCGTTTAGGTAAAGGATAAAGCAAATAGTGTATAACCCTTTCCAGTGCAGGGATTTCTCTCGGCTGAATAACATTATCATCTAGAGGAAGCCAAATATCACTTATTTAAATGGGGCATTGCTCAGTAAAGGATTAAAACGCAGCCCAGTTTATCCGCCACTAGTAAACACACAGATATCACCTAGCGTAGTGTTATAAGGTGGCCTTGTACTTGTTTGTGTCCTACCACTTACCCATATATTAACAGTTAATCCCTATACCCCAATGACAGTGTTAGCTTTACTCTTACTGTCCTGTGTCTGTTTCATCGTGCATAGGGCAGGTGTTTCACACTAGAGGGGTTGGATATAGCCTTTACCCTTTACTCTTGCTGTCCTGTGTCTGTTTCATCGTGCATAGGGCAGGTGTTTCACACTAGACGGGATGGATATTGCCTTTACCCTTTACTCTTGCTGTCCTGTGTCTGTTTCATCGTGCATAGGGCAGGTGTTTCACACTAGAGGGGTTGGATATAGCCTTTACCCTTTACTCTTGCTGTCCTGTGTCTGTTTCATCGTGCATAGGGCAGGTGTTTCACACTAGAGGGGTTGGATATAGCCTTTACCCTTTACTCTTGCTGTCCTGTGTCTGTTTCATCGTGCATAGGGCAGGTGTTTCACACTAGAGGGGTTGGATATAGCCTTTACCCTTTACTCTTGCTGTCCTGTGTCTGTTTCATCGTGCATAGGGCAGGTGTTTCACACTAGACGGGTTGGATATAGCCTTTACCCTTTACTCTTGCTGTCCTGTGTCTGTTTCATCGTGCATAGGGCAGGTGTTTCACACTAGAGGGGTTGGATATAGCCTTTACCCTTTACTCTTGCTGTCCTGTGTCTGTTTCATCGTGCATAGGGCAGGTGTTTCACACTAGACGGGTTGGATATAGCTTTTACCCTTTACTCTTGCTGTCCTGTGTCTGTTTCATCGTGCATAGGGCAGGTGTTTCACACTAGACGGTTTGGATATAGCCTTCACCACCTCTCCTGTACAAGATGGCTCTCCTAGACTGAACGAAATAATTTGGTATCAACTGTATTGTACAAATAGACGTCACCGGTCTGAAAGGGTTCAAGAAATATTCCCTGGCATAGTTATTAAACCTTATGTAATTGAGGTGACGCTTTGTGTGACTGACATTTTTATTCCGCTCTAAAAATATCGCTTTGTGAGTGATATAACCACCAACATGTACCATTGAAATGTGCAACAGACTTTTAATACATATTGCTTTTGAAAGTGAAATATAAAACAGTCTGTCAGTGTACGTGGAACACCTCTCCTTCAAAATACTGCTTCGTAATAGATGTAAAGCACGAGGTGACCCACAAATAAAGGTAAATAGGTAAAAACAACATATTATCTGTGTCACAGCTCTTCAAACGAACAGCTGTGGCTTAGTGGTGTGACAGCTGTGGTTTTATTGGGATGCATCACAGGACATACAGTATTGCGCCTGGCTTGACGTGTTGATTTGCATGTGTTATTTATTTTTTATATAAAACACACACACACACACACACACACACACACACACACACACACACACACACACACACACACACACACACACACACACATTCTCTCTCTCTCTCTCTCTCTCCCCAGGAGCGATTTAGGAAGGGGGTGAAAAAGAGGAAAGACACCACCAGATTGAACACATGACGGTATACAACCCGTGGATGAAGACTGTCATGCGATTACCGAAAGAGAGAGAGAGAGAGAGAGAGAGAGACAGACAGACAGACAGACAGACAGAGACAGAGAGGGTAGGGGAGGTCAGGCCTGTCAGTGACATATTCCAAGCCCCATCTCAAGTCTTCTTTATAACCTCTTGTCCTCCCCTGTTACATAATTTACTCTCAAATTCTCATTCTTTATCAATCATGTTCGGTTTTTACTGCATCCTTATTTCTTAATTTTGAGTTTTATCCTTTTTTATGTCTCACGTATTCACTTTCCACTTAATCGCATTCTCTCTCTCTCTCTCTCTCTCTCTCTCTCTCTCTCTCTCTCTCTCTCTCTCTCCTTTTTCTCCTGGCTTCTACTGTTTCTCCTTTCTTTAAGACTTTTTTCATATACTTCACATATTTTTGTTTATCTTATTCTTTTCTCGTATCCCATTGTGCTCATCATTTTTCTTTTTTACACTTCTTCATTCATTTTCCTTTGCTCTTATTTATTTCATTCTTTTTTCAACATATTCTGTTTATTCCTTTATTATATACTTTATTGTTTGTCGCTGTTACTTTCTCTCTCTCTCTCACACACACACACACACACACACACACACACACACACACACACACACACACACACACACACACACACACACACACACACACACACCGCTCGCTGGTGCAGTGGTAACGTTCTCGCTTGCCAACTGGTAGGCGGGAGTTCGCGCCTCGCTCAGGTTGTGAAAAGTTTCACTGACGAAGTGGGTGGTTACTGTCCCCCTTGAGCAAGGGGACGGGTGTGTGCGTGTGTGAAGGTCACAGCCTTGCCCTTGGATCGGACTATATGAGCTCTCAGCTCCCTTCCGGGAGGGTAAAAGCTGACGATCACGACCATGAAGTGATCCTGACCGACCAGGTGAATTACACACACACACACACACACACACACACACACACACACACACACACACACACACACTCCTCTCTCTCTCTCTCTCTCTCTCTCTCTCTCTCTCTCTCTCTCTCTCTCTCTCGGTTCCGTTGATTTCATAACAAGGACATTAATTTTTCCAGAGTTTAATTTTTCCTTTCATAGCAGCGACAATATTTTTCCCTAAGTTCCAGTCCACCAGTCCTGTAGTAAGACAGTCACTTGATAGAGTTATTAAGCTCTTTGTGTATTATAATATTTACCCCACATAGATCTGTTTACAAAGTTCAGCTGAATTTCTCCGTAAGTCTGGTCCAGCGACTGTTTGTGTAGTGCCATTCTTAATTTCACCCCCTCGCGCAGCTGGAGGGGTTTGTGTATCTGGTTGGGTTTGTCTGGCTTTCTGGTGCTCAGGAGATGGATAGATAGATAGATAGATAAATATTATTGATAGGTGGAGGGATAAGTCAGTACAGTAGCGGCGATGAGTGATACTGGTGATTAATTGTCAGGCGTGGAATATTTTAAACAGTGTATGATGGTGGTGGTGTGCGCTGTTAATGTTATGTTACTTGTTGATGATATATATTACGAGAGAGAGAGAGAGAGAGAGAGAGAGAGAGAGAGAGAGAGAGCAAAGAGCGCGCAAAATATGCGATAAAAACAAAGTTTTATCATAAAATGTTGTGATGGACGGTAAAGGGTTAAGGTGCACGGATCAGCCTCCATGACAAAGAGTTCTTATGTCACTTTTTTTTTTTTTTAGGCTACTGAGTGGGCCCTTGCTTGCTGGCTTCTTCTGTGGGAGTGATTTCTGTGTCTGTCTGTCTGTCTGTCTCTCTCTCTCTCTCTCTCTCTCTCTCTCAGTCCTCGCCTCCTCACTCCTATCTTCTCTCAGTTTTCTTTCCATTCCTCTTACTATCGTTGCTCTTGTTATATATATTTACATTTTGTTTTTATCTTTCGGACACAATTCTTTCATACTTTTTGGTTTCCCTTTTTCTTTGCTGGATCTGCCATTCCTCCCTCCTCCTCCTCCTCCTCCTCCTCCTCCTCCTTCTCCACTTTGTTCTTCGTCTGCCTCCACCTCTTCCCTCCCTCTTTAACCTCATCCTCTTAAAACTTCCTCCAAAGTGGCCTTCTCTCCACGATTTCTTCCCTTTCTCTTCAGTTTCTTTCCTCCACATCTTTTTGCTTCCTCTCTTTGTCTTTGCGTCATCATCTCCATCCTTCCCACTTATTCATTACTGGTGATCTTTTCTTTTTATTTATTTTCCTCCTCTCTCATGTCCTCTCTTTTCTCTGTTTTCTTTCCTCTCCTCTCGTCTGCCCACACATTATTGCAGCTCCCTGGTAGTGAAAGGATTAACACTCATACTCCTGTGCTCACATAGCTACAGAAAATCGTGTGGGGCTTCACGGGTCGCCGGTGTGGCACTAATACCCACCGTCAGTACTGAATCCATGCTGGGGTTGTCTCACTCAGGACTGGTGTGCTGGTATTAGCGTTGAGGGGGGTGGGGGTTGTTACCACGTGTCGGTGGGTTTGGGGGAGACACAGTAAAATTATATAATGAAATTCGCATTACATCAGTTGTTTCCTGCCCAAACCTAGAATC
This sequence comes from Coenobita brevimanus, assembly GCF_032717465.1. Lineage (NCBI taxonomy): Eukaryota > Metazoa > Arthropoda > Malacostraca > Decapoda > Coenobitidae > Coenobita > Coenobita brevimanus. Next base: position 11,946,334 of record NC_137068.1, on the reverse strand, counting down.
AAATTTTCGTCCTTTTGTGACTGAATTTTAATCACTTGAATGCAGAGAGAGAGAGAGAGAGAGAGAGAGAATAGGTAGTCTAGGTAGATAGATACGTGAAAGGTAGAGAGAGGGGGGGTGGGAGGCGGGGCGAGAGGGGGGAATATTAGTGGTGGTGGAAATAGCGTTGGTGGTAGTACCACACATCCATATACTCATCATTAAAGCCTTATAAAATATCTGCTTCACATCACAAGCCAAACGATCCACACAAAACAGCTTTCTGATAGCTGAGGGACAGACACCATTGCGTTGACTGACACGTTAAAATAGGGATGCAGTTCTTGTCATGTGTATCTGCACACTTAGTTCATCCATTTATCTCAGGTCCTTGGCATTTCCTTTGATGGTTCAGTTTCCCTACTCCACTTAACGCCTTCAGTCCGGGCACGTAGTTTTGGTTTAGTCTTGCTACTTTATGATGACACTTTAGAAGTCGGGTTCTGAAGGGATTATGTAGCTATATCTTACACCTCGAAAACCACCGAAAGTAAATAAAATTATCTAGAGGGAGTAAGAATATATTAAGCAATGTCTGGATGGAAAAGCTTATTCACACACTTCCAGTACATACACAAACCAAAGCATCTTTTTGTTTTTCCTCATCCGTGTTCATTCTCTTTCAACGCCTTCGATGTGGTAACTTATCCTGCTGCTCCAGACAAGTCACTCGAGTAAAGAAAATGATGATGAATGTAGCCAGGGATTCCAGGACCTAACAGACATTAACAGACGTAGGTCATTACGTAGGGTTGAGCAAACATGCACATAAGCAATTACAAACAAATGCACATACAGTCACAGAAACAAACGTAGGATATAATGAGTACACTTGTGCTCGCGCGCGCACACACACACACACACACACACACACACACACACACACACACACACACACACACACACACACACACACACACACGTGTATACATGGAGAGAGAGAGAGAGAGAGAGAGAGAGAGAGAGAGAGAGAGAGAGAGGTAGGGGGGAATACCATAGGAGGTGTTATGTTTAAGAAAGTAGAAAAGGAGAGGAAAACATATAGAGAAGAGGGAATGAAGCAGAGGAGAAGAGGGAGAGGAGATAAGGAGAGGAGAGAACTAAATTAGAGAGTAGCTAGGTAGGGATGAAAGTAGAGGAGGAAAGGGAGCAAGAAAGGGATGTAATGAGAGAGGAAGTGGGAAGCTCTGTAAAGCGGAGAAGGGTGATAATGGGAAATGTTTGTGTAATGAAATGCTGATGAGGACTGTACTTTATAAGGAGGAAGTATGGCATGAGGGACGTAAAGAAGGAGGAGACGGAGACATGCTGAGAGGGAGGTGCACGGAGGACGAGGTAGAGAGGGAATAGAAGTGTGTGTGTGTGTGTGTGTGTGTGTGTGTGTGCTGGTAATGGGTTTGTTTCATGGACTTTTCTGTGCTTATCTGTCTGTCTGTATCAATTTTTTAATCCATCTGTCTGTCTGTCTGCAGTAATTGATCTGTTCCATGTTTCCTCGCTGTCTTGATCGTATTTTCATTGTCGATTTCCTACTCTTCCGTATTGTATTGTTACCCATCCCCGCCCCGGAGGGGCTCGGAGACGGGCATTGTTTTCACTCGGTTTGTCTGTCAGTCCGTCAGTCAGTCTGTCTGTCTGTTATAATTAATCTGTTCCATGTTTCCTCTCCGTCCTTATCATATTTTCGTTGTCGAATTCTTACTCTTCATTTCCTTATTGTGTATTTACCCCTCCCCTCCCCGGAGGGGCTTGGGGACGGGCATTGTTTTCACTCGGTTTCTGTCTCTGTTTTTTGTCTGTCTGTCTGCTAACAACATTACGCGAAAACTACTGGTGCGATTTTTACTAAAATTACAGGGATGATGGGCTATGACCTCCTGATCACCTGATTAAATTTTGTGCCAAATTGGGCCAAGGCCCAGGCTGTAGGCCCAAAAAGTTTTTTTTTTTTTTCGCCATACCTCAATTTCAAATTCGTCGTATCAACATGAAACCAAAACCTAAAGATGCACTTTTCAAATCTGCATCCTACGGTATAACATTCCTCATTACATCAGGGGGGTCACCCCCCAGGTACCGGTAGGGGGGTCAATGTCATGTGGGTCGGGCCTAAAATTTCAAGTGGACAAAAAATCGTCAGTTTTTTTCCCATTTCACTCCAGATTTGATATGTAATACTCGTATCTTTGAGGGGATATCCTGCTGTGTTTATACGTCAGCACCAAAATGACTGCCGGGGACGGGTTTACTGTGCTTTGTTACCGCTTTTTTTTTTTTTTTCGTTCTTTATAAAACCGTGTTCTCTTAATTTTTCTTATCTTAAGGCATTCTCTCCCAGGTTTTCATACAGAACTCTCTCTCTCTCTCTCTCTCTCTTTCTTCCCCAAAATTGTTCTTGTGATCGTTTTCTCCATCCAACGTTCCCATACCCTTTCTCAGCTCACTCTTTTTTCCCATCCGTCTCTCTTTCATTCTCTTTTTACATAACTCTTTTACATCCTGTCGTATTTTTCTTTTGCTTGTGACACGGAAAGGGTTAACTCTTTACAGAGGAAGAGTTTGGCGCATTAAATAAAAGCGTGTAGTTGTAGCCACAATGTTATAACGTAAATGAGACAACGTGTTGGCAAAGGTTATCCAGTGTGTGTATTACCCATTCTAGTGCAGGGGTTTCCCTTGCCTGAATAACATAATCTGGCGGAAACCCAAGTAGTTACATAAATGAAGCCTCGCCCAGTACTGGCTTAAAGCTTTGCACAGTTCATCCACCAGTAGTAAACACACAGACATCACCTTTGGTAGTGTTATCAGCTGGCCTTGTACAACCTCACGTGTCATGCTTCACACACAGATATCAACAGTTAATCCCTATACCTGGATGACAGTTGTTATATTTACTCTCGCTAGCCTCAGTCTGATTCATCGTACATGGGGTAGGCTTTTCAGACTGAAGTGGTTGGATACAGCCTTCACCACCTCAGCTGTACAAGATGGCTCTCCTAGACTGAATAAAATCCTCTGGCAGCCTCGCCGATAAACTACAAAAATAAATCACTGGACTGACAGAGTTACACATATAGTCTCTGGCACAGTTATTAAGCTTTATACAGTTGAGATAAACTTTGACTGATATTATTCCACTCTGAAAATATTGGTTTGAAAATGTTGTAATCACCAACATGTTCCCATTTAAGAGTGGAATGAACTAACAAATAATATTGCTTTGTAAATGAAGTACAAAACAGGCATTCTGTATATCTCCCTTAAAAGATATTACTTCGTAATGGATAGACAGATGGGTAGATAGACAAAGATCAGTTGATATACTAACATCCAGAGTCCCCGACCCTCAGTATTTTTCCTGACATCTGACCTCCATCACATTTCCTTCTGAATTTTTGTTCAGTATTTTCCCTTCTGACCTGTGTTACATTTTGTGCCCCTTACCTTCCCACCTGCCATTCTGGTATTTCTCGCACCTAGTCTACCCACCTGTCTTTCCTCACACCAAGTCTACCCACCTGTCATTCCTCACACCTAGTCTACCTACCTGTCTTTCCTCACACCTAGTCTACCTGCCTGTCTTTCCTCACACCTAGTCTACCTACCTGTCTTTCTTCACACCTAGTCTACCTTCCTGTCTTTCCTCATTATCGCACACTCATTTTCATCTTCACATTTACTAGTATTCTCCACACTTGTTCAGTACACACACACACACACACACACACACACACACACACACACACACACTTTCTCTCTCTCTCTCTTATATATATATATATATATATATATATATATATATATATATATATATATATATATATATATATATATATATATATAATGTGTGTGTGTGTGTGAAGATATAAAACAAGAGATATATGGTAACCAAAAAGTGAGAGACGGTCATGTGTGCTTAAGTATGTGCGTACCGTATTTGTACTGTGCGTGCGTGAGGTGTGTGCGCGTGTGAGAGACAGGAATAAAGAGATAAGAAGAGATGGGAACAGCTGTAGGGGAAGGGGAAGGGAAGGGAAGGGAGAGGAGACGGAGAGTGTTTGGGTGGGAGTGAGAAAGAAGGGAGGGGGAGGGAGACGAGGAGAATTCGGGACAGAGGTAAAGATCAATGGTAGAGAGAGAGAGAATTTTCAAGAACTAGTGCAAAATAAATTGAAGAATGAATATAAAGTAAAAATAGTAACAGCTAAGGATAAAACAGAGGCAATACTGGCAATACTAGCGGTGTGTGTTAAAGCTGGGATGGTTATCTTTATAAGGATAAAACAGAGGCAATACAGGCAATACTAGCGGTGTGTGTTAAAGCTGGGATGGTTATCTTTATAAGGATAAAACAGAGGCAATACTGGCAATACTAGCGGTGTGTGTTAAAGCTGGGATGGTTATCTTTATAAGGATAAAACAGAGGCAATACTGGCAATACTAGCGGTGTGTGTTAAAGCTGGGATGGTTATCTTTGTTGCAGTAAATACCGGTGGTTCTCGTTTATCCAATTATCCTTTATTTATTGTTTACGTCTTTAGCCAAGGATATTTTGTCTTTGTTGTTGTTGATAATTTCAGACGATTTTTATTATGCTTAGCAGCCTTTTACCCCTTCAGTAGGTGGCAGGTGTCCTAAGAATTACCTGTCTGATTGTCTGTCTGTGCCTGTCTGTTTATACCCAGACGTATTAATCCCCCCGTCAGTAGGCTGCCCTCCCTGCAGCTCACATCGTCCTCTCATTAATTAAATATATATAAATAAAAGCGGCGTCCTCGGGCTGAGAGGTTAAACGGGTAGTAGGTCAAAACGCCTGGTGGTTTAGTGGGTTTAGGTGCTGATCTGAGTCAGGGTCTGTACACTCCGATTCGAATCATTGGCCAAGTGGTGGCGAAGTGGTCTGCTGTGTGGAAAGACCCAAGTTCGATCCCAGGCTGGGGCAGGGAAGCATTTTTAGCGGACTTGCCTATAAATAAAATAAACTTTACTGATCTTCCACAACACCCACCGATATACCATAAAATCACCACCGCTAATACCATCACACCAGTCGTTTTCGTCTCTTCTTTTTGTCGCTTTTCTCCTCTTCTCCTGCCTTCCCCCCCCTCTCTCTCTCTCTCTCTCTCTCTCTCTCTCTCTCTCACAAATAAAGGCACCAGTATAAATTCAGGGAGGCGACTTACGAGTATTTCCGGCTGGTTTAAAATTTTACACCATGCAGGGTGTTGGAGAGAGAGAGAGAGGACGGATTGAGTGAAAAAAGAAAGTGGTGAGTGAGTGAGAGGAGAAAGAGATGTGATAGGGAGGAGGAAAGAGATAGAGGGGAGGAAAAGGAGGGGTTTTTAAGAAGGACAGCAGAGAAAAAGGGAGTGAATTGGAGGGTAAGAAACTTGGAGAGAGAGGAGGGAGGGGAGGAGAGAAATATAGCCCAGAACAGGAGAGGCAAAAGGAAAAAAAAAGTGGAAACTACTTACGGTACATCTCGTCACATGAACATTGGAACTGCAAAGGCAAACCAAAATTATTATATCCCTAAGCGTATTGAATCCTAGTTTAATAAGAGAACAAATAAGATAACATACGAGTATAAGCACAAGCAAACAGCGCTTTCTTCATTCACCTGACCCTCCGATTACAGAATATAATAAAATTTAGAAGAAAAATATACTTCACAATTTTGTAAGTGAGAGTTGTGTAATAAACTTGTATGCGAAGGTTAGTGACAGGCTTGTGTTACCTACTTTTTTTTTTTTTTTTATCTGCTGGTGTAGTTTTGTACTTACTGCTTACTTATGGACCTGCCAACCTTCCTGTGTCTGTCGTCGTACCTGCCTACCTGCTACCGATCTTTCTGTCCAACTGCCTACCTACTTACCTATCAGTCTGCTTACCCGTCTGTCTTTTTCTGTCATTAAAATCTTTGATGTATGAGTTTAATGTGTTCATCATTAAAACATCATTCTCCTGACCCTCTTTCCCTTCTAAAAGTGGATTGAGGTTGGATTCAAACACAAGTACAAAGTGTAAGAACTGTTAACAACATAACTGGCCACATAAATAATTATTCACACACAATTCAACCCACCGATACTCTACCTCCATCTCACAGGCCTAACTCTCTCCACTCCCTTTTTCATACAATTTTTTCGTTGATTTTCATGGCATGAACAGGTGTGCCAAACCTGTATCATGTGCTTCTTCCTATACACTTCATATAATCTACTGTATACCCTGTCATTTCCCCAGCCTCATCATCCCTCCATACCCCTCCTTCCTACACTCTCATCCACCTTCTTGGTTTACCACACCTGCTCCCATCCTTATACTCACTGACATACACTTGTCTCATTCCTTTCCTCATCCATTCTCACCCTATCACACACACTCTTCTGCCTTATTATCAGCACAATTATTTACTTCACTTTATTTGACAGTCAGTCTTATGAAAGTCCTTTCAGCTTATCTAATTCATCATTCAGTTCCATTAGTCTGTCTTTCACCCCCCCCCCACACATACACATCAGAATACATTTGTGAGTCAAAGGTCGTCTATGTACAGTGGCCACACCAGTCTTACTAATATAGTCCATTTACTTCAACTTGGCCTCGGCCTAAAACTTCAATGTCTCCATCTTGAACAATAGTATACGTGGAAGCTAGATTATAATGCTAGTCACGAAGAAGTGCTATAGAAAAGATGTTGAGCAGTATTTTTGTGTTTTTCAGTCACTGAGTTACATCATCCAAGCAGATAAAGAATAAAATCTGGTAAATACGAGTATAAGGTAATTAATTGCACCATCCATCTACTAATGTCAGATACACAGACTAACGGGTAATAACGAGTAATAAATAACGGTGTAAGTAATAAGGGTGTCAGTGTTAATGATGCTTCCATCATTAGCCTCGTTACTGGCTAAATGACCCATTATGTAGCATTACTCAGGAGGCGCGGTGTACGAGAGAGAGAGAGGTTAAATGACCCATTATGTAGCATTACTCAGGAGGCGCGGTGTAGGAGAGAGAGAGAGAGAGGTTAAATGACCCATTATGTAGCATTATTTTGGAGAGAGAGAGAGAGAGAGAGAGAGAGAGAGAGAGAGAGAAAATCAAGGTCGTTAGAGGAGATTCTTCACGTCTGCGAACCCGTTTCTCTGTCTGTCCGTCTGTCTGTCTGTCTCGACAAAGGTCAGGAAATGTCTTAACCCAGGCAGTCAACCGACCCCTTCCTGCCCCACCCTCTCTATCCCTGCCTTACCCTCTGTCTTCCTGCCTTATCCTGCCGCACGGTCCATCTCCCTGCTTCACACTGCCTCCTCCAGCCTTATCCTGCCTTACTGTCCCTATAAGTCTCTTTCCCTGCCTTATCCTACCTAACCTTCCCTTTCTCTGCCTCACCCTGCCTAACCGTCTCTTTCCCTTCCTTACCCTGCCTTACCGTCTCTTTCTCTGCCTCACCCAACCTTACCGTCTCTTTCCCTGCCTCACCATCTCTTTCCCTACCTCACCCTGCCTTTCCGTCTCTTTCTCGGCCTCACCCTTGCCTCGCCCCTGCCTTACCCAACCTGAACCTTGACTACCGCTCTTTAAGTGGTTCTTTTTTATTACAAAATTTTTGCGTTTCAAGTTTTATTTATAATTTGTCTTTCTTTTCTTTCCCTTTACTTTCCTTCTTCTCTTCTCCTCTCTTGTTTTTCTCCTCTTCTCATATATTCTCTCCAACTCATCTCTCCACCACCAGTCCCTCCTCCCGTTCTCTCTCCTTTTCCCCTTCCATTGCGTTTAATAGCTTGGGGGTCATAGAGGGAATAGCAGATCGAGGAAGATAGTTCCAGAGCTTACCTATTGCAAACATGAATGATTAAGAGTATCGGTTGACTCCTGCATTAGAACAGTGGTTTTCAGTATTTCTGAATCATATTCCCAGAAATACTTAACAAATCTTATTGACATTTATTGATTCTCTTCTTTGTCCTCTTCTCTTCTCCTATCACTAAATATTCTCTGTCATTTTTCCCTCTTCGGAATCACTTCTTTAATTTTTTCTTTTTGTATTTTTTCCTCTCCTTTCTCTCTTCTCTGCTCTCCTCTCCGCGCGTCTTCTCTGCCCTCCTCTCTACTCTTCTCTTCTCTCCGCTCCTCTCTACTCATTTCTTCTCTTCTCTGCCCTCCTCTCTACTCATTTCTTCTCTTCTCTGCCCTCCTCTCTACTCATTTCTTCTCTTCTCTGCCCTCCTCTCTACTCATTTCTTCTCTTCTCTGCCCTCCTCTCTACTCATTTCTTCTCTTCTCTGCCCTCCTCTCTACTCATTTCTTCTCTTCTCTGCCCTCCTCTCTACTCATTTCTTCTCTTCTCTGCCCTCCTCTCTACTCATTTCTTCTCTTCTCTACCCTCCTCTCTACTCATTTCTTCTCTTCTCTGCCCTCCTTTCTACTCATCAATTCTCTTCTCAGCCCTCCTCTCGCTCTTCGTCTCTTCTCTCCTCTGCCGTCCTCTCTGCTCCTCTTCTCTTTTCTCTCATCAGTTCTCATCTTCCCTTCCCTTCCCTTCCCTTCCCTTCTCCTCCTTTTTCATCTCTCGTCTCCTTTCATGTCCACTGTCATTCCTTTCCTCTTCTCCCTTGTCCTTTTTCATTCCTCACTTCTCTACCGTTCCCCTTTCTTCCCTTCCCTTCACTTCCTTTCCCTCATTCCCCTTTTTATCTCTCATTTTTCCTCCCCTTTCTGTTTTTCTCACGTGGTTTTTTCACCATTATTCTTTTCTTTCTCTCCTCTCCTCTCCCGTCTTCTTCTCTTATCTCCCTGTCTCCCACTATTCCTTCTGAATAATAATCTCCGAAGCCCCTAATGTTAACAAACCGTGCTGACTCGCGTTTCAGTTCTCTTCATCTCGTCTCTTCTATACTTATGTACTCCTCGCGTCTCTTCTGTTTCTCTTACATCATTACTGCTTGTTTTCTATTTTCTTCTCTTCGCCTTTCCTCCCCCCACCTCTTGTTTTCCTCTTTCTTGTCTTCTCTCGTCTCTCCTCATCTTCTCTCCTCCATTCATTTTTTTTTTCCCTCTTGCTCTTATCTCTGCCACAATTTCTCTCCCTACTCTCCTCTCTTCTCCTCCCATTCTCTCTCTCCTCCCTTCTCTCCTCTCTTCTCCCATTCCCTCTTCCCTCCATTCCGCCTGAGTAGTAACCCCTGAGGTACTGAACAGTCCTTATTGACTCGATTTTCCATTTTATTAACATTAATTTTTATCCCCCATTACTTCCCCCCTCTTCCAGACTCTCTCTCTCTCTCTCTCTCTCTCTCTCTCTCTCTCTCTCTCTCTCTCTCTCTCTCTCCTACACAAATTTCTGTCACCACAACTTTCAACCAGTTTGTCCTTTTTATGGAGGTCGGAAAACCTGGAACAAATGGTGCGATGCTGTCAAAAGGTGAGAGAGAGAGAGAGAGAGAGAGAGAGAGAGAGAGAGAGAGAGAGAGAGAGAGAGAAAGAGAGAGAATACAGACACAATGATCACAACGAGGTGGTCTGGTCTGGTCTTTTCAGAATCCAGTTGTATCCCCATTTATGTCAGAATTTTTCGTTTATTTTTTTTTTTAAATATAAAATGAAAAGAACCGAAGGTTGGAAGCCAGCACAATTTTTCCCTCAAGAAAAAAAAAAAAAAAAAAAAATCTTATTCTACTGCAGATCCATTAATGCCAGTACACACTTAGTTTAAAGGCTGGGGGCCATAGACAGTGGGAAATACAGGAAGACAGTTCCAGAGTTGACCTGTTGCATACTTGAAAGACTGGGAGTAACGGTTAACTCTTGCATTAGATTAGAGAGTTGGACAAAACGGGTGAGAGTTTGTTGCTAGAAAGGTGCTACGCGCCCGTCGTAGAGGTGGAGGGATGCAAGTATACAGTTCAGAGGAGCAGTGACCATTGAAGTTGCTATAAAAAAAGAGATAAAGATGCAACAGTGCGGCGAAGAGACAGAGGTTGAAGGGAGCCAGTAAGAGGAGGAGAGTTAATGAGACGAGAAGCCTTTGACTCCACCCTATTGAGAAGAGCTGTTTGTGGGGAGCCTCCCCACACATGAGAGTTGTACTCTACACTGGGGCGAGTAAAACCTCTATATAAAGACAACAGATGAACTGGGATAAAAAAGACACAGAATTGGCTTATCTCACCTAATCTGTTGGAAGCAGGTATTGAAAGATAGGTAATGTGATCTTTCCATGATAAATCCCGAGAGAATGAAAGGCCAGGTATATTGAGAGAGGATTCAGGATTGAATTGAATATCGTTAAATATTAATTATCTTACCAATAATAATGAGCGCCCATTCGTATTTTTTTTCTTTATATTTTAAAACAATTTCCCATCGTGAGAGATTCAAACGGAAGTTTTTTTTTTTTTATATATATATTTATATGCATTGTATATATCTGTTTTTCAATAAAATTTTCGTACTGACAATGGAAAGCGATACCGTATATATTTCGTTTCAGTTTCAACACATTCACACTGTATTGTAAAAACTAATGAACGTGCAAGTTTGCTGGAGTGTTTGCATTAGTATGCATATATTTTTGATGGTTGTGTTGTGTTTATTCTTGCACCGATTCCATAAACATGACAGCGAACACACACACACACACACACACACACACACACACACACACACACACACACACAAAACTCTTCTTCCTTTGTACCATTTTCACATTTAATTTCCGTCTGAATATGAAAGTCAGTACCATAAGTAGTCTCTCTCTCTCTCTCTCTCTCTCTCTCTCTCTCTCTCTCTCTCTCTCTCTCGATGAAGAAGAAGAAGAAGAAGAGTGGTTTGGGTGGGGGAGGGTAGAGTCATGCAGGGAGTGGTCAACCAACTAGCGTCATGCAAGGCTCGGGTTTGGCCTGGATTTAGTGTATGGTGGTGGTCGGTATTGTTTTATTGTTGGTTTTCTTTAGTTTGATGGTTTTCATACTGGCTTCATTGTTTTGTAATACTTCCCTCTGTGTTTATCTCTGCTCTCTGTGTTTTATTTTAGGATGGATATCATTATTTAATATTTTATTGTTGCCAGTCTCCATTTCGGGTTCTCAGGTATTCGTTATGTCTTTTGTTTTAGTCCTTTAGCTCTCGATTTTATATTTTTCATTCTTTTTTATTCCATTTTATTGTTAACCTGGAGGGTCATAGTGTATTTTCAGTGTCCACGTCTTTTTACAATGCTTTATTTGGTTTTCGCTTTTTTCTTTTTTTTTTTCGTTTAAATTATTTTTAATTTTTTTTTTTTTTTTGGTTCTAGTTGTACATTGTGTCTCTTAAGTTTGCCATCTTAATTTTTGTGATCCATATTTTTTTTTTTCTCTCTCTCTCTCTCTCTCTCTCTCTCTCTCTCTCTCTCTCTCTCTCTCTCTCTCTCTCTCTCTCTCTCTCTCTCTCTCTCTCGTATTATTTCCAATGTTTTACTACGTTTGTACAGGTTTTGGAGTATTTAGTGTTTTGTAGTTTCCTTCTAGTTTTTGGATTCCTTTCTCTTATTTTTTTCTCCATCGTATTCTCCGATTTCTCTCATTAATTTTCATCATGTTTTTCCATTTCGTGTTTTTCAGCTAACTCTTCATGATGTTCAGTTTTCATTTGTTCATAGTTGTGTTGTGATTTTTGTAGCCACGATATACCATACTAGCAAATGCGCACCAGCCTGACTGTGTGTTAATCTGTGTGTCTCTTATACAGGGTAACCCATACTGTATATTACCCCATCAGTCTTGTGTGTTGCGGGGACGGCTTAGTTTGCTGGTGTGAGGAGCACAGTTTGGCAGCTTCAAGTAGTTACCAATTAACCATACAGTCAAAAACCATAAAATTTGCATCAGACAATATAAATCATGAAAAGTGTGATGATAAAGTGGGAAATGATGCAGGATGGATATTAATAACGCAGACCCAGCTGTCCCTGCAACACACCAGAATTGACATATGTATTGTATGAACCAGCCTGCATATCCGTTCATGTTTAATTGAATTTGATTATTTTCTCTTTACTCGTAACCTCATCATGATTTCTTACATGCCATACAGACGTCAACTATTTTACCATTAAGCATTTTCATACTTCACGGTAAAATTATGAGGAAAGTCAACCTCGTTTTCTACAGTTGATACAGCCTGTGTCCTCCTGGCCGGCCTTTATCTCTCTCTCTGTCTCTCTTTTTTTTCATGATTTTTTTTTTTTTTTTTTTTTTTTTTTTTCTCTGCTGTAGACTGTCAACCTTAACTTGGCGAAGATTTTAGTCGTTTTGTTGTGCATTTTGCATAGTTAAATAGCAGAATAAGACAGTAATAGCAGGTTAAGACAGTACTGTCGCTCAGCCCTCTTTCCACAGCACTTCATCGTGACTAGTACCCTCTTCTAATTTTGATCAGCATTCAGGGTGAATGGATTGCAGTTTTAGGTTAGGTCATAGTGAACGGAGTATAGTAACTTCCATTCTTTCCTCTTATTGCCAACACCTTCAGTTTAGCAGAGTCTTTAGTATGAGGACTTTTTCCCTCTTAGTGGGTTCAAGATAAAGTCAGACATAGTAAATAAGGTCGTCCAAAACTAAATAAAATTACGTGAAGTTGTGAAAACAAATGAAATAAGATGAGTGTGCATCATAGTGTGCATCATAATGGTGGTTTTAAAAGAATATCTTCAACTCACACTGCATCATAGTGTGCATCATAATGGTGGTTTTAAAAGAATATCTTAAACACACTGCATCATAGTGTGCATCATAATGGTGGTTTTAAAAGAATATCTTAACCTCACACAGCATCATACTGTGCAACATAGTGGTGGTTATAAAAGAATGCCTTAAACTCACACTCTCCAAAGCCGTGACTGCCACCATCCATCACGATCAAGGTCATTAATCAAGGCTAATACTGCCTGTTGGTGAGAACAGGCCTACATTGAGAGCCAGTCATTAAACACGGCAGAAGGCCTGAGTTTGAATAATGAATGGAGGGATGATGATGAGAAAGTTTTTATGCATTATCGGTGCTGGAAAAAAAAAAAAAAAAAAAAAAACAGTGAGACTGTAAAACTTCTCCCGTGTCAAAATAAGATAATAAATAAGAAAGCCAAAAGCTACTTTGTTTTCGAGATGCCTGGGTACATTGCGTTTAGAAGACAGGAGGTATAGGCAGTGAGAAAGACCTAATGACGAAGACACACGCATCACTAATACCAGTTAGCTCATGGTGGCAAGAAAAATTCAGTGCTGACTTTTGTGTGTGTGTGTGTGTGTGTGTGTGTGTGTGTGTGTGTGTGTGTGTGTGTGTGTGTGTGTGTGTGTCCGACTCCGGGCATAGGCTTCACAGCCTGCTCCCAAGGCCCAGTAGTCCTCGAACATTCCATACACTTCTACATATCACCACTTCGGCACTAACACCCACCGTCCATATTGAATGCATGCTAGGGCTGTCTCATACAGGACTGGTGTATTGGTATTAGCGGGGGTATTTTTACGACATGTCGGCGGGTCTTCTGGTGGATCAGTAAAGTCTGTTTTTTTTTTATTAAATTCAAATCCTTAAACTGTTTCCTGCCCCACCGGGGGTTTGAACCTGGGTCCGGTAGGACTGCAGGCCACCTCTTTACCGACTGAGCTACCGCCTGTTGCTTATTGTAGAAGTCTATCTATTTATCTATCTATCTATTGCCAGACGCCATAATCCCGTACGGGGTGGCCATTTGACTCTTGAGTTATTTGTTTTACAGGGAGGGACACTAACCCTCCACCAACCCACGTGACACGTAGGGAGCACGTATGGCTTGGTTATATGGTTACCACCCAGCGTTGTAAATGGTTTCTTGGCTTACAGGAAATAATAAGGAAAAAGTGATTCAGTCCCATTTTTTAGCAGTCAAACATTGATGGGTGTCTTTCACAAACCTGTCCCTTCCTCCAAATGTCAGAAAATGAGATGTATTCTTCACAGACCCGTCCAGGGAGATCTTGGCAGCGAGTGATGTCGTGTATGGAAATGGCCTGATTATGTATGAGGCAGGCCTGTTTGGAGGGGTTGGAGGGTGGAGGTTGGAGTGAAAGAGAGAGGTTGAGGAGACTTTGAGAGAGACTGGATTGGATCTTGTGTGTTTGGGGAGAGTTGGGCCGACGTTTTATATATATATATATATATATATATATATATATATATATATATATATATATATATATATATATATATATATATATATATATATATGTGTGTGTGTGTGTGTGTGTGTGTGTGTGTGTGTGTGTGTGTGTGAAGGGGACGTGTTGTTTGTGTCATCATCGTTCATAGAAATACTGTATATGTGATAATAGTTGCTAAACAGGTTGCTTACAAATCTTCTTATAAATAAGTTGGGAGTAAATAAATAATCGCTCGTTTGCTTGTAAGTAGAGCAAATATAAGTATTTGTGAAGAGATGTTGTGTTACTGAATTTTAAATGAGAAAAATAGTTAGTGGAAAAATAGCCAGCAGAATTGTACGGTATGCTTGCAATAGTGGGAAGTATATATAAAAATCCATGTAATTTAGTTTTGAGGGAAACAAAGTTGCGTGTTTTGAAGAGGATGAGCAGCAAGATGATTAGGGGAGAGGAATGGGGAGGGAAGAGGAGGAGGAGCAGGGAAGGAGAAAGAGTGGAAAGAGGAAAAGGAGAAAGTAAAGGTGAGATTTGAACGTATTAAAATGAAAGTAGTAGGAGAATTTGTGTTGGTAAGAAGGGTTGTGCGTAAATGTGTTTAGAAGTAGTGAAGTTGTTTTTGTAACCGAAAAAAAAAAAAAAAATGTTGAAAATATTATTCGTATATAAACTGGGGAAGATATTAAGATAGTCATAAGTTGAAGAAGTGTGTGTGTGTGTGTGTGTGGAAGTTGGAATATATTATTATAACTTCAGGCTGTTTTATTCATAAGCTCTGAACAAAGTTAATGTAAAAAATCAGAACATTGTCTTGCTAGGTAGAACAAAGTATTTTAGTAACAGACTTTATTTGATTTAGGTTAACTTCCGTTATTTTTTCTTCAACAAGTTCTGCTTACTCATACCTTCAAGAACGATGTCTTGGATGAAATTATTTGGTGCGCCTAGTCAGAGAATTAATTTTAGAGGCAGTTAACGTTATCTTACTTTTTAGACTCGTAATAAAAAGTGATGAATAGTACCAACAATAGCCAAGTGTCAGAGCAGCAGCGATAAAAGAAATATGAATTGTTTTAGTGTGTGTGTGTGTGTGTTTTTTTTTTTTAAGGGAATTTTTACTCTCTCTCTCTCTCTCTCTCTCTCTCTCTCTCTCTCTCTCTCTCTCTCACCCTTTGTTTTTCTTTTCCCCAATGTTGTTCTTGTGATCGTTTTCTCCACCCAACGTTCCCATATCCTTTCTTACCTCACTCTGTTTTCCCATATGTCTCTTTCGTTCCCTTTTTACATATCTTCTCTCTCTTTTACATCCTTTCGTATTTTTCTTTTGCTTGTGGCGCAGATGAAGATTTCGCCACATCAGCATAAGAGTTTAGTGTTAGCCACAGTGTTGTTACCTAAATGAGACAACGTGTTGGCAAAGGCTATCCAGAGTGTGTATAACCCATTCTAGTGCAGGGGTTTCCCTTGCCTGAATAACATAATCTGGCGAAAACCAAAATTAGTTACAGAAATGAGGCCTCGCCCAGTACTGGCTTAAAACGTTGCACAGTTTATCCACCAGTAGTAAACACACAGACATCACCTTTGGTAGTGTTATCAGCTGGCCTTGTACAACCTCACGTGTCATGCTTCACACACAGATATTAACAGTTAATCCTTATACCCGGATGACAGTTGGTATATTTACTCTCGCTAGCCTCAGTCTGATTCATCGTACATGGGGTAGGCTTTTCAGACTGAAGTGGTTGGATACAGCCTTCACCACCTCAGCTGTACAAGATGGCTCTCCTAGACTGAATAAAATCCTCTGGCAGCCTCGCCGATAAACTACGAAAATATATCACTGGACTGACAGGGTTACACAAATATTCTCTGGCACAGTTATTAAGCTTTATGCAGTTGAGGTGACACTTTGTGTGACATATTATTCCACTCTGAAAATATTGGTTTGAAAATGTTGCAATCACCAACATGTACCCATTTAAAAGTGGAATAAACTTTCAAATAATATTGCTTTGTAAATGAAATATAAAACAGGCACTGAGTATATCTCTCTTAAAAGATAATGCTACGTAATGGATAGATAGATAGGTAGACAGACAGACAGATCAGTTGATATACTAACATCCAGAGTCGCCGACCCTCAGTATTTTTCCTGACATCTGACCTCCATCACATTTCCTTCTGAATTTTGTTCAGTAT
The DNA here is from genome assembly GCF_032717465.1 of Coenobita brevimanus. Classification (NCBI taxonomy): domain Eukaryota; kingdom Metazoa; phylum Arthropoda; class Malacostraca; order Decapoda; family Coenobitidae; genus Coenobita; species Coenobita brevimanus. Next base: position 11,929,904 of record NC_137068.1, on the reverse strand, counting down.
TTTCCCAGCTGACAAGTGTTATATTTTGTTCCCCTTACCTTCCCACCTGCCATTCTGTTATTCCTCACACCTAGTCTACCTACCTGTCTTTCCTCACACCTAGTCTTCCTACCATGTCTTTCCTCACACCTAGTCTACCTACCTGTCCTTCCTCACACCTAGTCTACCCACCTGTCTTTTCTCACACCTAGTCTACCTACCTGTCTTTTCTCACACCTAGTCTACCTACCTGTCTTTTCTCACACCTAGTCTACCTACCTGTCTTTTCTCACACCTAGTCTACCTACCTGTCTTTCCTCACCTAGCCTACCTACCTTTCTTTCCTCACACCAAGTCTACCCACCTGTCTTTCCTCACACCTGGTCTACCTACCTGTCTTTCCTTATTATCACACACGTCTCTCTCTCTCTCTCTCTCTCTCTCTAAATATATATATATATATATATATATTTATATATATATATATATATATATATATATATATATATATATATATATTGGCGAGACACACATTACACTCGTGTGTACAAATGTTTTTTACGCATCTGACCTGGAATCGAACCCCAGACCTCTAGATAAAAGTCAGGCACTGATGCCACTGCACCACAACGTGATATAAAACTGTGACACCTGAATTTTTTGACGAGCCAGATAAATCCATTATGGGAGGATATATCTCAGTCACAACACATCATTATTATTTCACAGTCCCACGCAACTCGTCAAGTGTCAGAGCAGTTTTAATCTATCCCATATATCCTCCCATAATGGATTTACCTGGTTCGTCAAAAAATTCACGTGTCTCAGCTTTTATCACGTTGTGGTGTAGTGGCATCAGTGCCTGACTTCTATCAAGAGGTGTGGGGTTCGATTCCCCGTCAGGAGCGTAAATATATATATATATATATATATATATATATATATATATATATATATATATATATATATATATATATATATATATATTATATTGTGTGTGTGTGTGAAGGCATAAAACAAGAAATGTACGGTGAACAAAAAGTGAGAGATGGTCATATGTGCTTAAGTGTGTGCGTATGTGTATGTGCGTGCGTGAACTGCGTGCGCGCGTGTGAGAGACAGGAACACCGAGATAAGAAGAGATTGTGCGCATATGAGGGACAGGAATCAAGAGACAAGAAATATTGGAACAGCTATACTAAGAGAAGAAGGGAGAGGGAGAGGGTGTGAGATTGAGAGAGGGAGAGAAGAGGGGGGAGGGAGAGAGAAGAGGGTTCAGGAAAGGGGAAAAGATCAAAGGTTGAGAGAGAGAGAGAGAGAGAGAGAGAGAGAGAGAGAGAGAGAGAGAGAATGGGCGATTTCAAGAACTAGGGTAAAATAAATTGAAGAATAAATATAAACAGAACATGGAAACAGATAATGATAAACAGAGGCAATACAGGCAATACTAGCGGTGTGTGTTAAAGCTGGGATGGTTATCTTTATTGCAGTAAATACCGGTGGTCCTCGTTTATCCAATTATCCTTTATTTATTGTTTACGTCTTTAGCCAAGGATATTTTGTCTTTGTTGTTGTTGATAATTTCAGACGATTTTTATTATGCTTAGCAGCCTTTTACCCCTTCAGTAGGTGGCAGCTGTCCTAAGAATTACCTGTCTGATTGTCTGTCTGTGCCTGTCTGTTTATACCCAGACGTATTAACTCCCCCGTCAGTAGGCTGCCCTCCCTCCAACTCACATCGTCCTCTCATTAATTAAATATATATAAATAAAAGCGGCGTCCTCGGGCTGAGAGGTTAAACGGGTAGTAGGTCAAAACGCCTGGTGGTTTAGTGGGTTTAGGTGCTGATCTGAGGCAGGGTCTGTACACTCCGATTCGAATCATTGGCCAAGTGGTAGCGAAGTGGTCTGCTGTGTGGAAAGACCCGAGTTCGATCCCAGGCTGGAGCAGGGAAGCATTTTTAGCGAATTTGCCTATAAATAAAATAGACTTTACTGATCTCCCACAACACCCACCGATATACCATAAAAACTCCACCGCTAATACCATCACACCAGTCGTGAATGGGCGGTGGGTATTAGTGCCGCAGTGGTGACATGTGAAGGTGTGTGGCGCCGTCTGCTGCTATTAAAATGCTAAGCCTCAGGGAGTGGACTATCTTGTCTGTGACTTGAGTCGGATACACGAAACAAAGGGGGAATACAGGGTCGACTGGATTATTTATTTATTTATTTTTTA
>NC_137068.1:11887687-11917687 GCF_032717465.1 Coenobita brevimanus | reverse complement strand
CAGGTGAAGGAAAAAGTAGGCAGCACTGCGTCAAGTGAGTTGCTGCTGTTCCCCCCCCCCCCCATCAACCACTAAATTCCATATTGTACTTTTTCCATAGTCTTGCTAACAGGCAGACAGACAAAGACGGATAAGCCGGACCTAATAAATACACTCTAGCATTGGCGCGAGGATGAAATAGGTTCAGAAATATTTTTCACTTCATTCCCCCACTCGTCCATGGCCTCCCTCATCATGTCACTCCCTCTGCTTCTTGTTGGTATATTCCATCCTCTTTGGCCTTCTTCGTCTCACTGCTTGTGCTTCTTATTGGTATATTCCCTTTACCAATATTCAGTCACCATCAACCCATTCCCTCCATCTGGCTCTACCACTTTAACACAGCCTCGTCTGCCCTACCGTCATACTGCGTCTGTTTCCACAACTCTCTTATTTTGTCACGATCACTCTATTAAACTATTTGACTCCAGAGGTGGTTCTCAAGCACTTAATGTACTCTTTCACTACAATGACCTTTTTTTTTTTTTTTTTTTTTAGTTTACTGTTGCTTTTACCACATGCTTCTATTAACTTTGGGGTGATTGCTGGAACAGAAGTGGTTATACCTTCATTGGCCCCTTCACAAGTTAAGAAATCTTCTCTGAACTGGGCCAGATTTTCTGGTGGTAGTCTTGAGTAAATAATTATTTGGTCATCGGATTGAAGGGGTTAACACTTAGTCGTAAATATTAACTCCTTCAATATGGTGTCTTTAATTTATCCTTGATGCCTCCAGACAACCTTGTTTAACTTACGGTAGGCTTCAGAAACAGTATTGGTTAGATACAGCTTTGTTACATCACTACAGTACAAGGAAACTGTCTTGAGCTGAATAAAATTCTCTCTCTCTCTCTCTCTCTCTCTCTCTCTCTCTCTCTCTGTCAAGCCAAAAACCCCGTGCTGGAATAATTGTCAGTCTCCACTGATATGGGAAACAAAAAATGTTGTTGTGTTGAAAGTATTTTGTGATCAGGATTCGAAGGAGAGGAGCATAAGCCTTTGCTCGTTAGTGCTGGTGAGGGATTAGGGGAGGCAGTGAGGGATCGGGGCAGAGTTTGAGGAAGAATGGGGGTTGGGAGAAGAATGGGTGGGGATTGGTAGAGGAAGGGGTGAGGGTGGAGGAGGGGATGGGGTGGAAGTGGGAGGGGGGATGGAGTTGGGGGGAGGGGAATGATTGATGGGAGATAAGAGAGAAGGTGAAGGATGTGTGAGGGAGGAGGAGATGGTTAGAGGAATGGAGGAGTGTGATGGAGGGAGTTGGGTGATGGGGAGGGGAGGGGAGGATGTTGGTGCTACAGAGGGTGAAGGATGGCTTGGGGTGAGTGTTGGAGTGAATGTGATGGTGGTGGAGGAACTTGCTGGGAGGGGATGAACGGTGTGGGGAGGGGCAGGTGAAGTTTAAAGTGACCCTGTTTTGTTTTTTATTATTGTTTGTGGTCGTCAATACAAGAAGTCCTATTTTGTGCTTATAATTTTGTAGTCGTTCGCTTGTTACTTTCAGGAAGAGTTTTCGTTTTATATACTCTTAGTAAAATGTAGCTCACCCATTAAAAAAAAAAAAGTTTAGTAGTGAATGGTATCTCTTGATGCACAGTGTATAATAGTTTAATATGTATATTTGTTGTTGCCTTGCAGGTGTGAAAAACAATGCTGAATGCAGGCTGAGGCCCCGGAAAGGTGCACTTACTGATAACACGCCTGTGAAGGTAAGTGTTGTGCCAAGCGTTTTTTTTTTTCTTTTCTTTTCTTGTGTGTGTGTGTGTGTGTGTGTGTGTGTGTCTGTGAACAAAATATGCTGTATACGTCATTTTCGTAAAGAGTATTGTGTTAGGGATGTGGATACTTGTGTAACTGTTGACTATAGTTGGCCATAATAAGATGCATTACACGACCGAACTTCGTCAGAAAAGGAATGATAGCCATAAATAACACTTACTCATGTTGGTGGAGTACGAACGAACAAGAGGTGTCCGCAGTTGGTGCTGTTCGTGTGTATGTGGAAGTAATGCGTGTGTGTGTGTGTGTGTGTGTGTGTGTGTGTGTGTGTGTGTGTGTGTGTGTGTGTGTGTGTGCGTGTGTGTGTGTGTGTGTCTGTGTGTGTGTGTTAACCCAAATGATATAAAAAGACATGCTTCTGGCACCCACATTAAATGTCATTACCATAGACTCGGGATAAACTTAGATTGCGAGAAGAACACGCAGCCACCGAACCTCCGCTAGGCTACACATTATGCTTATATGTGTAATGAATACTAGTGGCGAATATTCCTAAGCTGGGAGAGGATTGGTATGCTTTTGTGCCCATAGATAATTACCTTTGATATGATGTGTCAGCGAGGAAAGTGAGGGATCTGCTTTAAGTTTGTAGTAGACACAGTGGAGTATTAGACCAACTTTTCTGGCCAACCGTTTGTCTTTTACCCAAGACGTTGTATGGGATAAGTACAGAATGTAGGAAAGTAACGCAAGTCATTTGTCCAGGAAGTTGGCTACAAGAGATCCATACTTGGCCAACTATACTCTCACAACTTACTAATCTCTTACACCTACCCTACTTTTTACTTTTGTAATAATTGTGTCGCCAAAGTTTCTCTCTCTCTCTCTCTCTCTCTCTCTCTCTCTCTCTCTCACACACACACACATACACAACTGATATATTGTCAGTAATGTCGCTTTTGCTGTCTGGGTTTGCCAATTGCAGTAGCCTCGGACCCACCCAGCTTGCTCTCTCTTGCACTGTTTTGCTTTTATTTTATCATTCTTTTTCATATTATCTCTCTCTTATTCCTTAGTTCTCTCTCGATTTTTCTTTTTTTGGTGAAGTATTTTTGCTCTTTTGCGAAATGGCTTTTTGTTCTTTGTGTTTTTCTCGTATGTTCTCTTCCTCAGTATCTTTCTTCGGTTTTATCTTTATCTTTCACTGTTTTCGCTTTTCTTAGTATGTAACTAATCCTCTGTCTTTCCCTCACTTGCACTGTGATGTTCATCTTCCCATTGTCATCTTTTGTTCTGTTATACTTCGTCTCTGTCATTCTCTCCTTTTCTCAGTATCTTTTTCTTTCTTTAATTCCGTCGCTCTGTTCTTCCTTGCTTCGCTCTATTTTATCTTATTATTTCTTTCTCTGCCCTTTCTGTTTTCCTGTATTGTATGATTATAGGAGAGAGAGAGAGAGAGAGAGAGAGAGAGAGAGAGAGATGTGAGGAGGGGAAGAGCCTGAGGAGGGGAACAATTAGAAAGAGAGAGATATGGAGTGATGACGACGGGTGGAGAGATTAATGTGAGGGAAAGATGGAGGGAAAATGAATGATGAGTGGAGGATGTAGCACGAGAGAGAGAGAGAGCGAGAGAGAGAGAGAGAGAGGGGGGGTGGGAGGGTGGTTAGACAGAAAAGGCAGACGGAGAGGTTTGATGGTGATCATGATGATGACAGCAGCAGGGAAAAATGATATAAACTGTCAAATACCAGTTAATGCAATTAACGCTCAGAAGAGGTGCACGAAGAACTCACAGTGCGCATACCTCTGTCAGTACCAGTACATATTACAGTTTACTATTTCAATTCTCCTTTCCTACCAGACGAACACTTACTGTTTCACATAGACAGTTATTCATTCGGGCTTTGTCTTGCCTGCCGCACGGTCTCGCGGAGCGCATACCTTCATCAACACAACATTTTTCCTTATCCGGATCCAGATTCAGCTTAAAATCTAATCAACTCTTTCCTGACCCACTGCCCACCTATCCACCAGATTTTATTGATATCCAGGAACAGTTTTTTTTTTTTTTTTTTTTTTTTTTTTTTTTTTTAAATAGATATCTTGTACAAACCGACATACACAGATGAAAACATAACCTCCGTCCAGCTTCGTTGACGGAGGTAGGAATAGAAACATTTCATAAACGCATTATTTTCACCTTTACTGATAACCACGTGAAATTTTCCAAAAATGACCTGAGGTGAATGAAGCAATATGAGGCGTTACGATGATCACTGGTATGGTTGATGGGGCCAGGCTCTATCTTGTGTTCCGTACCATTGAGTGTTTGACAAGTGAACCATCTTTTACGCAACTGTCACTCGCCTTTATCACGCTTCTCGCTCTTGAAGAATTGGATGACATTGTTCAGATTCTCTCTCTCTCTCTCTCTCTCTCTCTCTCTCTCTCTCTCTCTCTCTCTCTCTCTCAAGTAAAGGCACCAGTATATATTCAGGGAAGCGACGTACGAGTATTTAAGGCTGGTTTAAGATTTTACGCCATGCAAGGTGTGGAGAGAGAGAGAGAGAGAGAGAGAGAGAGGACGGATCGAGTGGAAAAAGAATGTGGCGTGTGGGTGAGTGGGGGGAGAAAGAGATGTGACAGGGAGGAGGAAAGAGATAGAGGGGGAGGAAAGGGAGAGGTTTTAGGAAGGACGATCGAGAAAAAGAGAGTTGAGTTGGAGGGAATGGATAGGGTAAGAAACTTGGAGAGAGAGGAGGGAGGGGGAGGAGAGAAATATAGCCCAGAACAGGAGAGGCAAAAGGGAAAAAAAAAAAAAAGTGGAAACTACTTACGGTATCATCTAGGCACATGAACATTGGAACTGCAAAGGCAATCCAAAATTATTATATCCCTAAGGGTATTGAATCCTAGTTTAATAAAAGAACAAATAAGATAACATACAAGTATAAGCACAAGCAAACAGCGGTTTCTTCATTCACGTGACCCTCCGATTACAGAATATAATAAAATTTAGAAGAAAAATATACTTCACAATTTGGTAAGAGAGTTGTGTAATAAACTTGTATGCGAAGGTTGGCGACAGGCTTGTGTTACCTACTTTTTTTTTTTTTTTATAATGTAATTTTGTACTTACTTATGGACCTGCCAACCTTTCTATGTCTGTCATCGTACCTGCCTACCCGCTACCGATCTTTCCACCTATCTACCTACTTACCTGTCAGTCTACTTACCTGTCTGTCTTTTTTTGTCATTAAAATCTTTGATGTATGAGTCAAAATACGTATTTTCACCATTAAACATCATTATCTTGACTCTCTTTCCCTCCGAAAAATAGAGTAATGTAGGATGTAAGAACTATTAACAACATAACTGGCCACAATTATTCACACACACTATTCAACCCACAGAAACCATACCTCCATCTCACACACCTAACCCTCTCCACTCCTTTTTTTTTTTTTTTTTATACAATCATTTCGGTGATTTTCGTGGTATAGACAGGTGTGCCAAACCTGTATCATGAGCTTCTTCGTATACATTTCATGTAATCTACTCCATTCCCAGCGTTTCCCTAACCTCATCATCCCTCCATACCCACATTCATATACACTCATTTACAATATCCATCCACCTTCTTGGTCTACCACACCTGCTCCCGTCCGTATACTCACCGACACAGACCAGTTTCATTCCTTTCCTCATCCATTCTCACCCTATGACACACACACTCTTCTGCCCTATTATCAGCACAATTATTTACTCATTTTTATTTGACAATCACGCTTACTAAAGTCCTTTCAAGTTTATCTAATTCATCATTCAGTTCTATTAGTCTCTCATTGACACACACACACACACACACACACACACACACACACACACACACACACACACACACGGTCTCTCTCTCTCTCTCTCTCTCTCTCTCTCTCTCTCAGTACATTTCCGAGTCAAAGATGGTCTATACAGATGTACAGTGGCCAACCAGTCTCATTAATATAGTCTTTTTACTTTAACACAAGAAAACACAACACCAAGAAAGAGAAGGCAACGAAAATTGGAAACTCGTGAAAACAGATGATTAAAAAACAACGATCATCATTTAACTCGGACGGGAAGGAGGGGGGGGGGTGGACACAGTCTGTTTTACTCATTTCTAAATCAAGACGGTTTGTTGACGGCTTGTAAATCTGCCGGGGTGTGAAGGCTATAGATCACTAGACAATACACGTCCAGAAACACAAAATACCACGCAGTCACAATGCAACACAAAAGCACAAAGACACCGGGAAAGCAAATGCATTAAATAAACGCAACATAAATTTAAAAGCACTAGACAAAAAAGCTGAACCTGAAGCACAAAGACGAGATAAAACACAAACCTAACACGGAAAATGAAAACACTGGAGATAAAATAATAAAAAGACACAGGGAACACTGTGGCAGAATGAAACACAGTCTCATCACAACACAAACACAGAGATATTACAACTCAGGACAAGGGAAACAAAATAAAGAAAAACAACAACGAAGATGATAAAAATACTGAAGCAGAGAGAAGACAAGAGCCAGGCACAAAACGATACAAGAACCCACACAGAAGTACAGGAATTTAGCATGGAACCAAAAGTGTAAAAGGTATAACACAAACAAAACTACGCATAGCTAAAACACACACACACACACACACACACACACACACACACACACACACACACACACAATAGGGCGTACCCGGCTATGCCTGGGTCGTTTGGAATTCTTCGTCTTCCTCCCTTTCCTCCTGCTCATCCATTATACTGTATATTGTCTCCTTTACCTTCTCTTTTCCCTCGCCTGGCTTAGCTTCTCAACTACGTCTCCATCTCTTCCCCTCCTCTCCCTGTCCCCTACCCTTACCTCCTGTTCTCTCCCTTTCCTCTTTTTCCTCCTCCATATTCCCTTTTACCGTCTTCTTTCCTTGTCCCCTTCCAACTAACTCTTTTCCTTCACATTTCATCCACCCTTATCCCATATTTCTACCTTCTCTTACGCATCCTTTCCTTCACCCTCTCCCTCCTCCAGTCCTTCTCCCTCTACTCTCCCCCTCTCAAACCTCTGTTATCTTCCCTTCTTCCTTTTCTTAATCTTTTTCCTCTTTATATCCTTCTGTCTCCTCTTTCTGTTTCCACCTACCCTTCTCTTTCTGCTTATCCATCTCGTATTCCTCCTGCTTCATGTCCTCCTCCCTCTCCCTCCCCCGCTCTTGTGTCTTCTCCATTTCCAATTTTTTCTCGTCTTTTCCCCAACCTCCTTTCTCTCTTCCATACCTTCTCCTCCGCTTCCTCCCTCCTCTCCTCTCTTACCCTGTCTCACCATCTTTCTTGATATATCCTTCCATTCACCTACGCTGTCATTTTTACGCTCTCTCTCTCTCTCTCTCTCCGAGTAATTTAATACTAGGTTCTTGTAACCCTGTGTGAAAGAATGGGAGCGCGTCAGTAAGAATGAGAGAGAGAGAGAGAGAGAGAGAGAGAGAGAGAGAGAGAGAGAGAGAGAGAAACGCAGTGATCAGGGGGATGAGGTCACTGATTAACCCACTGTCACCACCTGAGTTACCTGATTCTCTCTCTCTCTCTCTCTCTCTCTCTCTCTCTCTCTCTCTCTCTCTCTCACACACACACACACACACACACACACACACACACACACACACACACACACACACCATTCATTCCACCCTTTCAGGTATTTTCTCTTCCATATTTCCCTTTCTTCTGCATTATTCGTATCGGTGTATCAGTCTATCCGTCCACCCTTCCGTGTCAGCCCCAGAGGTAAACACAGATGAAGGTCGTGGGTGTGACATTAGCAGAGCAATTACCGAGGCCTTGTTGACATGGCTGGTTTCCTGTATGAGAGAGAGAGAGAGAGAGAGAGAGAGAGAGACTAATAGCCTGCGTAATGGAGGTAACATAAACTACTAATGTTGAATAAATGTTCTATCCATATGCTATTATCAAACCATGACCCAGGTTTGTTGTCATGTAGCCAAGCTTGGACAATGTTTGCCAGTAGTGTGTATTGGGACATCTGAAAGTAAACTATTGTATACCAAATATTATATAGTATTTACAAGTTCCAGAGTAATTTGAATTATGGGTTGATTAGTTAATTTTGTTTGTTCTCACTAAATTGAAACTTTAATGATTAGTCAGTATAACTGGTTAGCCTACATGGTACATTAATTTTGAATTGACTGTAGTGTAAGTTAATATCGAAGTCTAATTTGAAAACCATTTAATTTATATAATGCTACGCATAATTGACTTACTGAGACCACAAAGGTAGCAGGAAATACAGATTATAGTGTATTATGATGACAGTAAGCAACAAACAGTTGTATAAGTAGAATTTAATACATTTTGGAAGCCCAGCGTTGTTTTGAGTCATTGATTTGGTTATTTACTTTTGCAGGAGCTGCCATTTATAAATTGAAAACAAAACAGTAAAATACGATGATTGGTAATGTAATACTGGTTGGGACTTACCGGGTATCTTTAATTTGGAATACAATGTAGACTCTGTAAAGAAAGTATTATGCGAGAATAGTTGGTGAAAATTTGACAGTCATATTGTTCTTCCTTAATATAATATTTCATTATTTAATTAAGGTATGATTCGTAATAATTGGCTGGGCTAGATTACAAAATTGACAGGAGTGTATAGCCATGACAGCTGACATCAAACTGTTGCATTGATAGACTTGCACAGTAAAACAAATCTTAGTTATGTGGGGCAAGTGATGGGAAAGTTAGGTTTGCATTTGCTAATAGAACAAAAAACCTGGGAAAATCTACATTTGCTTTGCCCTGTCCTCCGTACAAACACACATCATTGTTACAGACCCGTGCAAGTACACAAAATAATGAACCGTATATATAATGGCTGACCCCACAGGATATAATAATAATAATAATAATAATAATAATAATAATAATGATATTATTATTAAAAGTCATAGTTTGAAATGTAATTTTGCGTTATACTGTACAACTACGTTTTTGCTTGTAGAAGCATTGCTAATGTTATCAGTATCGCTGGTTTTATCAGCACCTCTCCAACAGTGTCGCAACAGACTGGTCAGATACATTGAATGAAATGCTAAGGTCATGGCTTATGCCAAAGCAGAATGATTAAAGTAATAAGTAAAATATTAGAGAAATATTTTCAGTACCTGCATTTAATAAAATGCTTCTGCTACATTTATCTGTAGCTGTATGAAAGTACGTAACCAACATCACAGAGTAAAGATTATGTAATGATTCATACCGCATTAAACGAAAATAGATGAAGTTGATGAACACATTGAATTCAAAATATTAAAGGTGTGATGGTGTACGAAATGTTGGCATTAAAATATTGTGGGCACCAAAGACGCCGTGTCAGTCACGTGTAACTTGTCTTAGTGGGTGTGTGTTGGAGCGTCGGATCGCGTTAAATATTGTTTATAAAAGCGCTGGAGGCTGAAATATTCCCTAACAGTGATGGTGACACGATATACGAATAGCTGAATCGAAGGAAATAGTTTAATAATGAAGGTAAGTCAACATTAGTCAGTATTAAAGTTTCAAAGTATTCTCGTTGCCATAGGAAGATTTTCTTAGTAGCTCTTCCTTAGCGATCTGTTTTGCATATTGCACCTTGATATTGTATTATATTCTCAGTATATCGTTTTAGTATAGATATAGAATAAATTTAAGCCAACATTTGTACGTATTAGCGTCGGCTTGCAAGATTTGCAGCCGTATTCTAAGTGGCATAGGAGGTTTGGCTTCACATCTTCCTTAGCGATCTGTTTTGCATTTTACACCTTGATATTTTCTTGTATACTCTGGCTATCGTTTTAATATTGATACAGTGTGCATTAGTCACATATAAGAGGATATTACGTGTGAATAGTGTAGGTTTCCTGGGACATTTAACTGACGCTGACATTGTTGTCAACAAATTTAAATGGCGACGGCGGAGTGGGTGAGTCCATTCATGTGAGGCGGGGGAGGAGGTCGGAGCGGCGTAGCGGTGGCGGACGAACGAATGAGATGCCCAGGGTAGTGTGTGTATTCTCTCAGTTGTCTGACGCAGCAGCCTGTGAAGGGGTAGCCTCTAGTAAAAAAAATCTTATATAACTATATGTATTGTCTGACGGTGCATCATATGAGGGGCTGGCCTGAGCCAAAAAAATGTCCCTCAGAACTTACCCACAACCTTGCACAAAACACGACCGTAGCACCAAACCACCGTCAGCCATAGACTCATCCTAGTATCTACCATGAGCATCGCATAAACCCATGGCAGTCGTGTTAAGGCAGGGCACTTTATAAATCACTTCTTCCAACATAAATCCATGTCACCTCTGCCCTTCCACATCTTTCACTAGATTTTTTTTTCACTTGGCATTATCCTGTCCACCCAAGTAACTACCGCTTTCCTCACACAGATTCGCTGCCACCACCACCACCACTCGCCATCTTTGAATGGTTACGAGGATGTGTTACAGAAATAACGTAAACTACCGAAAGCGGGAAGATGAACCTGATACTAACAGGTAAGCTAAATAACCCCTTCAGCCCGAGCACGATTTGTATTTTATTTCTGCTATCTTCTGACGATTTTACTACAGCATTATCACCGCCTTTATCACCACGGCAAATATTTCAACCACCACACCACACATCACCATCAACACAACCAGTCATCATCAAAACCACTACCACACACACTGTCCTTCATCACCACACCATAAACTATCATCACCAAATTTAGCCAGCAAGTCTCTTCACCACATACCACTATAATGATTGGTTATCACCACAACCAACACACGTTATAACCTCCAAACATCAGAACTGCTAGCACTACTGTCATCAACACAACCACATAACCATTACAACCACCACACCTTAACACCACCACACCCGCACAACACCCTCATCACCACATAGCTTGACCTAACCTAAACATAATCACCATGACATCACTCACCACTACCATACCCTGCCCAACCCTACCCATCATCATCATCCTCAACACATTACCTGCCCTGCCCTACCTTACCCATATCCAACACCATTTTCCCCAGTCCCAGTAGACGAAGCACTCCCAGTCATCACCACTTGTTCACACTTTCACCACTACTACACTGCCACACTCAGCGTCCATCACCACCATATTGCTAAACATCCTACTCCCACTACTTCATCCATTACGTTCACGTTTGTGTGTATGTGTGTGTGTGGTAGGGGGACCCACTTCTGAAGGAGATTGACAGGTGAGACGAACCACACAATGAGAGAGAGAGAGAGAGAGAGAGAGAGAGAGAGAGAGAGAGAGACCCATTCACCCCATTATCAACAAGGATGGAGATAAAATGTTTCCTCAGTTGCTAAAGTGAAGGCCCCCCCCCTCTCTCTCTCTCTCTCTCTCTCTCTCTCTCTCTCTCTCTCTCTCTCTCCACCCATAGCGCAGAAGGGCAGGTTCTTCGAGGTCAGTTATAGTTTCTTTCTGGTCATTTAATTACTTGTTAGGCTCTGTATATTTTTCAGTGTCTGTTTCCATTAGTTTGTCTGTCTTTTATATCCGTTTCTCATTAATCTGGTTGTCTGTGTGTTTTTCATATTCATGTTTGTTTGTGTGTATGCCAGTGTGTGTCCGTGTTTGTCAGTGTGTTTGTTGTGTGTGTTTTTGTGTGTTTAATTGTTTAGTCTTTTGTCTGACAGCTTTTTTATTCCTCCATTTGTTTGTCTGTGTGACACTGGATCCCACGGAAGCTGAACAAAGACAAAAATAAAAGGGTGGGGAAGAAAAGTATTATCAGGTAAGACAGGACACTGGACGGCGTGTCACATCAATATCACCTTAACCACTGTTCGGAAGGACCTTTCTACCGCACACCTCACTTATCTTCATTTTTGCGGTGTCTCTCTCTCTCTCTCTCTCTCTCTCTCTCTCTCTCTATCTATCTATCTCTCCCCCCCCCATTTTGTTTTATTATTATCAGTTCCCCATAAATCTCTCCTTCCATTTTCTTTATTGCTGCCACTCGCAATGTCATCCTCAAATATTCATTCAGTTTTCTCAGCTTCCTCCTCACTATTTCCCTATATTTTTTTTCTTTTTTATATCACCTTTTTCCCTTCTTCCTTTATTTATCTCTTCCCTTTTCTTTGATTTTTGCATTTTATCAAAGTGGTTAGTGGGGGAGCCGAACATCCATTCACTCGATGTAGTGCTTCGTTGATGTAACTCTGTTCACAATTCAGCCCTCCTATAAACTCCCTTATCCCCATCCCATCTTTGCCCCACCCGAGCCCACTTCTTTCCCAGCCCTAATCCAGCCCAGTCTCATGTCTCTCTGCCCTTGTTTTACCCTTGTCAAATTCCACTTTTATTCTACTTTCTAAACCCACTCCACTCCATCCACATTCACTCTTTTCCACCCCTCTCCAGACTCCGCCCCACACCATCGCCATTCCACCCAACCCCGTTCACTTTTGTTTTGTCCCATTTTTATTCAATCCAATTCCATCTACCCCACGTTTTCCCTCTTCCACTCTCTCCAGATCAGCACTTCCCTCTTTTCCATGTCTCTTCAATACCTTTCTTACCTCACCCAACCTCACTCCACCTCACCCCACCCAACCTTCACACCACTCCAACCTCACCCCACCTTGCTAGTGACATCCCCTGCCAAAACATCGATTAGGAGCATTAGCTGCCTTTCCCCCACCAGCTTCCATTTCTGACACACCACCACCACCACCACCACCACTATCACGTCGCCTCTTGTCAGTTAAAGGCTGTCAAGGTAAGGCTGTCGGTCAATTCCCAGATATTGTCGGCAGTTGTGTGTGTGTGTGTGTGTGTGTGTGTGTCAGTTAAGTGACTGGACTTAAGCCTTTATCAGATTTACAAGCCGGTTAGGTGTAATATCGCACACACACAAAAACTTACATTCATTATTTACAGCTTACGAAAGTATCAAAGACAAATTTTCACTAAACTCCTTCAACTCGAGGAAGTAATATATATATTTTTTAGACAAACTCCAAAAACTTGCTTTTATGAAAATTAGCGTCAGATACTACAGTTACGAAATACTGACAAAGAAAATGTATAGCGTAATGATAATTTCTCTCTCTCTCTCTCTCTCTCTCTCTCTCTCCAGGTGGGGTATAATGGGGTATAATGGTAGGTAATTAGGTCACTGATATCCCACGGGAAATTAATGATCTTTTGTGCTACCACAACAAATCTTGCCTTCCATTACCTGCACGGACTCTCTCTCTCTCTCTCTCTCTGTCGTGCTGGGTTCTCCTGTGAGTGTGTGTGTGTGTGTGTGTGTGTGTGAGAGAGAGAGAGAGAGAAAATCTGGCACATGTGAGAGGAAGGTGAATTATATATAACAACAGGTGAAGTTTTAAGGGAGGAGATAGGTTGAGTGCGTGAGAGAGAGAGAGAGAGAGAGAGAGAGAGAGAGAGAGAGGTGGGGGAGAGGGGGGATCGGATGAAGGAAGCGGTAAGGTGAACATAATTTGCGACGGTTAAGCCGATATTTGCGTGCTGAAAAATGTAAATATGAACGAATAATTAGTGATATTTGGACCGATAGTGAGAGAGAGAGAGAGAGAGAGAGAGAGCGAGCGAGCACATATATCTACTCCGTCAGAGTCCTGTTCTTATCACAAACGTAAAACCTTATCCTGTAATTAGATATTGATAACAGTCAGCACCACCACCTTGCAGAAGTTATATGCCTCAGGGAAATTTATGGGAAATGTAGAATCTGTTATTTATAGTTTTTCCTTTGTTGCGGTAGGAATAGATCCAGTACTACAGTGTTTCTCTTCACTATTTCAAGTATGCTTCAAACATCCTTTCAGCATAGCCTACTGACTCAGCATTATATATTGTCTTGTATGACATAGGCAGATAGGTAGACAGATGACAGCCAGAAAACCAGACAGACATGATAAGAGGACAGGTGTATATGTAGATAGATAAATATTAGTGGATAGTTAGTTACAGATAGCCAGATAGGTACATAATTGGATAGACAGGCAGATAGTCATGGGCAGGTAAAAGAGAGATCATGAAGCAAGGTAAGAACACATTTTGTGTTCTTACCTTTAAGCATACCTGTGTTCAACACAGTCATGAGCAAAGGTCTAGGTGATGTGTGTGCTTGGTGAGAGAGAGAGAGAGAGAGAGAGAGAGAGAGAGAGAGAGAGAGAGAGAGAGAGAGAGAGAGAGAGTGCCAGTCATGAGATGTGAAGGGCTGGGATGCTTCACAGGACCAGCTGGAGTCTGGTTGGCACATAAGAATCTTCGTAACGTCTTTTCCTCAGCGATTCATTTTGCATATTAGACCTTAACATTCTCTTGTCCGTCATTTTTATTTTAAACTGGAAATAACATGGATAAAATTACTGAAGTTCCGAAGCAGAAATAAACATGTAAAAATAAAGAACAAAAGATTTTTGTCAATAAGAAACGGCTCAGTACCGTTTTGAGTAGATCTAGAGGTTTTCGTAACACCATCTTCGTAGTGACTTACTCCACACATTACACCTCATCCTCTTGTATGTTATTGATGTAAACTATGTCGATATTAAAGCGATGAAAATAATATGCAAGAGAATATTGCTGTGTAATGTACAAAATAAATAGGTAAGGAAGAGGGGCTGCGATGTGACCCTCAGACTATATCATGCCACCGTCAGTGAATTTGCTTTTAGATATATAAACTGAGAGACTTAGATATATAGATAGATAGATAGAGGGTGGTATGGTTCACAAGAGCAGCATTGTGAGAGTCCAATCAAGGTACCATTAATCTTAGACTTGACCCCCAGGACTTGGATGACCAATATTGGAGTTGTTGAGTTACTGCCTGATATATTGCACGGTACACCCGCTGAGAGAGAGAGAGAGAGAGAGAGAGAGAGAGAGAGAGAGAGAGAGAGAGTACCCCGAAGATAAAATGGTGAAAAAGATGTGATAGTACAGAGAGTGAGACGGAAAGGGACTGAGTATTTGTTTATATCAGTCTACATAAATATTTGTTTGTCTTTCTTTTAATCTATCTACTTATCTATTATTGTATCGGTGTGTATCTGTATGTATTTATTTCTACACATGTAATTACTGTAGTCCCCATCTCGTCTAGTCTCTTGGGTAATATAAAAAACTGTTCTTTGTTCGATTCAAAGTGGAAGTCCTGACTGGACCTAATTGGACGTGTATGGATCCCTGACCTTTACTTGAATTACTCCCTCAAGATTAGCACCTCACATTCCTACACTTTCATCACATTCACGCATCTTCTCGTCTCTCCACACCTTATCTTACTCTCAGACTCGCATTTTCCTTTATGTGATCTTGTGGTATCTGTTTGCGCTTTGGATCGTATTAGTAATGGCTGTGGAGATTTCATAACACATGTCATAGCTGTTTGTTCTACACAGTACTTCCCAGTACCCTCTTGTACCGGTATATTATTAATGCCAACTGTTTAGATTTTACTGTGAACCGGTATAACTCCTCTTATTCAGGAGTATGTTAAGTTACATACAAAATAAATCGGTCAGAAAGTTGCGTTACGAAGCCTGCTACGGCATTTAGAATACGGCATAGCATTTAAAAATTCATTTACCCTTGGATCAGTAAAATTCGTAACTCTGCATCTTTACGAATCTCTGTATTCAACCCAGGTCAACCAACGACCTATATCATCATCATGATACAGGCCACTGGAGAACTTAGGCCTCTCCCAACTTTCTTCATTCTGACCTGCTGGCCGTTAGCCTGGCCCCTTCAGTTCCTGTCGCACCTGTGTGGTTGCTGGGTTAAATCCCTCATTGTTCATTTTACCTGACCTTATACCTAGGTGAGAAAGTGTCATGTTGATGATGATGATGATGATGATGTCCAGTACATTAAATAGAGGAGAGTGTATGTATCCATGCACTCAGCAGATTGTCACACACACACACACACACACACACACACACACACACACACACACACACACACACACACACACACACACACACACACACACACACACACACACACTATGTAAGTCACGTATGCATGAGAACCAATTATATTGAGAAAGGTCGTAACATGGCTGCCTTGATGCATTTGCGTTTTCCGGGAAAAACTGGGCATATGTATGCAGGTTAGGTCCATCCTGTGATAGGTGGAAGTTGCCCGGGAATTATATAGGTTTTGGGTTGTGTGTGTGTGTGTGTGTGTGTGTTGGCAGAGGTCAAGTGTGTATCCAACCAACTTTCCTATCTCGTCCATCTGAAGGTTCTCCATGTCAGAAAGTCCTTCTGAATCCTTACCATACCTCATCATTCCCTATCCTTTCGTTATTGACTTCGCCTTTCCCTTACCCTTGCCTTGACTTTTCATTCTCTTCCCTTCCCTTCCCTTCCGAATCCATGTCCTCAGTCTCTTAACCCTACCATTCCTTACCATGCCTAATCCTTTCGTTATTGGCTCTCCCTTTCCCCCATCTTTTCCCTTTTTTGTCCCTTTCCCCCTTTCTATCATAACATTTCTTACGCTTAACGCAGTACAAAACAAACGCAAGAAAGGAAGAATGAGTAAAAAGAAGGAAGGAAGGAAGGAGGGAAGGAAGGTGAGAACTAATAAGACAGATGTAGACAGGCATTACTGAACCAATCCACAGACCCCACACTGATCCCCTTATTCCCCTTTCTTCCCCCTCTTCCCCTTCACTAACCCTTCCATTCTCTCTCTCTCTCTCTCTCTCTCTCTCTCTCTCTCTCTCTCTCTCTCTCTCTCTCTCTCTCTCTCTCTCTCTCTCTAATAAAATGGGTGGTAAAACCAACTGTATAGTATATAAGTAAAGGAGGCCAGCTTAGGGCTCGGTACTGCTGGATGAACAGGGAAAAGAAGTGCAGTGAGTTAACCACTGCTTCCCACAACGAGTTAACCACTCTTCCCACAACCTACGCTTCTCCCTCTTCCCTTCTTCCCTCCCTCTCCCTTCCCCCTTTTCCTCCTCTCTCTCATCCTCCATCCCAACAGCTGAGAGTAACTTGTGTGTATGAGGTTAAGGAGTTAGTGAAGTGTTGGTGGGAATACCGGAACACCCGCGGGTGTAACACCTATATACCGGCACAACTGAGAGAGAGAGAGAGAGAGATCTGGAAATAGGGAAGAGAAGGAATACTGGAACGCAGGATGGGCGACAGATGAGAGGGAGGGGCGGGGGAGAATTATGATGTATATACTTCAGGAGGTTGATTAGGTAAATGAAGTAAGCAGAATAATAATAATAATAATAATAAGCATAGTGGTAGGTGGTGGCGACGATCATCCACTCACTTGATGTAATGCTGCCTACTTTTACCTTCACTTTTATCATTCTTTTTTCTGTGTCTGACCTCCTGTCTTCCTATTTCCCCCATCTTTCCTGTCACTTTTACTTCTCTTTCCTCTTCAGGTGGCTTTACAATGAGTTTCGAGCCTAATGGTTTCCTGTAAGCCAGGAAACCATTTACAACGCTGGGTGGTAACCTTGTAACCAACCCATACGTGTTCCCTACGTGGCAGCAAGTGTGTTGGTGGAGGGTTAGTGCCCCTCTCCGTAAAACTGTTCACTCATTGACAGATGGCCACCCCTTATAGCCGATCATAAATAATAATAATAATAAATAATAATAATAATAATAATAAGTAAATGAAGGTCACATGAAAGGACGGTGGAAAAATTTGGAACAGAAAGATATGTAAATAATGGGATGTTGGAGGGAACTGAGTTTAGGTATATGATGAAAGTTAAACCCATTGATTCGCTGAATTCCCTTTTTTTTACTTGCCACATCCACACGATTATATTTAACTTAGGAGACACTTTTCCAAGAGGCGGTGTTGGGCTGAGACATCACTGACCCTTTCACTACTTGTTTTTTCCCGAGTTGAGTCAAATAATATGATAGTAGCAAGAGGCAGAACATGTTATCCGTGTGAAGTGGTTATGGACATGAAACGATGACTGAAGGAAAAATGACGGAAAAGGTTAATATAAGGAGTTTGTGAAGGAAAAAAAAAAGGAGGGGCTTTGAAGAGATTGACATAAGGATGTTGAAAGGCTGGGAATGTGATGGTAATGGTTGGTTGTCAGGGAGGAATGTTGTGCTGTAACAGGTTCATAAAAAGCCTTAAGACATGGCAGGAAGAAAAGAGGTGAATGGGTTTGAAGAGTAAGGAGTAAGATTTGGTGGGAATGTTTAAACGTGCATGGGGAAGAGAAAGGATCTTAAGACTGGGATGTAGGATTACTTTGGGAACTAATTTTAAAAGAAGAGGTTAAAGAAACTGAAGAGGGTACATATGTGATAAGGGAGAGCACTTGACGAGTGTGTGTGTGTGTGTGTGTGTGTGTGTGTGTGTGTGTGTGCAGTAAACATTCTCTCTCTCTCTCTCTTTCATGGTGTTGGTGTGTCTTGTACGCAAGCTTTATTACGTTATACAAGTTTTATGGCCAAGCATACTCATACACACCCTGTAACATACACAGGTCCGTACATACTCTTAGCAGCGTACACATACCCACACTCATGTACGCCCAGAAAGTACACACAGCTTCACATACTGTACACACAATCATGTTCAGTAAACGTGTCAGGGAAGTTGGCATTACAGTATGAACTTTGTGTAATATTAGGAGTTACAAGGTTGTAGGTGCCTCAGGCTTGATTGTGCTGGCTGGCTGGCTTTGTGGAGGCAGTGTGGTGGTTGCTATGGTGTTTGTGTGGTTGTGGTGGTTTGGCTTGTGGTAGGTGTGGTTGTGATGGATGTGTGGTTGTTGTGGTTTTCTGGTTATGATTGTGTGATGGTGGTGGTGGTGGTGGTGATTGTAGCAGTCGTGAGTTTTATAACTGGAGTGGAGAGAGTGATGAATGTAGTGATAACGGACGTTAATGTAATTTTTTTTTAATGTAAAGTAACTGTAAAGGTATTAAAAGTGAAATAGAAACTCCAGAAATATTGTCTACTGCAGTCAAGTATTATGGGCGCGCGCGCGCGCGCGCTCACGCACGCACGCACACACACACACACACACACACACACACACACACACACACACACACACACACACACACACACACACACACACACACACACACACACACACACGTTACCCTATTTTCTGTTCTGTCATTCAAATGTAAGCAAGTACCTCAATCGTAAAACTGTTTCCCCATGAAGGCAATTGTAGAAGTGTTTCCCCATATAGGCTTACGGTATTCCAGCCCCATCATATGGACTTATTTTTACATGTCTGCTACGTCCACTTGATGTTATTCTGCCTATACGAGACATGTCTAACTGTTGGGGTTAGGTATACCCTCCTTTTACACTTTCATTACCATGTTTTCTGTTTTATTCTTGCTGTCTCTTGATGAATTTATTCAAAATAGGAGAGACTTTTACAGCTGGAGGCATTAGATAATGCTTTCTTCAATTTTATCACTATGAAAAATTTTAAGAAATTGACTACTGTCACCTGGAGACAGGAATAATAAACTAAAAAGGAGACATCGTAGTAGGCAGGTATAGTAAGGAGTCCAAAATTAGACATTCATTTTTACTTTCTGATTTTTGCTTTTCAGTTTTTCACGATTTTCTCCCTCCCCCCCTTATTTTTTTGAATTTTTGTAGCTTCCCATTTTCTCATTTTTCACTTTTTCTCAGTGTTTACTTTTCACTTCATATTTCTCTCTCTCTCTCTCTCTCTCTCTCTCTCTCTCTTTCTCTCTCCTCATTTTCCCACGTCTTTTTTTATGACATTTTTTCCTGACTCCTGGCATGCTTAAATAGTGATTTTTCTTTGTGGGCTGATGAGGTTGGTAACCGTAGGTGGGCTGGGTTGTTAAGGTGGTAGGATGGTTGGTTGGCTTTACCCCAGGCTCAGTTGTATGTATTGTAAACCCAGTGGACTGCAGGAAAGCGGCCACTTCAACCGGAGTCTTGCAGAGATCTTATTTTGATGATATGTTGAAGGATTGTGTTTGTTGTGGTAGTGAGGTGTATGATTTGAGTGTAAATATGTTGTGGTGTAGGGGGTGTATTGCTGTGTTGGCATAGTGGGTTATATTGTGTTGTGGTAGTGAGGGGTATGAGTGTAAATGTGTTGTGGTGTGGGGGGTGTATTGCTGTGTTGGCATAGTGGGTTATATTGTGTTGTGGTAGTGAGGTGTATGAGATGAGTGTAAATGTGTTGTGGTGTAGGGGGTGTATTGCTGTGTTGGCATAGTGGGTTATATTGTGTTGTGGTAGTGAGGTGTATGAGGTGAGTGTAAATGGGTTGTGGTGTGGGGGGTGTATTGCTGTGTTGGCTTAGTGGGTTATATTGTGTTCTGGTAGTGAGTTCTATGAGGTGAGTGTAAATATGTTGTGGTGTGGGGGGTGTATTGATGTATTGGCATAGTGGGTTATATTGTGTTGTGGTAGTGAGGGGTATGAGATGAGTGTAAATGTGTTGTGGTGTGGGGGGTGTATTGCTGTGTTGGCATAGTGGGTTATTTGTGATGAAAATGATAGAGGAAGCGGAAAGACAGTTATACAAAGAAAGAAGGGTCAAGAGAAAAGGAAACAATTTCGGAGCGGAGTTACAAGGAAATGAAACTAGCGTACTGGAAAATTAAAATTAGACGGTGGAGAGAGCTAGAGTAAAAAGAAAGTTGAAGGACAGAAAAGGGGGGAACTTGCCATGACTTTAGAAAAAAGAAGATAAAACTATGATAACGATAGGAGGCGTCGAAGGAAAAGTAAAGAGGCTACACTAGTGAGCACAGCGACGCCATGCCTGATATTTGACCTTGACCGTGACCCTGACCTATTGAGCTTCACCAAAATGGAGCCACTTCTTCCAGTTCCTACACACAATATGCATGGCAGGCTTGAGCAAAATCGGGTAAGGCGCTATATTATAGGTGCTCACTCTGAATATTGACCTTGACCTTTGATCTATCTCCATCAATATCGAATAACAGCCTCCCACACAGAGTATATGGGACAATTTTCATCGAAATCAGACCTGACAGTGATAAGGTATTTTGTTAACATCCATGCATCCATACCGGTACATATATATCCATACATATATTAATACATACATAGCAGCAGAGTCGATTACACTAGCTATGCCTCCGGCGTCGCAAAATGTGTTAAATAATAAACGCTAAAGACAAAATAATGATAGCCAGATAATATATAAAACCAAAATTAAAAACAGTTTTTGGTCAGGAAAGAAACAAGATTCTCGAACGTGATTAAATCGATGGAAATGAGAATGGAGCATTATACAAGGAAGCATGGAAGATGGAGAGTGTTGATGATGGAACTCGCATGTGTATGCAGATTTAATGGCAAATCGATACGCGGCCTTAGTGGAGTGATCCGGAGGGCTTTGGTAGGTGTAGGAGGCTCACTGACGCATCTTAGTCTTTAGCTCGTATCTTCGTGGGCTTAGCAGGCCTTGTAGTACTTTTTCTATACCAAGTAACTTCTTCATATGGTGCGTTAATAATCTGCTACAAGGGTTCTTAAATTTTTTCCCTCTCCAGACCCTCAGTGGATTGCCAATGTCCTCAAACTCCCTTTCGCCAGTGTCAGAATCATCACCAGTCCTATTATATGGCAGTATGACTTCAAAACATGTCAGCAGCTTGGTTTTACTATAAATAACTAGGAACAGAACAGTTAGGAACATCATTAAAAAATCATTTCCTCTTCTGTCCGTACATCACTTTTTCCTTACCGTCCGTCTTCCCTTTTATCATTATCTTCATTCTTTGTTTTATGTTTACCCGTTTCCTGCTCATCACCTTGTCCCACTGTTTTGTCTCTCACTCGCTCGCTAATTTTCTTCCCCTCAGTCCCACCCTTCTCTTCTTTTCTCTCCTCCTTTCCCTTCCCTTCCCATCTCATCCCATCCTATTTCATCCCATCTCTTTTCCTCTCTTGTTTTCTCTTCTTAATTTTTCAGCTCCCTTCAGTTCTTTTAATCTCTAACTTTGTCTCTCACCCTCTTCTCTTGTCTTCTCTCTTCTCCCCTCCTCTCCTTTCCTCTTGTCTCCTCTCCTCTCCTTTTTTATGTACAGTCCTCTGCCTTTCTCCCCTGCCATCACTGTCATATCCACATTTTACGTTGATTCGTGTCCCATTCATCACCTCCCTCACTCACTCTTCCGCTATTATCTGTCTCTCACCCACCTCTTTTATGAATCGTCCTCTTCTTACTCGCTCACTTTTTCTCACTCACTCACTTTCTACACTTTCCCCATTTCTCGTCTCTTCCTTCTGCTGCGCCTCCTTTCTCATCCCTTCCCTCCCTGGATCATTTCCTGTCCCTTCTCATCCCTTTTCCTTTCCTTTCCTTATTTATCTCCTTTTATCTTCTTTTCCCTTCTCTCCGTGTCTTTTCTCTCCCTTTTCCTTTTCTTATCTATGTTGCTCTTCTAATGCCATCCCCTTTCTATTACCCTCTTCTTCTTTATTCTCTCTTCTCTCCTCTCCCCGCTTCCCTCATCCTCTCTTCTGTTATCATTATGTCCTTTCCATGTTTTACGTTCCCTCGTGTCCTCTTCATCACCTCCTTCCCCACACTCCCTTTATTATTTATCCTTCATGCACCCAGCCTCCCAGCTCTTGGATCACGCTCTCCCACTTTCATTTATTTTCTTTTACACCTTGGCTTCTTTCAGTCATTTTTTTTTTATCCTGACTTTTCATCCCTCCTCTTTCTTGTCACTTTATGTTGCCTTCTCCTCCCGTCCCATCTTTTTTCTTGTTTTTTTCTCTCTGCTTCTTTTCGTCTTTCCTCTTCGTATCTAATATTACTTACTGTAGTTTCGTTTACCGTCTTTTTCCTCTTTCTTTTACGTCTTTCCTTTTTCACTCTCACCTCTCGCCACTCCCCTCCCCATTTTGCTTTGTTTCCTTCAACCTTTCTTCTCTTTTCTTCCCTCTTTCTTCCCCTCCTTTTTCCGGTCATTTCTTCGATGTCTTCTGTTCTATTTCGTCTCACCTCTCTCTCTCTCTCTCTCTCTCTCTCTCTCTCTCTCTCTCTCTCTCTCTCAGGTATTCATGAGATACAAGAGGGACAGATCTGATCACATTACATAAAGGTGAAGGTAAGGACGGCCCCAGTGCACCATAGAATACTTATGCCCGAGAGAGAGAGAGAGAGAGAGAGAGAGAGAGAGAGAGAGAGAGAGAGAGAGAACGAGCTTCCTGTGTGTGTGTGTGTGTGTGTGTGTACTCTGGAAGTGTCACTGTAACTGTTTGTGTTATGGAAGCCATTGTTGTTTTAGTGGTAGGGTTGATGCTGTGTGTATTTGTGGTAATTGTGTTGTGGTGCTGATGGTGGTGGTCGTAGGGGTGGTGGCCGTAGGGGTTGTGGTGCTGATGGTGTTGTGGTGCTGATGGTGGTGGTCGTAGGGGTTGTGGTGCTGATGGTGTTGTGGTGCTGATGGTGGTGGCCGTAGGGGTTGTGGTGCTGATGGTGGTGGTCGTAGGGGTTGTGGTGCTGATGGTGTTGTGGTGCTGATGGTGGTGGTCGTAGGGGTGGTGGTCGTAGGGGTTGTGGTGCTGATGGTGTTGTGGTGTTGATGGTGGTGGTCGTAGGGGTTGTGGTGCTGATGGTGGTGGTCGTAGGGGTTGTGGTGCTGATGGTGTTGTGGTGCTGATGGTGGTGGTCGTAGGGGTGGTGGTCGTAGGGGTTGTGGTGCTGATGGGGTTGTGGTGCTGATGGTGGTGGTCGTAGGGGTTGTGGTGCTGATGGTGTTGTGGTGCTGATGGTGGTGGTCGTAGGGGTTGTGGTGCTGATGGTGTTGTGGTGCTGATGGTGGTGGTCGTAGGGGTTGTGGTGCTGATGGTGTTGTGGTGCTGATGGTGGTGGTCGTAGGGGTTGTGGTGCTGATGGTGTTGTGGTGCTGATGGTGGTGGTCGTAGGGGTTGTGGTGCTGATGGTGTTGTGGTGCTGATGGTGTTGTGGTGCTGATGGTGGTGGTCGTAGGGGTGGTCCTTGTTGTGGTGGAGTCCAGGATGTTTGTGGATTTTGTGTTGTTGTTTTGGTGGGAAGGTTCTTGCTGTCTGGGGGTGTGGTAATTGTGGTGATGGTGGCTTTTGATGTTTTTGTAGATATTGGGCTTTGGTTTGTGGAAATTGATTGTTGTTGCTGTTGCCGTGGTGGTGGTGGTGGGGTGGTGGTGGTGGTGGTGGATGACATACCACATGATCTTATGATAAGAATGATAAATAAACGGTATATAAATATATGTGTAGGATATGCTGGATATAGAATGGAAGGTAGTTAGGTCAGGATAAGGATAAGTAGGGTAATGTGGGTAAGGATGAAATGGAGTAAAACGATTAGACAGATGAAAAAATAGAAGCATTGTAGACAGTTAAATAATTTGCTTTAATTTTGATCTGTTACGATCAGTGTGGGCGTGATCATAGGTAGGTAATTATAACTACAGAGGTAACAGCAGGTCGTTATGGTAGTGCTGATAGTTAGAGAGAGAGAGATGGGGACAGTATGATGACAGATATGAGACAGTCTAATGGTGGAAACAGTTTTTAAGTAGTTTAGAGGTAGTCGAGGCACCCTGCAGATAGAGGCAGTGTAGAGTTGAATACAGTTTAGAAACACTATAGAGACAGTTTAGCGACAGAATAAGCTGTTCAGAGGCGATATGATGGCTGGCATCTCGAGTGCCGGTGTAATTAAAACAGGTATAATAATTCCCCGACAGTGTCCATATGGATACGCAAAAATAAAAGTGCAGTTATGAGCAAAAATTTGCATAATATTTCACCTACTGTGCATATGTTCTGCCCTCTAATATTCTTGAAGTGAGGGAGGACTGGTAGGTTCACTGCCCACAGATTATTCTTTTCAGTATGATATATCAAGGAATGAAGCGATGGACTAACGCTAATTGTGAAGGAAACACAGTGGAAGTGTTGGCCAACTTTTGTCCTCGATTGTACAGTATTGAATTAACTTTACGGATCTGGCAACCCACGTTTCACTGTCTGCATCTTGACTATCACTCCACGACGTATTATTTCACACTATGCTTGCTACAAACACAAGATTTTATTAGTGTAAGGCAGTATGTTATTAGTAGAGGAGAGGGGTTAATGAAGCTGTATCCGGCTTATCCAGTTATCTAATAAAAAAGTCTTCCTAAGCCATATGTAATCATGAGTGTAGCTATCTATCTATCTATCTATTGCCAGACGCCTCAATCCCGTTTGGGGTGGCCACAAACAAATCGCCTCCAAGTCGCCCTGTCCCCCGCCATTTCACTGCCCTGCTCCCAACTCACACCCCCCTCTCTCATATACCTCTCCACCCCATCCCTCCATCTCATCCTCGGCCTCCCCCTCCCTCTTCCCCACTCCACCTCACTCACATACACTCTCTTCGTCAGTCTTTCACCCTCCATCCTCTCCACATGGCCAAACCACCTCAGTGTGTTCCTCATAACGCTTCCTATCACATCCACATCCACACCACAACGCTCCTTTATATCCTCATTCGTCAGCCTGTCTCTCCACGTGACTCCACAGGCTCCTCTTAAATAACTCATTTCCACTGCTCTCACTCTTGACTTGTGTCCTTCCAACAATGTCCAAGCTTCACTTCCGTACGTTAGAGTTGGTATCACAATACTGTCATGTAGTAACTTTTTCACTTCCATGCTCACTTCCCTGTTTCTTATCACTGCTTTCAAAGAACCAGCAACCTTTCTTCCCTGCTGTACCCTTTCAAGCACTTCACCCTCCAAACCTCCATCCTTACTCATCACACTACCCAAATACTTAAACGTACTCACATTTTCCAATTCCTTACCATCCAACCTCACTGTACATTCACTAACTTCACCTCTCTCAAAGACCATTACTTTACTCTTCCCTACATTCACCTTTAGGTTCCGTTTCTTACACACTCTCTCAAACTCATCCACCAAACCTTGCAGCTCCCCTTCGTCTTCACTCAACAACACAGTATCATCTGCAAACAACAGTACAGGGAGTTTCCAAACACTATCCTCTCTCACCAGGGCCACTCCAACAGCCATATGTAATCATGAGTGTAGCAAGTCTCCGAATTGTGGGGAATAAACTGTTTTCAGGATTATTTTCTTAAGGAGTTACGAATGTGATGATAAGAAAAGGATGGAGAGAGAGAGAGAGAGAGAGAGAGAGAATGTATTATAGAAAAATGGTCGCCAGATTCGTCGAAATCAGTGACAAAAACTGACGGACTAATTGATAGGGATATGAGGGAAAAGGGATATTGGAGTCTCTCTCTCTCTCTCTCTCTCTCTCTCTCTCTCTCTCTCTCTCTCACACACACACACACACACACACACACACACACACACACACACACACACACACACACACACACACACACACACACACACACACACACACACACACACACACACACACACAGGCACTCACGCGTGCGTCCAATAAAATTTATATATTCCGCTTTGCTTTTGCGAACGCAGGTTTAAAAAGGGAAAAATTGAACACAGATGAGGGTGAATAACAGGTGATTAAAAGAGATGAGTGGAAGGAAGGTAGGTGAAGAAAAGGATGATAGGTGGATGAAAGTGAGGTAGACGAGTTGGTCTGAGACCGGCCCGTGATGTCTTGCTGGAGGCCCTACATATAAAAACAAGTGCTGGAGTTGTAATTACGGTGGGTGTGTGAAGTGTGCACCAACCAAGTGGTAATTACGGTGGGTGTGTGAAGTGTGCACCAACCAAGTGGTAATTACGGTGGGTGTGTGAAGTGTGCACCAACCAAGTGGTAATTACGGTGGGTGTGTGAAGTGTGCACCAACCAAGTGGCATTGGTTCAGTAGGGCGGCAGACGGCAATGGGTGTGGACACACACCGCGCCGCTCTCCCTGACACCACTGAACCAAATTTATAGCCACTTCCAAGGCTTCATAGCAGCTGTTAGCCTTTAATTTTACGTATTCCACTTTGCACTGAGTCATGTGATATTTGTTGTTGTTTTTTATGTCAACCAAGTTTGAAACAGTAATAAAGAGAATACTGAAGTGAGCTGCTAAGTGCCATAGCAGGCTTCATACCGCGCATTTCGTAACGATGCATTTGCTTTTTGCTTCTTAACAATCACTTCTGTGCTATTTGTATCGTTTTAATATTGGCTTAGTTGTGTAAAACAAGAGTATATTTCGATGTACAGAATAATTTGCATAGACAAAAGTGTTGGGAATCCTTCAAAGCCACATAGCTGTTTATCTGGTCACTTCAGATATTCGTAACACCTTTTCCTCAGTTATTTATATTCACATTTTCTTTATCCTCATGTACGTTACTGAAGCAAACTGGCAGTCCTGGAAATATTTAACGTGTAATACGCATAATAAATCGCTAAGAAAAAGTTGCTACCAAGTGTCCTGTGCCCGTACTCCTACCCAACCCCAACCTTCCAGGGGGTTTACACGACACCCCAACCCCACCACATGACACACATTCCCTTCCTTCCTTAATACCTTCCGTATCGCCTTCTTTCCATCCTTCTTCCTGCCCTCTTTCTTCCTTCTTCCTATCCTTCCTTCCTTTCCTTCCTTCCTTCCTTCCTTCCATCTCTCGTCCATTCTCCTTTCTGCCCTCATTCCCTCCAGTCTATCCTTCCTTCCTGCCTTCCTTCCGTTTTTCCTTACCTTCCTTCCTGTCTCTTCCTCCCCCTCCACATCTCTAAACTGTCACCTTCCACCAGTCCTCAGGGGACGAGAGAGAGAGAGAGAATATTTCATTAATGTTCAAGCTGATTATGAACTGGGAACTTTAATAACTAATTTGTAACTACATTATCCTGTCACTACCACAACTACCACTACCACAATTACTGTTACCATCACTACCACAACTGTTACTATCACTACCACAACTACTGCTACCACAACTATAATTATCACACTATTTTGTATCACCATCACCACAGTTGCTGTGACGTCACTATCACTGCTACCAACACCACCACAGCTACCACTACCACCAGTACTGTCCCAACCAAAACTACTACTACTACATCAACTGCCATCAGTTCCAAAAGTACAACTACCATCGCCGTTACTACTCCTGCTACCACCATTACGATATCACCACCATTATCATCACTGCCTCAACCACCATCACTTCCTCAATCTTCACCACTACCACAGCTACCAACATTACCACAACCACCACCATTACCACCACTACCACCATTACCACAACTACAGCCACCACCACCACCACCACCACCACCACAACGTAAATGCAGTCAACCCCATCATTACGCATACATCATATAATTTTGATTCTTAGCACCCCCAGACGATGTTGTTCCTCTTAGGACTGACTTTATGAACTTAGGAATAGACGATCGTAATGTGATTTGGGGCATTTCGTAACCCTTCATCCTCAGCGATTTCTTCCTCACATTACACCTTAATATCCTCTTGTATGTTACTGATGCAAGCATTGTCGATATTGAAGCGATATAAACAGTGTACGGGAAAATGTTAAGGGGCAGTGGACAAAATAAATCGCTAAGGGATAGGTGTTTTGGTGCCTCCTGTGTCACCTGGAACAGTGAGGTAAAGAATGATGGAGTGTGATATGAATACTTAATAATTACATTAGTATGGATAAATATTGGATACCGCTGCCTCTAATTGAATTGGGGTTGTGTTAATTGAAAGAGAATATTCCATCTCTCTCTCTCTCTCTCTCTCTCTCTCTCTCTCTCTCTCTCCCTCTCTCTCTCTCTCTCACCTTACACCTAATATTTTCACTCCTCCAGTTTATTCAATGACCCATAATTTTCCGCCTGGCTTGGAAATTCTCAACGCTTCTTCTGCCAAAAATACTCAGCCCGGCTTCTTGTATATTTTTATCTGTATATATTTGCTTCCCCTCCTGCTGACATTTTATTTCGCCACATTACACGGTGTCCCGGGAAATGGGTGGGAAATTTTAAGAGGCTGTTCTTGAGGTATTATCGAGTAATAAATGCTATATCAACAGTGGTCAGAATGTCACCCGTTACCGAGCTGCAATTACTGAGCACCTTACGGGGGAATTAGGAAGCAGACCATTTTCACCCATAAGGCCATCAGTAATTGTAGGTGTGTAACAGGTGAGTATTGGACCAGGTTGATGTTGCATCCATTACTCAGAAGCAACCCATGAGTATATCTGGTATAGTATCTTGCACATTTCTCAGAATCCCTCGTTTATTTTTTATTTTATTTTTTTATTTTTTTCATCTGTCTGGGATGTATTTGAGAGTGTTGTCGGAACCGTGTGCAAATTTTACCTGTATGTTTATCCATGTGTTTGTACGCCAGGTGTATGAGTACAGAGACTGATGATGGTGTTTTGTGCTGGGGGAAAACTCTGAACTAAACCATGGCCCACGCCTTTACCGGGAAACTTATACCTGACTTAACAGGATGTATTATATTACAACAAACTGACCTCTTTTCACCCTGTGTTGTGTTTCGTTCATCTCAACACGAGTTCGAAAGTCAGTTTGGTATGATTGAATGCTTTCTCCTGCCAAACTGCAACTATCCACATCACAGTTTATGGACAAACCCAAAAACTCCCGCCACCGAAAGGAAAGATAAAAAGTATTTGTTCCTACAGAGTGAAGCGGATTGGATTTTCCATCCAACATGTCTGCACTCCATCTTAGTCAGTCAGAATCACTGGGTATAATTCATGCAGGATGTTACCTCAGCCAAGTAAAGATCTTGCATACTTGTTCATGCGTCCCTTGAAGGCGTTCCTGGATTAATAGCATGCAGTACCATCTCCTCTTAGATGCTTTTTGTTTCTGATTTGATTTAACTTCTTGTAGTCACGGGGTTTGCTACACACACACACACACACACACACACACACACACACACACACACACACACACACACTCTCTCTCTCTCTACTCGAGAAATTTATGGAAAAACGAATTTGTGGACGTTAATATAATTCGGAGTTCGCTTTCTCTGGGAATAAGCTCGTCTTCACATTTTTCAGATTCTCTCTCTCTCTCTCTCTCTCTCTCTCTCTCCCCCCCCCCCCTTAACTTCCTTGTATATTTTTCTTC